>NC_086196.1:136813353-137148032 GCF_035770615.1 Melospiza melodia melodia
AGCTTTGCTGCCTGCCCCAGGTCCTGAGCATAACTCTTACCTCAAGAAAACTTAAAAAAAAAAAAAAAGAGTCAATTGTTTTTTCCCATCTCTGGAAAATTAATGTAAACAAATGACAACAACAAAGAGAAAAAAATTTAAAAAGCAAACAACCAGCAGTGGTGAAGGAATGAAAATGAAAAGAGAAAGAAGTCAAAGCAGAGGTTTGGTGATCAAACCGAGCCATTTTGGTGCTTTTCCCCTTTTTGTGTTGCTAATGATCACAATTACATGAGATGGGCTTAGACAAGTCTGTGGTCTTAGGATGTAGCAAAAAATGTATTTAAAAAGAATACAAATTTGCATGGAACAAACTCTGATGGAACCTTTAAAGAATGGCTGTTTCAGTGTCAGACGTTTAATGTTAGCATGTGTGTGTGCTGTAAATACCTTTTCATGTGTGACATGTACAGTTGACTGAGGAAAAAAAAAAGTATGGAACCGAACAAAAAAGAATAATAATCAAATGCTATTTTATCAGATGATGCACTTTTTCACCTTGATGAGAAGCCACTGTTCACAACTATGCAATCTTCCAGTTTCTCTCTCTATCTCCTCTCTCCAACCTCAAATTTCCCAACTATTTTCCATAACCTAAACCGTTTTTTCTTTTGTACAAAGAAACACAAAAAGTTCCAAACTCTGGTTCAAGGTGAGAGTGCTACTGTGACTTTTCTCAAACAATAAGAGCTAACAAACAGACAAACAAAAGGGGTTTGGTTTTGTTTTTAAGAAAAAGGACGTTCGGACATGACCCTCTTTATGTTCTCTAAGTGAATCAATGTTTTCTACATGTGCCAGGCTTCTGTTGACTGTTTTTTGGATTTGGTTTCCTTTCTTAATTCATTTCTCTCTCTTGGGTTTTAGAAATTTTCCTCTTTGTTTGGTTCCTTTTGTTTTTTGTTTGTTTTGGTTTTTCTTTTTAATTCTGGTTTTGTATTGTAGGTATTGGGGATGTGAAGATAAAGGTGAAATTTGGCTTAACTCCAAGTGTTTTAGTACGTGTGTGCTATATGTACATAGTTTTCTACATAGAAAATTTTACGCGCTTTTTAACGCACTTTACGACTTGTATGTACAAAGTTGTCTATATAGAAAATG
The DNA here is from genome assembly GCF_035770615.1 of Melospiza melodia melodia. Taxonomy (NCBI): domain Eukaryota; kingdom Metazoa; phylum Chordata; class Aves; order Passeriformes; family Passerellidae; genus Melospiza; species Melospiza melodia. The sequence continues at coordinate 136,814,494 of NC_086196.1, forward strand.
TAGTGAGTGTCCCCCTCAAGGAAGAGCCTTTTGATTCCATGACTTAAGAGGAGTTCAGGTGTTTGAGTATCTCACGTGCGTGTGCGTGTGTGTGTGTGTATTATATACTATATTATATATTATAGAAATATATAATAGCCTATGTCCACATGAGGGTGTGTATAATATAGACACACATCCAAACCCAGGATCATACCCATCTACACCATCCAAACAGAAGTTTTGTCGTTCTTTCAGCTGTAATAAATAGCCTGGCTCTACTGGGTAAAATTCCTCCTGTCCTTAGGTGAAAGGCAGAAAATCGACCCGTTATCCACAGTGAACATTCCTGGGGAGGGGAATTCAGTGATTCAGTCTTGATAACCTTTCTTCCCCCACCCCGGTTCACCACGGAGAGAGCGTTGGTGAGGAAACAGGGTCGTCCAGTGATGAGCTCAGGAAACCATGCGGCCCCAGAGGCGGCTGCCCTGTCCCCTCACGCCCACCACCGGCTCCCCTGCGGCTTCGAGCGCGTAGCTCCCACCTCTCTGTGCCTGTCACACGGGGGTTGCCACTGCTGACCAAGCCTTTAAGCACTTTGCACTCCTGGTCCTCCCTGGCATGCCCCGCGGGGTCCCTCTCCGTGCCAGTGGGAGGCGATTTGGGCCAGTTTATGGTGAGTTCTTCACCAACCTGCCCCTTGTCCTCCAGCTCTCTTCTGTTCTCAAAGCTCACTGCTGCTTCCATCATCAACTTATTTTTATCTTCTGGCTGTGCTTCTTCCTTCCACTCAAGGCCTCCTCGTCCTTGGGAGTCGTGGCCCACCATGGTGACACTCTTCAAATCTCTTAATTGGATTCTCCTCAGCCACAGTTTGGCTGAGGGCAAAATCCTGGATTGCTGCTGTCAACTCCCATATCCCATATCCTGCATATCCTGCACCCAGATCCCATGGTCTGGATCCTCATGGTTGCCTTCCAACTTATTCTGTGGTTCAATGATTCTGTGACCTTGAATTTCTTGGGGTGGGACAGATAAAATCCCATTTCTGACTCATTGGACACCTAACTTAGTGAAGTTCTTCCACGTGACCAAAGAACAGGTGTAGGTACAGAAAGGGCCCTTTCTTAAGTGGGGAGGATGGAAGGAATGGATTTGTGGCATCTCTTCCATGTATCACTGGAAGCACAAGTGTCCTCATCATTCTGTGGTATCAAAAGTGCTTCTTCAATCCAATCTTCTTGCATTTGGTTCCTCACCAAGAACTTGGTGTGAGTCTTCCTGCTCAAGTTACAGACACATTTACCTGAAAACAACCGTAGTGGAAAAGCTGGATGCCAGCATCTGCAGTCTGTGTTAATGATTATTAATGATTAATTTCATGATTAATCAGTATTTTTCAAAGAGAGTACTTCCCCCCCCTCCCCAGCTCACTTTAAGTTAGAATTTCCATTCCTGAAAATGCAGTGCTGAGAGGCCAAGTGGAGTCATCCTCTGCCCCAGTTTCTTCTAAAATTTTAAGGAAAAAATTAGAGTACTTTCCTAATGGCTAAATTCAGTGAGCAGAGGAACCTGGAAGTTAAGTTTGACCCAATCTGTAATCCAGCAGCTAAAATATTTTAAGTTCGTACTTAAGAACACTCCAGTTCTTAAAGGAAGTAACTTGCAAAAAGCTGCTTGTTCCATGACTCACCAAGAAAATCTGTTAGGGAAAAGAAATGCTTGGAATGGAAGATGCTTGGCAATACTTTTTTCCTTTTTGTGTTACCCAGCCTCTTGAAAGCAAAGCAAGGCACCCTTTAGAGTATCAATAAAAGCACACCCATGTTTCAATTCCAAATAGCTTTTTTGGTAACATGAAAATTCAAATCCAAATCCAAATCTTCAACAGTGTCTTTGGGAAAGAACAGGAGAAATTCACTTTGTGGACAAGTATAAAGCCACTTCAGGCTTCCAGAGCTTAAGACTCGGGTGCATTTTTTGACAGATTCCCTCAGGATAAGGAGGTTTGTCCAAAGTTCCTTGGCTGTATGTGAAAGGGATCCAATCCTCTAATTTAGCCAGAAGATCTGGGTATCCCATGAATTATCAAGATCCATTCTCTCAAGGGTGACTGCCAGGTAGGAATTCATCCCAGTTGATTTCAGATCTGTCATGTAGCCTTTATTTGGTTATGTTTAGGTGAGCTGAATCCCATCCAAACTGGACAGGATTTACCATGCTTCCAAGACACTCTCCACCACGGCTTCTCATGAGAATTTTGTACTCTGCTAATGAGCATTCAAAATTATCTCCTTCAACACAGCTCTGGAGTCAGGAATTTGGCTCTGCAGCCCCTGCCAAAGTGGCACATCCACATTCCCCTGACAGGACTAAAGGTATGGGGGAATTAAATAAATGGGGGAATTTGATTTTCTTAAGTGCTGCACACTTTCTGTGACTGTCTTCTGGTCGCTGTAGGGGTTCCCAAAAAAATCTCTTAGAAATGAATGCACAAGCAATAACCTTCTGTGTGTTTTCCTAAAGATAAGGTCATTCTCTGACAGTGACTTGTTCAATTCACACAGAGAGCTGGTAGCAGTCACACTGGCTTCTCCTCCTGCTCATTTGCAATTTGTTCTGGTCAATTCTCCTAATTTTCTTTAATCTAGCCATGACATTGTAAATGATAGAAGAATCAAGCTTGCATTGCCGCTATTTGCAGGAGAGCTGGGGAATCGTGCTTCTTCCAGGGTGTTACTTCCTCCTTTTGCAAGAAGATTAGGAGATGTTTGAGCAGCAGCAAAGGGGCTTCCTATTCCAGAAAATCCAACTTGCCTTTGTCTGTGTTGGACATAGAGCACTGAGAGCTCCTTACACCGCTGATAATTCACAGCTCCTGAATGGTATGAGGGTGCCATATCTATATTTTGCTGCACATGCCACCCCATGGATGAAGGTGGTCCAATGGCCTAAAGAACTTTTACCAACCATCCCTGTGCTGGAAACACATTGGAAATCTTTTCCTGGATCCAGCCTGGTTCCCCTTGGCTAACATTAAACCACAGCTTCTCATATCTGTCTTTCCACTCATGGAAGGAAGCACCAGGTACACTTTGTTCTGGGTTGACAGATTAAATTTAAAAGCCCAAGGCTGTCCCAAATCCATTCTGGGATATTGTGCTGAGAACTACCCGTAGAGCCCCATAAGTCATCCAGGTGCCTTAACAAGTCTCCTTGTGGGAATGCAGAGCAAGCAGCCAGACCCCACCAGGTGCCAGCACCGGTCCCACCAGCGCCGGTCACTTCAGCGGCACCAGTTTTCTTGCCACGTACCTGCTGCTGCCTGAAAAGAGCAGCAGGATCCATCCAGGGGCTGCCTTCCTGCTGAAGCCTTGTTTTGTTTGCCATCATCAACAAGTCCAAGCTGATATTCCCGAGCACACTTTTGTGGATGCAGCCTCCAGCATTCCCGGGTGTGCTGCTTCCTCTCAGCCACCTGAAAGGAAGGGAACATGGTTTATTTTGCTTTTGCTTATGTTCAACCCCAGTAGATTCCCCCTGCTGGAGAGTCCTCCCTCTTTGCCCTCAGGCACTACCAGTACCCCTAGATCACAGGCTATTTCTCAGAGCTGTTTTATCAACATTAAAAGTCATGAAAAATCAATGGAAAATTTTCCCTCGGAGACGACTGATTTGTAGGAAACACTTCTGATTTATTTTCCTCCCCATTCCCCAAATGGCATCATTCCTAAATGGGCTCTAATATCAATATCAATGTTAGTAGGATCCATTGATCAAGCTGTGAATCAAAGCTCACTGCTGTGGTGGATATACAGATGTTAATGACAGTTGCGTTAAGCCAAATTTAGCAGCTGGATTCTTCACCATCCCTTTGTTTTGTATCTACCTCACTATGATTTCTTTGATTTCTTGTGATTTAGTGTTGTATACAATGTCAGAGGTGATATGTAGATAAAAATATATATATATATATACAAATATATATTTTTTGCTTTGCAATAAAGCTCAAAGCTATAACACGAATATTCATAAAATGTCATAATCTTTATTGTAATGTTTCCTTCTTAGTTGTAAAATCCTGTCTAGATCCTATTTTCCTGTACACTGGAATCGATATTGTGTTCATGAGTGAATGGTTATTATTTCTGTTCCTTTTCCATTGAAGTGATGTTTTTGAGATGTGAGATAGACACCAGAATTGTCAAACATGAATTTACTATTTTTCTTTTCCCCAAATACAGACTGTTTGTAACAGGAATAGAACAGCAAAATTGAAAGAAAATTATTTGCAGTCCTGATCTTTCAATTTTGGTTTGTCTGATCTCAACACTGAATTTGGCAGATAGGGAGCAGACAAAGAGGGGCTTTTAGGGCTGATGGAGGAAAAATATGTTCATCTCTTTCCATTTGGGTGAAGAAGGGGTCCATTTTATGAAATAATTGGAATGTGGCACTTTCCCGAGCCATGGGACCACATTAATTAAAGATTTGTCCATCTTATGGCAGCCACTGACCCAGAGTCACTAATCCAGGTCTTTTCTGGGGGAGTGGAGAGAGACAAAGAATTCCCCAGGACAAATCACCACTTGGCTAAGGTACGTGGGATGCATCTCCTTCAGTATGGCTGGAATTGAGGATTTGAGGCTCACCTTGGATATCTGACCTTGATGAGCTAAAGCCAAATTCCCATGGTCAGAGCACAAATATCCTGGGAAGTGAAAAACCCTTGTTTTTTGATCATGTGCATCATTCTGAGCCACACAGCTCCTCGTGCTCCAGCAATGGAAGGGGTGAGGAATGTGGGAGCTCCTGGCAAAGTGAGGAAGACTTTGCCCTGTGCTTATCTGGTGGAAAATGTCCTTGGACCCTGTAGCCAGGAGCACCACAATGACCAACATCTGGCACTGAAATTCTGGCAGTGTGGGGAGGAGCATTAGAGAGGGCTGCTGAGGTGGACGGGACCTCTCAATGGTTTATTCCCAGGAAAACCTTTCTAGGAGCTCACAGCTTGATCCTCCTGCCAGAAATGTGAGGACACAACTGTCCAGAGCAATCCTTTTGCAATGTTCTCACCGCTCCCACAGGCTGGAATTAGAAAATAAAAAAAAGCACCAAGCCCCAAATACTGGGATTCTTAGCTTGGTTAGGAAATGTTTACAGGCAATTTACTTTACTGGGAGTAAAATGAGGGGGAATCCTCTCCATTTCCTTTCCACCAGATGGTGGGGAATGTAACATTTTCCCCCACTGCTTTGTCAAAGCAAACAAAAAATTAGTGACCAGAAAGAATTGGACACAAATGGAATATGACATATTTTTTTTAAGAGCAAGGAGAATAATTATTACTGAATATAAATCCAGCTGTACCATTAGGAAATAAAAATATTTTTAAAAATTAAAAAAATTAGAAAGGAAAATGAAATAAAGAAAGAAGCAGGAAATGAAACCCAAAGATGAATAAATCTCTGTGGAGAAAATGCTGTTGGGTTTCACTTAAAGCACAAGACAGGACTGCAAAGCACAGATTTAGACTGGGTTTCACAAGACCCCTTCTGCGTAGTCTTCTCTCTAAAACTGGCACTATTGTTCAGTACAAACAGCGTTTTTTTTCCTCATTCTGATCTGGTGTCTGTACAAATCTGGCTTGTTCTTTGGTTCGGTTTGATTATTTTTGCCTGTTCCCACCTATTTCTATTTTTATGGTGTAGTATTTTGTCTATCTGGAATGAAATACAGACGTGTTCATGAAGTTGTATAGCAGATGGAATTACAGGTTGGAGTTTAATTGGAAAAAGAATTAACCTAACAATGAGAAAAATACCTATATGAAAAGTATGCTTCCAATGTGTGTGTTTGAATTTGGGCATTTTGTCATTCTACCGAGCTTTTTGAAAGGTTTATTTTGAGATAATGAGACTTTCTGAAGTTTGAGAAGAGCTTGAGATACCAAAAAGCACAATTTATTGTTAAACTGCTATAATTTGATTGAGGGTCCATTATGGTAGTTCAATCTTTGCCTATTATAATCCCCAAATTTTTGACATAAAATACGCAATCCTTTCAATTTGTTCATTAATCATCTTGCATTAGGCAGAAGGGAGAGATGCAGCTGTTTAATTTCTGCTCAGAAATCACATGGAATTCCTGGCCTTATTTGTTCTTTATTTGTTTCAGAAATAGGGTTGGATTTTGTACTTTGTGGTTATTGCCTTCAATCCCTGCTGTGAAGTCAAAAATGTCTCCTTTTAATTGAGTGGCAAAGAGTCTGTGCAGTAAATGGAAGGGACAGCCTGGCTTTCCTCTCATCTGCAGTGAAATGTGCTCTGGGAAGGACCAGGTTGTGGATCTGATTGGGTCACACTAATTAATGTTAACGAGGTTCCTGGTGGGTCCTCTCTGGGACAGAGCTGCAGGTGCTGGATGAACTTCATGTCTGAAGCAGCATCAACACTGTCCTTAAATGTTCAGAGGGCTGGTGGTGGTTTGATGAACTGGGGAACTCTTCAGCATTCCTTCTTCATCTCTTTGAAGGGAGCTCAGGTTTTCTTCCCTTATTTCCACAATTATTTCCACTGGTGCTGATGGGATGCCTTTAGTTTTGGTCATGGAAGCATTTTCTTGTCCCAGCTGGTTGGTTTGTTACTGTGGTCGTATTGCAATGATTTCCTAATGCCAACTCTGAGGTTTTAGGTCCTTCTGGAGGATCAGCTTTGCTTTTTTGAGAATCTTTCTGTGTCTCTTCCATGTATGTGGAGGAGCTTCATGCTCACTGTTGGGCTATCTGCTCCTTTCCATGTTTCAGTACTCTTAATTTCTATAAAGATCCCTTTGTTTTGGAAGCTGGCTCCTGAGCAAAATTTTCCTCTTATTCCACCTTGCTAAATGTGGGAAAGCTTCCGTGGAGCTGACCCAGCTTTTATCCTGGCCTAGAGCAGAGTCCCCATGAGTGAGCAGGGTGTGCTGTTTGAGCAGGAATTGCCTCTGTGTTGTCTGCTGCATGACAGATGGGATGTAGCAAGTGGATATAACAGCACTGGGAATGTCTTCTGCTGTCTCACCTACTAAAGAGAAGGTTTGGGTGAAATGTTGAGCAGGTTCAGTCCATGGAGCTCCTACAGAAACCAAGACTCATTTGATTTGGATCAAGGTTTTTTCCTGAGATCCTTTAGGCAGCAGAGCAGTGAGAAAGGCTGCAGGACTCAGTTTTATTTTCTCTCTGTTACTCCTGATGTTTGGAAGCACAAGGCCCTGCACAGAGTCAAATTTGGCTCATTCACTCCTCAGCTCAAGTCAAGAAACAGAATTTTGTCCGAGGCATGAGGGTGAAACCACGGTTTGAGGGTCCCTTCATGGCTGTAGGGTTGGGCATCAGGACATGCCCAGGCTCTCACGGGAAGGACAGATCAGTGCACCATCAGAAGATCCTACAAAAGATACCAGACCTTAAAATATGTGGGAAAAGTGCTGCAATTTTAGCTCACTGAAATTCTCCTCTGAAATACAGACACAGCAATGGAGGCTGAGGACAAAATGCCTGATGGGGCAATTGTGAATTATGTTTGTTCTACAGTCAGGAAAAGCTAATTGTTCAAACAAGTGATGGATCATCTTGAACCTGAGGAGAACCAAACTGCACTCACCAAAGCAGTCTCACCATCAACACACAGCGCTGCCTGGCCTGGACTAAGTATGCCAGGAGGAGATGTAAGGCTGGTAGAAGCTCAAAGGATGATCTTCCTCCTCCTCCCCAGGGGGCCTGCCCCATCTCCGAGGCTGGCTCCAGTCTTGAAAATGCACCCTGAGTGACTTTTGTGAGGTGTTAATAGCATTGGCTGTGAGGACACTCAGCTCTTGGTGCCAGTCCCTCTTTTGGATCATTAGCTCAGCCCCGATGACATCACTTGGCAGGGAATTTGGTACAGCTCTTCCTGAGCACCAGATGAGAGTTTCAGTGCCCAGCCAAGTTCAGTCTTCAAGATGAGCAACCAAACTCCTTCCCTGATGGAATTGCTTGGGGTCTCTTCATCATCATCCCTGAGATGCAGGATGAGGGGCTGAGTAACATTTTGGATGTGCTTTGAAGTGGCAAAAACTCTAAACTTATTAAGACACCCAGATTATTCTCCCATTCCTGTTGCATTCCTTGTCTCCACTCACACTAAGGAATTGCACAGAGCAGGATCTGGCACTCAGTTGTCAAAAGTTTTTCGGTTCTTGGCACAGTTTGGGCTGCAGTCAGTGAATACTGACCCAGAGATTCCCCCATGTGAGGATTTAGCAGCAGGACTGGATAAAATTTTGGTTGTGGGCACCCTTTGGTGGAGGATCAGGGACACTGTCACAGGGAGAAAGAACCATTGTCACAGTGATTTTTTAAATTTATTATGGATAAAGTCACCACAAACCTCATCAGCTTTTGGTTCAATGTCATGACAAGCAACATTGCAAAAGTCAAGAGGAGGTGATATCAGACTGAACCTGAAAACAAGTTCCTGTTTAATAAGAGAGAGCCAAGGTTTGGGGAAGAGGTCATATCTTTCACAAGAAATATATATTTTATTATTAAAATACCTCCCCCTTCAAACCATGCCTCTTGTATCACCTCAGTCTATGCCAGATCCCAAAACATGACTGGAAAGTGCTCAGAAATGTCTAAAAATGGATTTTTATCCCAGTGTTGTCATTCTATTGTTAACACACTTTTGTGGCCCATTTCATCCTTCTGACTTGCACCCTGTTCTTATCCCACACCAAATCAAGAGGATTCAACTTTGCAAGGTGCCAAAGGTTTCTTATTAAGTCCCAAAATACCATCCCTGCTTTCTGTGGGAGCTGAAGGGATCAGAATGTTCCAAGAAGAGCCCAGAATTTTTTTGGTCCATGCCTTCCCTTTGTTATGCTGCCAGCAGAGCCTCAAGGACAGCATATGGCCTTGTTACATTTGCTTTTTTAAAAAAATAACGACTCCACAGTGCTGCCTGAGTTTAAATAGTGCTGTGCTTATGTCCATTTCCCTTCAATAAGTGAGATATTTCTGCAGAATTCAGCACCTTCAGAGCTGGCTGCATTTTCCTGCAATGATTCCTTATTTTTCAGGCTAGGGGGAGTTATTCTTGCTTTTTTTTCTGGCTTTTCTGCAGTCCAAAACTGACTTAAAATAAGATTCTTCATTTTCTTCCCCAAATCTGATGGGGGATCTGATTCCCCAGCTCTGATGCTCACTTTAAGAACTCAGCCTTGGGCTTTCTTAAAACTCACAGCCAAGAGCACTGAAAGAATTTGCATCAAGGGAGGCCTGGGGAGGTGTTTGCAACTTCAGGTTGGGTTAAAAGTCCACAGATTTGGTAAGTGAGATTTGGCTGCACAACTCTCTGGATCACCTCTGTGCTGGCTCCATCAGCTCCTGTGTTCAGTGCATCAGATGCTCTTGCAATATTAGGGTTTTTCTATAAAAATGTCACATTTTAGCAGAAAAAACAAATGTATTTGCATCTTCTTATGACAAGAGCAACCTATATCCACATCTGCCAAATTTTGGTAATTCAAACAGCAGAAATCACCTGTAACCCATCATTGGAGCAGCTCAGTTCTTTCCTCAGGAAAAGAAGAATCTGGTTTGCATGAAGCAAAAAGAGTTGGAATCAATCTGGTATTAAAAACTATACCAGGTATTTAAAGAAACTATTCTGTGCTCATTTGTCTTTTGGTATAATCTGGAAATATGTAAACAACGATTGAAATCTGGTTGTCTTCACATCCCATGGCTACGTTTATAATTTATTTAGCTACTTGAGGAGTTCCAGAAGATAAATCCTTAAACCTGAAGGCTTTAGGAGCCAGATGTCCTTCCCCAGGTGTGTCCAGACCTGGTTATCACTATAGGATTTTGGGATAATTGTAGAAACCTGTGAGAATACCCACCTGTTTTTGTCCTTTGAAAATTTCTCTTAGCAGCAACAACAGAAGTTTTTAGCACATGGTTTGTTTTCTACTCTTTATTAAGGTATCTTTCATCTACATTCCCATGACCATTTGTCACCCCGGTATACCTTAGATGGGTGTGTGAGGCAAGATAATAATTCATTGTCATTCTTCCAGGGCAATTTTTTTTCTTCCCCTTGCTCTTTATTCAGAAAAGGTCTCCCACAGAGCTGCAGTAGGAATCTCTCAAATTATAAGGTTTCTGACTGTCCCCCTAGAAATAGGATTGGTCCTTGAGATTTGTGTTTGCTCCATGATATCCTGGATGCTTTGGGAGGAAAAAAAAAAAAAAGATGTGAAATAACTTTGCAATGAAGGTGAAATTTGACTCACCCAATTTTAGACATTTACAGCGTGGTTGTCCCACTTGTGTAGATTAATGAATGGATGCCACATTTAGGAAGGAATGTGCCTTTCTTGGATGCAATTCCTGTCATTGTAAAGCAGCTGCCTGCACTTTGTCAGGTGAATCATGACCTAGAAATGTCTGCATCTGTCTTGACTTTAGAAGGAGTCCGAGATACCAACTCAAACGCAGGCATCGATCTCTGTTTGTTCAGATAATGAGGCTCCCGGTGTCCCAAGATCAAATCAATTTTTAAAGTGTGCCCTGCAGACTGCTCACCTGTCAAGGTGATCTCCTGTTTCTTCCAATCTTTATGGGAGGAAGAGAATTTCTCACTTTTAATACCGTGGCTCAAGTTGAAAATATTTAAAAGTTTGATTTCTGTAAAAGATCTCATTGGAACCTTAATGGCCACTTAACACCATAATTACACAGCAGCACCTGCAAACAATCTCATTTTCATCCCAAACAACCTCATTTTCTTCCCCAGCTCAGGGTTTCAGTGGAGAAGTATCACCTGTTGAAAATCTTGAGCTGCTTTCACTCTCAGTCTTCTGTCCAGATTTGGCCACAGCCAATTTTGCTCATTTTGGGAATTCAGATAAATTTGAACAAGATCAGCTTGCCAAGCCCCTCCAAATGGACACTGCAAGATCCTGCAGCTCCTCTTCTAGATTTTTATTGCAACATGTGAAAACAATTCAGAGGCTTGAACTGCCATGTCTGGTACCTTGTTTTTGAAGAAGGAATCCTTCTCTTCAGTGTACCCACATCTCTTGCCCAAAGCTGACATCTTTTCTCTGGCAGAACAAATGGCATCATTTGTTTCCACCTTCCAAAGAGATTTTAGAGGATTACTGTCAATGAGCCAGTGCTGAGGCATTTCCCATGTTCCAAAAAGCACAGATCCTGTTGATTTTTTTGTGAACATCTCTCTGGAATCTGGACTCCGTGGGATGATCCAGCTTGACCATTGCTTGACTCAAAGAACAAGAGGTGTTCAGTTCCCAAAGCCACTGGCCAGGGCTGCAGATGGGAGACTCAAATGGAGAAACAATTACAGGTACAGTGGGATGAGATGAACTGTGCTGACAACACTGGGGAAAAGCAGCTCTGTTGTCCTGGCATGAAATGAAGGAACACAAATTTAAGATGGCTGTTGCTCCAATGTGGATGAATAAATTCAGGATGGAATAAGCCAGCATGGAAATGTGTCAGTACTTTAAAAAATCCAGACCTCCACAAACCTTTAAGACTGAATATTGCTGGTAAAATTCACTTTATCTGACTTAGATAACTAAAAGTTAACTCCCCAAACTCTAACTGGTGCTGCTCAACTTTTTCTTTGATCCTTGGAGAAGAACACTCACCTCCCCTAGCAGAGATATCTAAAGCAGGAGAGATCAATCAAGCTCTGGAAATGCCAATTTCCTTCCACTGACTACAGAAGGAGACAGGGGTGATCCTCTAACACAATGTAGAGATCACAGGCCATTTTCAGTACTCGGGCAGCAAATTCCTTTGTGTAGGAATGAGGCAACATTCCTGCTGTCCTTCTTCCATCTGCAATTCATCAGAGAAGTTCAGACATTAACACCAAGGGGCAAAATCACTGTAAAAAGTAGAGATCTTCATTGTTTCCTGGAATAATCAAAGCCTACCCTTCTTGAAAAGCTTCACAGTCTCAGATCCCAAACCTTGACATAGTTTGATAGAAGCAACTTGGCTTATCTGATTTCCACCACTTCTTTTCCAGCTTGAAAGATTGTGTTTTAATTGTCCAAGTACTTTCTGGGCAGGCCATGAAGTTTTCATGGAATTCCTGACTTTTCAGCTTTTTGTAGTTAGGCTTGTGCTTCACCGCCTTGTTGCTCAGAGTTTGGGAGGAGTCGTGCTTTTCCTTTGACAAGGTTGCAGATTTTTTTGTTGAATTAGTCTATTAAAGGTATTTTTTGCTTTAGAAAAATGACCCTAAAGAAATTCTTCCTGCTGTGGGGCACCACACAACACCACAGGCCTCCATGGTTGGATTCTTGGCTTACCACAGGCCTCGATGCTTGGATTGCTCTTCCACTGGCCCATCAAGCTTCCAGAGGAATGTCTTGTTAATTAAAGACTAGAGTAGAGCAGCGCTGTGATGAAAACTTTCCTGTTTAAAGAGATTAATTCTTCCTGGCCAGGGATTTTGTCAAGCTCTTTACTTTTCCATGAGCTGCACTGCTACGAGCTCCCTCAGTGCTGGGCAGATCCCACCAGCAGAGTCAGGCTCTCCCCAAAAAGCAGGCAGTGTTTAAAAATTGGGAAACTCAGGTGCAGGTTTGCCATTGGGAAAAGCTCCTCAGGAAAAGGTCCAGGTGTGCTGTGGGAAAGGAGGGATTCCTACTTGGAATTCCTACAGAATTGGCAAGAAGGAGCTGAGGGGCAGTGGTGGAGCTGACTGCAGAAATCTGCTGGGAGGATGTAGTGTCAGACAGAACTAAAACACAGTGACTGACACAACCAAGGGGATCCCACTCTTGTGTTGGACTCCTGCTGCTTCTAAAATGTCCAGAATAAAATCTAAAGGGAGGCAGAGACGGAAGAACTTTGATAAAACATTTGTCCTTATCTCCTTTGAGCTCACAATGTTCATCAAACCTCCTCCAGCCTCTGACTGGGGCTGCATTTTGTTAAGGATTGCAGATGCAATTTTCAAAATATGTTTGGTGGTTTTTTGTATAAGACATTCCTTTTAAGAAGTTCTGCAGCCTTTCCCACCTGAGTATAGCATATTTACTTACCCACCCATTTGGAGTGGGGAGAGAAGTCAAAACAGGGATTAATCCCACTTAACTTTCTCTCCCTTAAAGAGTCTAGTCTGAGTTCTTTGCATCTGCTTCCTCCACCATCAGTGGAAGGATATATGCAGCTTTGGAGAAGAATTCCCCACCACTTTTCTGGGTCTTTCAATAACTGGAACTCAGATGAAAACAATATTATCTACCTGAGAAAAGACAACTGGAGAAGGTAGAAATTGTAAAATCATGCAATAAATAAGTTTCTGAAACACTGGTGAGGGACAGGAACATTTCTGTTGGAAGCCTGTGTTTTTGGTGGTTATGATGTCAGCTGGATCCCTCTTCTTGGAGCTGAGGTTTAAACTGCATCATCAGATTTTCCTGGCTATTTTCTGATTACTGTTTTCTTGCTTTCAGACAAGTCAGGTTGGTTGTGAAGTAAAATCAATGTGTTTGACTAAATCAGTGAGTTACCATGACGCTTCAGGCACAGGGTGGGATTCTTGGAACTGTCCTGGGCAGAGCCAGGAGCTGGACTTTCATGATCCTTGTGGGTCCCTCCCAACTCAGGATATTCTGTGATTCTATGATTCTAAAGCTTCTTTAACTCAGAAAACTCAAAGTTGGGTGCAGGGAGACCAGAGTGGATGTGGCACTTGAGGACATGGTTTAATGGTGAACATGGTGCTGGGTTGATGATTGTAGAGGTCTTTTCCAACCAGTTTCCAAGGATTATTGCAGGGCTGCAGTCATTTGCATCTCATCCTGATCATTCCAAAAAAGAGCCCTTTCCAAATAAACCTGGGGCCTGGAGTCGCAGACCCTCTGTGGATGATCCTTCTTTTTGAAAACTCATCCATCCAAAAAATAGATTGTTGATAATGTTAAATGCACAAACTCAAATCCCAGCTGTGGGAAGCTGAACACCATTTTGCCTGGCCAAAAAAAAAAGCTGGTGGGTGAGCAAGAAGCAGCAGTTTGGACAGCACAGACTCATCCAGAAGCTGGGGTGGCAGAAAGCCGTGACTCAAACACACACTCACGTCCCTCATTGAATGGTTTTTACATTTCTTTAAATGTCGGGGTTTCAACCAAGTTTTCATGCTTTTTATTAAGGCAAAAGTCCGTGCTTGTGAAATTGTGAACTTGTTGTGTTATTTTGTATCTGTTTAAAAAAAAAGAAAAATGTATTTAAAGCTAAAGAGCCGTTATTGTGCGGGGTTTTCTCTCAAACTGGTGCATACACTTTACATCAGGGACCTACTATACACAACAAAAATCAGTGCTACAGTTACTGTAAAACCAGATACACACCTTTTACTGTAATAATAACTTTTAAAACCTTGCACTGTAATGGTTGCTATTAAAAAAAAAAAAAAACTACAAAAAAAAAAACCTCTTGTCAGAACTGATTTTGTATCTTTGATTATATCTGAAATTTTAGCATTTTTGTATACTTGCCATGTCAACCACAGCACCCTCCACAGTTGATTTCCAGGTTCCGTTTCCTTTCCGTCTAATCCAACCCATGCATTGCTCCGTGTGGATGGGCAGGGTATGGCCTTGGGGGAGCCACGTGGGTCCCCGCCCCGCTCTTGTTCAGAGCCGAGCAGAAGGAAAAAGCAAAGACCCCCCCCAAACCATTGGGATGGTTTCAGATCCCGTTCCGAGTTCTAGCTGCCCCAACAGAACCCAGCGAGCGATTCCCGAGTCATTCCTTTTTATCCTGGCATTGCTCCAGCCGCCGTGGCCGTCCAGCTCCATCCCACGGCAATGCATCGCGAGTAGGTAGGAAATCCAAACCAACCAGATAACTTTGCAATCACTGAGTTTGTTGATTGATTTTTTTATTTTTTTTTTTTAACCTTCCCCTTTTGAACATTTTTTCGAACTAAGATGTATTTGGAATCACAGCATGGTGTTGCAATTCTTTCTATTTTTAAATACTGATACATTCTGTGTGTAAAGTCTTGTTTCTTAGCTAAGAGAATCTTAAATGTGGAGCTGAGTTCAAACCATTTTTTTCCTTGTTGTACTGTGATTTGGGAATTATTTTGATATAATCCTTTAATTTGGTAGAAGATTTCCCACGCCTTCTCCCTCCTTCCTATCACCATTTCATATTTTTTACAAAACTGAAAAAAACAAACAAACAAAGGAACAAATAATCTTTTTTTCTCTATTTAGGCTGTGTAATGTTGTGTTGTCCAGATTCTGTATAAAAATATGTATATGATGTATCTGATATTTGGCAGTGAACGGCTGCAACTTTAACCAATATAATTAACAAAGAAATGCATAATGTTGGTGTTTTAAAAAGTAAAAAAAAAAAAAAAACCTAGTTAAGGTGTTTGTGTAAACTTGCATGGTTTAAAATGTACTTAGTGCATTGAGAAATGTTGTTAGGGTCCTAAGTGAAAGGCTGGTTTACTTTTTGATTCTAATGGTGATTGGTTCGTTGATCAGAATATCCCCTATACTGTATGTCTTAGTTTATTTAGCATATTGGTTTCTTTTCTTTCCTCCAGACCTAGCATAGTGTATCTATTTCTGTGTGATACTGTTCCTTAAAACCAGGTTGTGGAAACTGCGTTTCGTCCGGCCAAAACGATCTTTCACATCACGCTCGTGGTTCAGTTGCGTTCCGTTTGATTTGCTGTGAAGTCCAGGTTTGACTTTCCCTTGGGATCTGACGGCAGGGAGATGCTCCAGGCCGGGCTGCAGGTGCCACTGGGACCAGGAGGATCTGAAGGTGTGGCTCAGTGGGACACCAGCGCCAGGCCCGGCGGTCTCTGACCAAGGAGGGGTTTGAGGGCAGGATTTGGTCCATCCTTAACCAACAAAGGCTGGGTTTTTCCTCTCGGCAGCACGTTTTTATCAGGATCACAGCAGGCATGCCCTGGGCTTTCTCCCAGCTCTCTAATGGATGAAATTGGCTTTTGTGGCAGCCGTTCCACACTGCTGAAATCACAGGGTACCGGCAGCAGCGGAGTGTGGGCAACCAGCCCTTGCCACCATGAGAAACACAACGAGCTTTCAGCACTTGCAATAAGCACCATGTTCCCTTCCAGAAGCACAAATTCCATGTTCCAGAGGAGCTGGCTCTGCATCCTGCAGAGCTGATGGACATCATGACAGTTAGGACCAAACGTCCAAGAGGCGACCACGCGGGCAAAGGCCATGGTTCGTTTTCACATCTCCTGCCCCCACCACACCTCTTCCCAGTTCTCTCCCAGCTTTGCTACTGCTGAATCACCAGAATGGGGACATTTCCAAGCCTCCAGCAGGAAACAACAAAGTTTGCTATTGACCATTAATGGCTGGTGTGACTGCCCTCCCTGTGCTGGGCAATGCCAGCACAAGTCTTCTTGTCTCTCAATGCCTGAAAAATCTTCAGTGGCCTTTTCCAAAACCAAGACAGAGCTAGACTTGAATATATGGAGCTATCCAGCTTCTTCAAGTCCTTCACCCCAGAGGGTCTCCAAGGGCTTTTCCAGCATAACACGATCTTACTCGTGCAGCCTGTAAAGTGGCAGAGCACTGTTAGCGACCCGCAGCCACCTCTGGGGTGACCCTGCCAGCTCACGGCCACTCTATGCAACAGTCTGGTGCAAGAGGTGTGGATCACACCCTTGGGGGGACTTGGCAAAGGTATAACATGCACAAATCCCAGCTAAACCCATGCTGGGACCCAAGAGGACAGATTGATTCATTTAGTTTTTCTTTTCTGGGCAGTCCCCCTCTTCTTTCCTGTCCTCACATCACAAGCAGTCCAAGTAACCTAAACTTTTACAGTTTGCTTTCATCAGCTTTTTCCTTCCTGAAAGCTTTTTAAATATTCTTTTCACACAGGAGGATAGGGAACAAATATTTCCTTCCCAGCTCCAGAAATAGAACAACTCCATACCTCTCTCTTTGCTTACCTTCCTTCTAGTCACTGACCAATTAACATCCAGTCTTCCCTGATCTCCACCACATCTTTTAAACGACAGCTGCACTCTGATTTTGCTGCTTGATGTTCTAATTGGTTTTAATCCGGACAGAAATAAACAGCCTGACACTAGGCACTGGCAGGAATCCTTGCTTGGCATGCACATATAGGCACTGTCCTGTGGCCAAATCCTACAGCTCGATGGATGCCGGCTTTTGGCCTTGCCGCTGACTGCAAATCCTGTGATTTGTTGCAGGATTGGCTGCATCTCTGAAAAGCTGCTCGTGGTGCTCATCTCCCCAGCTTGGTAAGCTTTGTTCTTCCTTTGTTCCAGGTCCAGAGTTACTGCAGTCAAACAGTGGAAATGCCTCAGCACTGGCTCTCTGGAGAAAGGAGGAGATCTCCTAGTTGATGTTTCGAGGCGTGGTGCTCGGTGGATCTTTCCCCTCAAGAGGAATTCAGTTGATCCCAAGTCTGAGGTCTTTCTTTAGAAAAGCTGGCGCTGGAATCAAGCTTTGCTTTCAAAGGCTGTGAGCTCAGCTGCTCCAGACCCCTCAGGGCTGTGGAGCATTCTCAGATGGAGAACATCACCACTCAATCCCTTACAAGAGCTTTTCCCATCAGTTTTCTTTCTGCAGAGCTGGCCTTCTGTATCTCCAGCACATCTGGGAGAAGGAGCTGCGCCCTGCTAGGGAAAAGTTTATTCCTTGAGAGATGCCATTTAGATTTATGGACCTGTTGTGTCCCCTTGCCCTTGGCCCATCTGCCTCTTTATGGTCCTACAGATATCAAGAGGAGTTGGCTTTTAGAGCAGCCTCCTGCAGAGTCAGTCTCCAACGGTCCATCCTCCTTCCCTGTCCCAAGGCCAGCATGAAAATGCTTTCGTATGATTAATTAACCATAGATCTGACATAAATTACCAGAATCCCACAGAAATATGGCATGGCACAGCTCTCCGCAGCTGTTCATCTTCCAGTTGTCCGCTAAGCTTTGGTTTGCTCAACAGGAACATGTTTCAGGATAAAATAAAAATCCTCTTAAAAATATTGACCTGGATTACCGGCTGGGCACATACTTTGCTCACCCTCACCAGAAACACATATAGACAGAATTTCCCCTTCCTGCCCTCAGAAGAACAAATGCCATGACCAGCTCTAATTTCCATCCTTGAAACAAAATTAAAAAAAAAAAATCAAAAATCTTCAAGCCCTAAACCCTGAAAATATTCAGCAAAGTCAAGATGAGGTGGGGATTTTGCAGGCCATGGCTGTGGATTTATGCAGGACTTTCCATGACTGTTTTATTTCCAACGCAATAAAGAATAACCAAGTTATTGTAGCAAACCTTGTGCCAGGTGCTATCTCCCAAACCTTCTGCATGGGACAGTCTCCCTGTTTTGTCTCTGCCTCACAGCACTTTGCAGAATGTTGGAAGGGAAAACATCCCCCTTGCAGATTGCAAATAGGGAAAACTATGTTTTTCTTTTCTTTTTCTTTCTCTTTACTTTTTCTTAATTTTCTTTATCTTAATCCTCTTTCTTTCTTTCTTTCTTTCTTTCTTTCTTTCTTTCTTTCTTTCTTTCTTTCTTTCTTTCTTTCTTTCTTTCTTTCTTTCTTTCTTTCTTTCTTTCTTTCTTTCTTTCTTTCTTTCTTTCTTTCTTTCTTTCTTTCTTTCTTTCTTTCTTTCTTTCTTTCTTTCTTTCTTTCTTTCTTTCTTTCTTTCTTTCTTTCTTTCTTTCTTTCTTTCTTTCTTTCTTTCTTTCTTTCTTTCTTTCTTTCTTCTTTTTCTTTCTCTCTTTCTCTCTCTCCCTTTAACTCTCTCTTTCTCTTTCTCTTTCTCTTTCTCTTTCTCTTTCTCTTTCTCTTTCTCTTTCTCTTTCTCTTTCTCTTTCTCTTTCTCTTTCTCTTTCTCTTTCTCTCTTTTCTCTCCTTTTTTCTGTCTTTCTCTCTCTCCTTTATCTCTAATTTTTCTCTATTTCTCTTTTCTTTTTTCTTTTATTTTTCTTCCTCTTTCCTTTTTTTTTTTAAAAATATCTTCCCCAGTCTTGCTCTCTCAACCTCCTTCTTTGCCTTTCTTTCCTTCCTCCTCTTTCTTTCTTGTGAGATGAGGAGCTTCCACTGGCACCCACTGGAATCTGTGAAATCAAATCCCTTTGCTCTTTCCATCATAGCTCCAAAGCTCACTTGAGGGTGTGCTTGTGAAGACTCCACAGATGTCCCTTTGGAGCAGCCCTTTGGAAGTGCTTTCCTTCATGTCCCCACTCCATACCTGACTTACCAAATCTTGTGGTGGATTCTCTCTTTCACTGTCTTATGCCCAGTGTACTTTTCTGACCTTTAAAAAGCCAAAAACTGGACTTCAAACAGGAAAATGAGCATTGTCCCAAGAGCTCCTTTGGTGTCCCTCCCGCCTTCCAGCAGACAGATGTATTTCTTCTTCTCCCTGGAGCAGCAGGCTGGTATCCAGGATCCCTGGATCCTTGCTGTAGTTTTTCCTCACACTTTCTCCCTTCATCTTCTCTGTGTGACTCCATTTGCCCACCCAGGTTCAATATCAACCTCACAGGGCTGCTGTGAGACCCCTGTCTGGGGTAGGAACATCCACCATTTATGGATCAGCTCATCAGCATTCCCAAACTCTGTCTTGACACATCCTTGTTGGCAAAGACCAGGAGTTCTATTCATTCCTTTCATCTGATGCCAAAATTTGGGGCATTTCTATCGACATCCCACAGGCAAGGCTGGGTGTGAGATGTGGAGGAGATCAGATATGGGAATTCCTGCTCTTTTTCCTGAAATACATAAAATTTCCAACACAACCATGGACAAAGGGATTTAGTCCCACATTTCCAAGCCACCACCAACCACCTAATCCATCTTTTCCACCACAAACCCAGCCTTTGGATTGCACAACTCACTGAAGAATGGTGCAAGTGCACATTTTGTCTGTACAAAGGATCCCAGTGCTTTCTGTGCCACAGTCCAGGCTGTCCTACAACACTGCAGGAGCAGCTCAGGAAATGTTTGCTGGTTGCTGTTTGAAAGGATGTGCAGGAATATGTAATTTGAAAATAATTTCTCAGCTTTGGCAGGAGTTTAGCACCCTCAGCCAGCCTCTCCTTGACTGTACACACTTCAGTCAATGAATTCAGGCTCCAACAGACAAGATTTAGGACATGAATCCCAGCAACTGGTGCTGGAGAGGAAAACTTTGTCACCATCTTAGCCTACCCCATAGTCAGAAAAAAAAAATGCTATTTTATCCCAAGTTTAATCTTAATCAGAATGAATGGTTAGCAGGGTGAAAGCCGCAAGAAAATTGGATTAGGGAACAAAAGGCTAAAAAATTAAAGAAAAAAGAGCAAAATGCCCTCTCAGGGGTGGAAAAGGAGCACAAAAAAGACCCTTCTTGTGCACTATGTGAGTTTGATTCAGGGTAAACAGTAGGACAAATGACCTCCTTCCAGCCACACTGGTATGTGGAAATTCTTGGAGCAGCTTTGAGTGGGTCCCTCCCACTGGAAAGCAGCCCTCAGAGAACTTCTGCTTTGTTTGCCTTTGAAAACGGAGTCACAAATTCAAAACTAGAGAAGAGGAGGGCTTTAGATAAGGTGAATCAAGTCTTCTGCACAGGGGAGTTGGACAGGAAAGAACTGTTCCATCCCTTAAGAATTTCTGTGAATTTATTTTTCCAGCCCACATGGAAACCTCAAGGCTAACAGCAAACATGAAACAAAAACATGCAAAACAATGTATATGCCAACAAAAACAGTTTGGCTATCATGGAGGGAGATTGTTTTGATCTTTCCCTGTTTGCATCCTCCTTTTTTTTTTATTTAATATATAAATTATCCTGCATTTTGAAACAAAAGCTTTTCTGAAATGAAAAGTAAACAAACTGAAGGAAAATGTCAAAGAAGACCTCCAAGAGCTTCAAATCACGTCATTCCTTTCCCAACGGATGTGATATTTTCCAACAGGAAAAGGCCTGAAGTTGGCATTTCCCAAGAAGTTTTTACTGTGACTCACTGGCTCCTTGTGGAGGGGGAGAAAACAATTTTCCTTCCCAAATCTTGACCGTGTATCGCATCTTTACAGGGTTCTTTTTACAACGGGATTCCCTTTGATGTGGGAGCTTGCAGCAACATTCAGGGCACTGCAAACAGCTGGTGCCACAAGATCCTTCCTCACAGGATGGGAACAGCCAGGCTTCCAGGAGGATCTAATCCCCATCAGACAGTGGAGCACCAAGAACAGCACAGGCAGCACCTTCTCAAGTCCTGCCTGCCCTTCAACCCAGCCAGGATGGGGCTGTCCCTCCTTTCGAGGTGGCAAAATCTTCTACTGCCTTCAAACCAAGCAAACAAAGAAAATCCACCCTCTTCTTTTTGTGGTTTCACTGGCTGGCAGCAAAACAACCCAAGCCTTGAGAAGGTTAATCCAGAGGTTGGCAGGAAGATTCTCTTTAATTCTGTTTTAACATAACCACGTTTCTTTTGCCCTTTTGAGTGGAACTTGAAGAGTTCCTGGCATGCTGAAATTGGGAAGAAGTCACCATGACCCATCAGGGGAGCCCATTCTCCCACACCCAGCCCCCAGCAGGACCCTGCCCATTGCCCAGAACGATAAGCACATGGTAGAGGTTAGAGGGACCACGACAGCCCCTGGCTGCAGTGACAAAGACAAAAAGCACACTTGAGATTAAAGCACACCTCCAAGCCTGCTCTGCAATCCTGATAAAACCTGCTGCCCAGGAGGGAACTCCCCACTGCCTCCCCTCCAAGGTCCCAAGCCCACACTCACACTTCCCCCTCTGCCCCTCTCACTCTGTGATTTCTCATCTCAACATCAGCCCCCTCTCCCAGGCCAGGCTTGCTCCAGGATATTCCACTGAGCTCAGCTCTTGCTTCACCACCAGCGAGGAAGGAGTCTGCAGAAGGTTCCTGTGTGCCAAGGGGGAATTTTCCTGGCATCATGAACACCCCTGGGAGCTGCAGTGGAGCCCAAAATTCATCAGGGCTGATCTCCAAGCCTGCGTTCCCCTTTGGAGAAGAAGCTGTTTTGTTAGACCTGGCCTGGAGCTTTTGCATCAGATCTGGGCTTGTGCACCTGCCTCTTCCTTGTCCCATCTGTAGGCTTTGGTTTCTGAGCTGGTTTTTTCCTTTTTTGCACTGTCAGGAGTTTCTTTACCAGTGTTTAATTGTTGTCAGCTGCAAAAATGTTTGTTAAGCCTCTCCACCAAGCTCTTTAAGTGAACGTCAGTGGCTGTCTTCCCTTGGACAATAATGAATGTATATATCGTAAGTGCAGACTATACAGAAAAGTGGCTAAGTCAAGGATCAGAGGGTTTTGTAAAGCCTGTTTATTTTTTTAAATAAGTTTGAGCATTTATATTTTACCACCATTTACGTGGTTTTGGGGAACCCAGATTGTGTCAAGATCTCATGCCAAAACAAGCCAAAAGTTGTTTGATTTCAACCTTTTCTTCCATGAACCATATTTTAAATGATATTTTGTCATTTTAAATGTTTTATTGAAACATGTACTGATGAAAAAAAAATGAAAAAAAAAGAAACAAAATGTCATCTTGACAAAAGATTTATACATGAATCAGAAAGTATTTATTTCAATTTTGTACCTTTCCATTTTAATACATTATAATGTATTGACTCAACCGAGATAATATAAACAGTTCATTTTAATAACATGTTTGCAGTGTGCTGTGTCTTCTTATTCTTCCCTTTCCACTCCACATTGAACAGAGAGATTATGAAACCAAAATAAATATTTTAGATCTTGACAATCCTGAGGGTTTTTTAGACCAGAGCACGAGTGTGTCCTGGGCAGGATGAGGCACTGGGTCAGACCATGGGATGAGGTCTCCTGAGAGAGCAGAGGACCTGGGCATAGGAACAGTCCAGGGTTCCCACATGCAGCTGGAAATCCAATTGCCTGCTGCTGGCTCTGGGTGATGTGACACCCTGTGGAGTCTCCAGACAGGGAATGGCACCACCATCACCCCACGTGTCCCATTTCCATCCTCTGGCAGCGGTGTGGTCCCTGCACTCAGACCCCAGCAGAGCCACTCGCACAGGGACTGAGTGTGTGACACCTGTCCTGGCCCTCCTCATCCCCACTCACTCAGTCCCTAAGGACTGACCTTTTCCTACACCAAATTCAGCTATTCCTCCTTTGTTCCCTGCTGTTCCTCCAGTCCCTGCCCAGGGAGGTGCACAAACCCCTCACACACACAGGGGGACACATCTCTGCTGCTCCCCACGAGCTGTGCTTTGCATTCTCTGCTTTGTCCTTTGTCCTGGGGCAATCCCAGACATCAGCACACACTGAGAGAGGAACTCACTGAGGGCAGCCCTGGCAGAAGGGTTTGGGGGTGCTGGTGGGGGTGGGAGCTGGACATGACCCATTCCTGAACCCCCCAAGTCCTGGGGCAGCAGAGGAGAGGGGGATTCTGCCCCTCTGCCCATCTCAGGTGAGACCTCACCTGCAGAGCTGCCTCCAGCCCTGGGGCCAACAGCAGGAGGACCTGGAGCTGCTGGAGAGTCCAGAGGAGGCCCCAGAGATGCTCCAAGGGCTGGAGCCCCTCTGCTCTGGAGCCAGGCTGGGAGAGCTGGGAGTTCTCACCTGGAGAAGAGAAGGATCCAGGCCAAGTCCACTGTGGTAATTAAAAGAAGCTTGTAAAAAAAAGAGGAAGAACAACTTATTACAAAGACAGAGGTGATTGGACAAGCAGGAATGGTTGTAAACTAAAAAAGGAGAGATTTAGGTTAGATGGGATTTGGGAAGGAATTGTTCCCTGGGAGGGTGGGGAGGCCCTGGCACAGGGTGCCCAGAGAGGCTGCGGCTGCCCCTGGATCCCTGGAAGTGTCCAAGGCCAGGCTGGACAGGGCTTGGAGCAACCTGGGATAGTGGAAGGTGTCCCTGCCCATGGAAGGAGGGGGAACAAGAAAATCTTTATAGTTCTTTACAAAGCAAACCATTCCTTGATTTTCTGCTCCAGTTTTCCAGCCTCAGTTTGTGCAAACCTCCTGTTGGGTCCCTCTCCCAGCCCACTCCTGAACCCAAATACACATTTGATGATAACTGACCCCTCAATCCATCACTCCATAGGGAAAACCCACATATTAAGCAGTCTGTGCAAGCTGCCCTCCCTCACACCTGGGTCTGCCATGTCCTTCTAACTCCTGCTCATGGGCACCCAGGACATGCTGCTTGTGAGGACAGGAACCTGCTGGTGAGGTGCTGGAGGCTGGTGCCATGTGAAGAGCAAATTCATTTGTGACCACGAGGCAAATGCTGATTCCATCCTGGGGTCTGAGACACCTCTGGCCAGGTCCTTGCCCCCAAAACTCCAGAGGAGGGGAGGGGTCACATCTAAACCACCAGTTGGGAATGGTCTGTTCTAACTCCTGAGGCAAGTCCAAGGATTATTTGGGACATTTCCAGGTGACCTGGTCCAAAACTGCTCAGGAATGTGCCTGGAAACAGCATTGGTTTAATTTTTTGCTATAGATACAAGTAGTGAGGACCAAAGCGCACAACAACAAGGGAGCCCCACTGGGTCCTGATTTCTAGTGGCAGGTTTTGGGTATTTTCAGGAAAAGCAGATCATATTATCCATGACTGAAGTACAAAGCTGTTCCCCTCAAGAAACTGCTGTTCTCTTTCCTCTGGTGGGAGTTTTTGTGGCAGTGGAAACACGGACCCAAAATTGCTCCACCCTATATTTCAAAGCAGAATGAATGCCTGGTACAGACTCCAGGAAATTTTCTCCTCAAATTTGCCAGTTTGGTACCAGTTCCATTGTAAAACACCTGATCCTGGGAGGTGATTGGGAAAAAGGACTTCTGGTACAGTGATGTCCCAAAATCTTGGGGATTTTCTCCAAAGGTTATCATTTTCATTTTCAAAAACTCCCTAAAATAATTTTTTATACCACAACACTCCCAGTTTGCAGCAGGCAGAACCTCACAGCTGTGAAGGTCCAGTATTTCATTGCATTTCAAAGAATACAAAGTAGGAAAGGAGGTGTTTCATACACAACAAGAGCTCAAACCAAACATCTTTATGCTTCCCAGCTGCCAAATCCAGGATCTGGATTTCAGGACACACCAAAGCTTGGTTGGAAGGCAGGGCTGGGAGATATTGAGTGGGAAAGGAAGAAGGGGTGAAAAACTGTGCAGCCTCAATGTCACCTGAGAGCCATCAGAGAAGAGAGTTTTCTCCACCCCTATATTTCAAAGCAGAATGAATGCCTGGTACAGACTCCCAGAAAATTCCTCCTCAAATTTGCCAGTTTGGTGCCAGTTCCATTGCAAAATACCTGATCCTGGGAAGTGATTGGGGAAAAGGACTTCTGGTACAGTGATGTCCCAAAATCTTGGGGATTTTCTCCAAAAGTTATATTTCATTTTCAAAAACTCCCTAAAAGAACTTTTTGTACCACAACTCTTCCAGTTTGCTGCATTTCATTGCATATCAAAGAATACAAACTAGGAAAGGAGATGTTTCATACACAACAAGAGCTCAAACCAAACATCTTTGTGCTTCCCAAATGCTCTGGGCAGGATCTGGATTTCAGGACACACCAAAGCTTGGTTGGAAGGCAGGGCTGGGAGATATTGAGTGGGAAAGGAAGGAGAAGGGGCTGGGAGGTTGTGCAGCCTCAATGTCACGCCTGAGAGCCATCAGAGAAGAGAGCTCATGGGTTATGGAGAGGCATCTGGAAGAAAACCAGGTGAGTGTGGGCACTCACTGCACACAGTGTCCTTTATTGTGACTCGAATTTCCCTCTCTGGGGATGTCACAACAAACACAGACTGGGGCAGAGTGGTTGGAAAGATGGAAAAGGCCCTGGGGGTGCTGCTGGCATGAGTCAGGTGTGCCCAGGTGGGCGAGAGGCCAAAGGCACCTGGGCTGTGCCAGCTCTGGGGTGGCAGCAGGACCAGAGCAGTGCTGTCCCCTGTGCTGGCACTGCTGGGGCACCTCCAGTGCTGGGGACAGCTCTGGAACCCTCATGACAAGGAAAAAAAGGGGCTGGAGAGTGTCCAGGGAAGGGAATGGAGCTGAGGAAGGATCTGGAGCACCAGGATCAGCCCTGAAATTAGAAATTCTTACCCCTCTATGTCCTTGACTCCCCAGATGGGTCAGGAGTATTGAGATTACTGCACTTTTCCACATAAAATGGCAACTCTGGAGCACAAACATATCCAAATGCTCTTGCAATGGGGTCTTTGAGGCTGGGACATGAAGGAAAAGGGAGAGAAGAGGAGTAGGACATAGGGATGAGGCTGAAGAGGTCCTGGGATGGTGGGAGAAACTGAGAAGGAACCTGAGGGAAGACAGAAGCAGCTAGGAACTCCTTCAGGGTAGGAAGGGAGGCAGAAATAAATGCCAAGGGAGGAATTCCAAGGGATTTCAACCAGCACCAGGACCAGAGCAGAGCAGCAATCCTGGAAAAAACATCTTTCACCTATTTGAGGGAGGAAAAAACAAGTGAAGAAATTACTTCACACAGCAATTACTTGTCTCCTGCTGACACCCATCCCAGGACAACCTTCTGACAAAACAGGCTCCCTGTTCCATCAATCTTCCAGCTTCCATTTTAGCACTTTTCCTAATAATTTGCCCTGGTTTGCTGCTATCAAACAACTTCTGGAGAGGACAACTGCAGCTTAGCCCACAACCTGGCTGGTTTTTGTGCTGTCCCTCGCCTGCCTGAGGAGAGAACTCCTGCCATGTTACAGCACAAAGTAGGTAGCAGTTGCCTCCATCTAGACCAGATATTCAGGGGGATTTCCTGGAATTTGGGAATTTCCCAGTCTGTGGTTCTGTAGGAAAACTCATGGAATGGGTCAGCATGGCCACACTCAAACTACATGCTGGGATGAGAAAACAAAGGAGTCAGGACAAAGAAATGGGTTGAAAATAGGCAAGAAATGGTTGAAAAGAAGTGAGGGGTGAGATAGCAGGAGCAGCTTTCCCCTGGCTGGATAAAAGGACACTGAGAAGGTTCTGTGGGTGGGAGCTGAGCATTCCCAAGTGGAGGTGAAGAAGGGGTTGGATATGATTCAGCAGGACTGGTGTGGGTGGCAGTGTCCTGCCCTGTGGCAGCAGTAAGGGGGACTCTGCTCCGGGTTTTGTTAGGGGTGCCCCTCGATAGATTAAATTGATTTTTCCAATTCTCTGCCTACAACTTACAAAACCTCTGGCCTTACAAAACCTCTGACCTTACAAAACCTCTGACCACATGTGCATGTCTCTCTTACCTGTTTGTGAATCTCTCTCTCCCTAGAACGAGCCAGGACCTGAGTGCTGCAGTAAAGTGGAGATTTTCTTCCCAAGCTGAGCACTTTTCCAAGAGCTCCAGAGAACCTTAAACAAACAATGGTATTTACAGGCACTGGTAGTGCTGCTGCTTCCTTTAGCTGTGGATTTGGAAGTGTCTGTGGGATGTATAAGTGTGCCACGATAAATTCCCTGCCTCGTTGACTGCACGATGGGTGAGCAAAGGAAAGCTCCAGCTCAGCTCCTGCTTAAAAGGGGAGAATTCCTTCCCAATGTCCCATCCATCCCTGCCCTCTGGCTGTGGGAAGCCATTCCCTGTATCCTGTCCTTCCATCCCTTGTCCCAAGTCCGTCTCCAGATTCTTGGAGTCCCTTTAGGCCCTGGAAGGAGCTTTGAGGTCTCCCTTCCCCATTATGAACAGTTCCAACTCTCTCAGCCTCATTCCTCGATGTTTGTGATGCTTCCATGGGCTTCATGAGGGAATCCTGTTCTTCCAGTGTGTGGAAAAGGTGAGGACAGAGACATGGGCTGGCAGTGAATGACAGTGATGTCCCCAGACCTGGCATTCCCCAGTCACTGTCAATGGGGAGCTCACAGGACAAAGCGTAATGAGAGACAAGAAAACCAACGTGTAATTAAAGAGCTAATGAGACCATCTTGGCTATTTTTAGTGCTCTTTTATTTTCCAGTGGTTGCTCAAACAGCCCCAAAATGACAGTACTGGGTCAGCCTTGAAAGTGCAGCTCCACTTTGAAAAGTGAGCAATGTCCTTGTGGGTTTCCCTCTTTATTTCTGTTCAAAAGCCCTAAATCTAATTTGCTGTGTTTACAAAGCTGAGCCCTGCTGGGACTATGAGCAGTGCTGGTTCTGAAACCTTCATAAGGAACCTCCATCCTGCCACAAGAACATCCCAGACAACCAGGGCTAATGAATAAAAGGGGCTGGAAATTGGCTGCATTAAAACCCTTTAAAATCCATTGCAGGTCTATTTGCTTTCTTCACTGCTGACCTCTGTTTGCTGCTGCCGGATCCTGACAAGTCTTCAGCACATAATTCCTTATGAATAATATATCAAACACGCTCTGCTGGGCCTGGCATTTCCTCCTCCTTGTGGAAAGCAATGAACTTTCCTTGCAACTGTCTGCAAATAAAAAAAAAAAAAAAGAAAGATATCTGGGGCAGGGATGGTTTGTTTTATTTTACCAGTTTCTTCCTGATATTTTTTGTGGGTTCTGTTGAAGTGAGCCATTGACATTGCTTTTGTGCTGCTCAATATTTCTTTTTGTGCTTCATGACCATGATTCCTCTCTCCACAAAAGTGCCATTTTCTTCTTATCTCATGTGTGTGGTAAATTACACTCAAACCCCTGGCAACAAATGTCCTGTGCAAATGAAATTTGCTGCCCGGTTGCTTCCCAGAAAAAGAACACAATGGTGGTGGAAAGGGATTAATTTTGAAATCTGAACCAGCATCTGCAGGAAATAATTTTTTTTTCCTTCCTCTCCCATTTCAGTTAGACCAAAGCAAGTGAGTGCTTCATGGGATTAAATGGGACACTTTATTTTGCAGAGTGAGCTGCACTTCACAGAGGAGCAATTACCACAGGGTTGGTTTTGTGGTTAAGCCATTGCATCAGGCCTGAGGGAAGATGCCTTCTCAGAGGGCTTCCTGAATTAACTCATAAAGTGATAAAATCTGGAGGAGCTGGAGGAGCCTTTGGGCAGCCACCTATCTCCCTTCCCCATTCTGTGCTCAGGTGAAACAGTGCATCCATGACAAATGTGACCATCAAAAAGACACTCCCAGCACCCTTTAGCCATTCCCAGGTGTTCTGTACTCTGCCTGTTCTCCAACATGCTCAATTATGTTGGATCCTGCTTTTCCAGGTGCCAGTGCACAAGGAAACCAATCCATCCCAAGCAGCCTGCACTGCTGGAGCTCCTGTGTGTCTCGGGGCCTCTTGCTGGTCACAGTGACCCCGAGAAATGTTCAAAAGTCTCTTTTCCCAGCCTGGCACTCGAAGAAGGAGTCAGGGCTCTTCAGTTCTTGGTCTCAAGGTTGTTTATTGTATCTTATCTATAAAATATTTTCTCTGTCCAGCTGAGGTCTGTTCAGCAAGACAGTCCAGGCACTCTGCCCGCCCCTGGGGTGGTGTTATGTCTTTATATTAAAAATTACATATACAACGTTTACAATTACTTTCCAATACCTATCACCTATGTTAGACAGTGAGCTTCTACTCTAAACCAATCCAAAAGTGCCACCATCACAGCAGAAGATGGAGGCCAAGAAGAAGAAGGAGAAAGGCTGGACATGCCCAGATTCCTCCATCTTGCCCCCTGAACCCCCATACCAAAACCCCCAAAATCTACTTTTCCACCCCATGATAACTTCACTATCATTCTACTGAATTTGTCATGGCCTGCAGATCTTCATTTAAGGTTGGTAATTTGCTCCATGGGTCATAATCAAAATCACAGATGTTTTGGTCTCTGTGCCAGGGTCTCTGAGCCCCCTGTCAGGGGTCTTGGCTGCTCAGGACAGCCAGAGGGATGTTCTGGGTTCCGACACCAGTGTGCTTTCATTTCTTGACCAAAGAAGTCCAGTTCATCCAAGCTCTTCCTCAGATCATCTTTTTCAATCATCTGCTTGTGCCCCTTCCTCTCCTGTCTGCTCCATCCCTGGCTCATCCCTGATTTCCTGAAGTGCAGTGGCCAGATATGGGCACGTTGTTACAGCTGTGGGGCTTTTCCATCTCCAAGACTGGGAGCCATTATCCTCTTTCATCACAGGTAATGAGTCCAGAAAGGAATTTGTTCTTTTGAACCAGTTTTTTACTAAGGTTTCTCATTTCACTTTTTGTTTTCTAGCTTTACTACTTCTCCTTTTTTATTTCCCCCCAGTGTTGGTGCCTCTTGGTCATTCTCATTTTCCCAACTTGGCTGGTGCCCACATGAAAAGTTTTGGTCCCTTTTGACCCTTGGTCACCAAAACCAGCATCATCATGGTCAGAGACAAAAATTGGGTTGGTTTGTGGAGGATTGTCCCCAGTGAATTATTCAGGTGTTTTACAACACTCTGCTGTCCTCCAGTGCACAAATATTGAACCATTTATGGAAGAACTTCTGCAGGGTTTTCCCAGGGACTGAAGGCAAAGTGGCTCCTCCACCATTCCCTGAACTCCACCACCCTTCCTCCCAGTATGATCATTACCGATTCAAAGGCTGTTACACGACAGTTCTCAAAATTTCCAGGCTGACCTTTCCCTGAGTCACAAACCTCCAAGTGGATACATCAATTTTCTTCTACTCCCAAACCCTCACCATTAAATTCACTCCAGATTTCACTGTAAAAACTGAAAACAAGAAATCTTCAAAGCCTTCAGTCTCCTGCCAATGCTTCTTATGGGTTTTTCACCTCCTCACCTGCATCAAGGTGAGAACAAGGCCAGGTTGGATGGGGCTTGGAGCAACCTGGGATAGTGGAACATGTCTCTGCCCATGGCAGGAGGAGGAATAGGATGAGCTGTAAGATCCCTTCCAATCCAAACCACCCCATGTTTCCATGATCCCATAAAGCCCAGGCTGATGAAACAACAAGAGCAATCATAAGAATATAAACACACTGCACTGTCGCAGACATCTTTTATGAAAAAATCCTTTCCTTAGGATTTTTCCTCCTGAGAGGCCTCAGGAGCAAAATGTAAGCACTGATTATCTGCTGCTGTGGAATGCAACAGGTGGATCTGTGATTGGTCTCATAGAGATGCTTCTAATTAATGGCCAATTACAGTCAGCCAGCTTGGACTCTCTGTCCAAGACACAAACCTTTGCTATCATTCTTTCCTATTCTATTCTTAGCTAGCCTTCTGATGAAACCTTTTCTTCTATTCTTTTAGTATAGTTTAATATAATATAGATCATAAAATAATAAATCAAGCCTTCTGAACCATGGAGTCAGATCCTCCGTCTCTTCTCACATCCAAGAGCCCCTGTGAACACCATCACACTGCACTCATGAAACAGAAGAAAAATCATCAGAATTCTTCTCTGCTGCCTCTTTCACCACACTCCCTCCAGCGTTCCCAGCCAGCCACTGCCCAGCTCTGTGCTGGCAGCACTTCCAGGAACAGCATCCCCTCTCCCTGAGCCTGTTCGTGCTCCTCAGTGCCCCAGTAGCTGTTCCTTGAACCCCTCGTGTCTCCTGGCTGCGGGCACTCGTTGTGACATCCTTTGCTCCGTGGGTCACACGTTGTTAATCTCCTGCTCCCTGCCTGGCGCTTGATGGGCGGCTTCTCCCACCAGAGCTCACCTCTAATCCGTGTGCTCCCTCAAATCAGTGTCCGAAATCAAAGCTGCCTTGTCATTTTAAGGTCTCCAGGCAGTCCTTGTCCCTTGTGCTTCCATCACACCTCTCCCAGGACTCCCTCAATAAGCATTTCCAGCCTGACCTCAGGCCATTTATCGCACAACAGAGGCTGATTTGCCTCACAAAAGGACTTGTTGCACAGCCGGGATTCACATCCTATTTCTTTCCTGACTTTCCTCCTCCTTTTTCTCCCTACTTTTCTTTTCCTGGCTGCTTCTCCCTCCCCACATCTCCCTGGTTGTGGTGTTTGGAGATCCTCAGGATGAGGGAAGAGATGAGGAATCTGATTCCATATTCTTCAGAAGGCTGATTTATGTTTTTTAAATAATAATAATAATAATAATAATAATAATAATAATAATAATAATAATAATAATAATAATAATAATAATAATAATAATAATTATTGTTATTATTATTATTATTATTATTATTATTATTACTACTACTACTATTATTACTATTATTATTATTACTACTATTATTACTATTATTATTCGTAGTAGTAGTATATAATTTTAATCTATTATATTAAGAATGCTATACCAAAACTATACTAAAGAAATAGAGAAAAGGGATACACCAGAAGGCTAGAAAAGAATGAATAATAAAAAAAACCTGTGACTCCCCAGAGAGTCTGGAACAGCTATCTTTGATTGGTCATTAAGTTAAAACAATTCACATGCTGAATAAACAGTTCTCCAAATCACATTTCAAAACAGTAAAACATGGAGAAGCTGAAGCTTCCCAACTTCCCAGGAGAAAAAATCCTGGTGAAGGGATTTTTCAGAAAATATCATAGCAACAATGGGGCATTGGAATGGGGCCCTTATGCAGGGCACAGAGCTCTGGGAAATGTAATTCTCTTCTTCCAAGGGTCTCCTCGAGGTGGAAAAGGGTTGGCAAGGTGAGTATCAGGCTCAGAAGTGCTCCCAACCCCTCTCCACTTTCTGGCTGTTTCAATTCCCATGTTGCTGACTCTTCATCCCAGCTGGATCTTTCCCTATGGCCCAAACCCAGCCTGGGAGCTTCACCAAAGGAATTCCCCAAAGCCTGAAAGGATTCTTCCTCCTCCTTTTTCCCCCCACTTTTCTTTTCCTGGCTGCCTGTCTCACCTCACATCAGAGGCTGATTTGCCTCACAAAGGACTTGTTGCACAGCCTGGACTCACATCCTATTTCTTTCCTGACTTTCCACCTCCTTTCCCCCCCCACTTTTCCTGGCCTCCTCTCCCTCCTCACACCTCCCTGGTTGACAGGGCATTGGAATGGGGCCCTTCTGAAGAGCACAGAGCTCTGGGAAATGTAATTCTCTTCTTCCAAGGGTCTCCTCGAGGTGAAAAAGGGCTGGGCAAGGTGAGTATCAGGCTCAGAAGTGCTCCCAACCCTCCTCCACTTTCCTGCTGTTTCAATTCCCATGTTGCTGACTCTGTTCATCCCAGCTGGATCTTTCCCTATGGCCCAAACCCAGCCTGGGAGCTTCACGAAAGGAATTCCCCAAAGCCTGAAGGGACTCCGGAGCTGACAGCAATGGGTAAGGATGTGCTGGGAGGAAAATTCCCTGCTCAGACTCCGAGCCCTGGGTGATCCCTGCAGGGCTGGCTCTAGGGAAACAGCTCTTTTCAAGGAAGAGCTCCAAATGGAATGCCCACCAGGCATCTTTATCCTTTTATTTTCCAGAGCAGAGCTACATCTCAACCTCCCCAGGCACACTGGAAACAGGATTTTAGGCTATTTTCTCAGAGGGCTGAAAAAACCCATAGCAAAAAATATATATTCAAACATTCATATGTTTTTCTTTCCTGTGACATCAGCTTTTAGTCAGGAATGTAATTGGGAAACACACATTGCCCCCGGATGGAACCTTTTCTCTGCCTAATTTCACTGCCCCTATGCATATTCGTGGACTTAATTGTTTTATAAACTCCTAATTTGCAAGAGCCGTGTCAGATAATTTGGACCTTGACCTCAAGCTTCCCGTTAAGCAAATATTAAATAATAATTAAATCAAGTACGACCTCCTTTGTGTTTGCAGTTGAGATTCTTTGCCAGCCAGGAGTGAGAGTTCTGGAGGCAGAAGCAGCTCTGATGCAGCCGAATATTAAGTTTCAAAACCAAACAAGAGAAAAAAAATCTCAACCTCCAGGCATCCTTTAACAGAAATTACTTCACATTTTCCACCTCCAGTGATGTCTTTATACCACAGTGAAGCTGTTCCAAACGTGGGGAATGCTGCTCCCTATTGGAGCGATCAAATACAGCACTAAGCTCTCAGCCAGAGAGACTTAAACCTCTCCAAAACTAAAACCAGAGCAGAATTTGGCTGGTGTGAAATGGATCACACAAGTGACCATCCAAACACCCGACACACAGTACAATTTCACTGATGTAAAAGAGATTTTAGAGGTATAATTCAAGAAAATGTATGCTGCTGCCAGGAAGGGAACTTGAATCAGAGAATACACGTAAAAGGATAAGGGAGGGATAAATTCTTTTATTTCAGATCCAGATGACAGCAAAGAGTGGCCACTACAGAGAGTGCCTGGGTGGTGGTGGAAGGGGAGGAGGAGATTTCCTACAGCTACGTCAGAGGAGGAGCAAATGGCCTCAAGTTGTGCCAGAGGAGGTTTAGATTGGATACGAGAGAAAATTTCTTCACCGAAAGCATGGTCAAACATTGGAACAGGCTGTCCAGGCACTGCTGAAGTCCCCATCCCTGGAGAGATTTAAAATCCATTTAAAATAAAAAAAAATGTGGATGTGGCACTTGGGGACATGGGGCAGTGGTGGCCGTGGCAGTGCTGAGGGAATGGTTGGATTTGGAAGTTTTTTCCAACTTGAGTGATTCTGTGAGGATGCTGTGAGTAACCTGTGAGTGCTGGAATGCAGATGAGAGCTGGGGAAGGGGCTGGAGCACCAGGAGGGGCTGAGGGAGCTGGGAAAGGGGCTCAGCCTGGAGAAAAGGAGGCTCAGGGGGAACCTTGTGGCTCTGCACAGCTCCTGACAGGAGGGGACAGCCAGGGGGGTCAGGCTCTGCTCACAGGGAACAGGGACAGGAGGAGAGGAAATGGCCTCAAACTGTGCCAGGGGATGTTTAGATTGAACATGAGGGAAAAAATCCTTCATGAAAAAGGTGGTCAGACATTGGAACAGCTTCCCAGGGCACTGGAGGGGTCCCCATCACTGGAGGGACTTCAGAGCCCTGTGGATGTGGCACTTGGGGACATGGGGGACATGGCTCAGTGGTGGCCTTGGCAGTGCTGGGGGATGCTTGGACTTGGTGGTCTTGGAGACCTTTTCCAGCCTCAGTGACTCTGGTTCAAGGCTTCCAGCAGATCTTACGTTCCCCAGCTGAGCACCTGCCTTTCTTTTCAACCACAGCTTCAAAAGTGATATCCTATGGTTTTTCCTGAGTATTTCTCCCTGTGGAGAAGCCCCTGAGATGTTTTGCTCCCAGGAGGTTGTTGGTAACAAAGCGCAAAGGCACCAAACACAATTATTTCTTGAAATTAGGAGATATTTCTTAATTTCTACCTTTACTTTCCCAGCACTTTCAATCTAAGCAGGGGGTTCAGACTCTGCTCCCAGGAACAGGGACAGGATGAGAGGAAATGGCCTCAAACTGTGCCAGGGAGGTTCAGTGTAGGAATGTGCCCCTTGTTGATGGAGTGACAAAACCACGCTTTGTCCCCTTAAAAGGAAATGAGCCTAAAAATTTCTCTCCTCAATGAGGTGAAAAAGACACCTCATAGGACTTGGGGGACTTCACCTCAAAATTAAGGATAGCTAATT
Organism: Melospiza melodia melodia; assembly: GCF_035770615.1. NCBI lineage: Eukaryota > Metazoa > Chordata > Aves > Passeriformes > Passerellidae > Melospiza > Melospiza melodia. The sequence continues at coordinate 136,849,975 of NC_086196.1, forward strand.
GGACAGAAGCCAACAAGTCTCACCTAGGCAATTTACTAGAAAAAAAGAAGAGAACAAAGAAATTAATCGCTTTTGTGAGGTGTTTTACTAGGGGCAAGAGGGCCTCTTGCACCTCTTGGTTTTTCTCTGTAAAGAGTTTGTTATTTTGCCTTTTATTAAAAAACTTTTTGTTTCCAACACTACCACAAAAGCCATCCTATTAATTTTATGCCTTCTAAAGTAGCTAAGCTATCTTAAATGTGAAACAAATCTCCAAAAGCTTATAAAACCTAACTCAAAGAGACTGCTATTTCAGTTCAGGTTGCACATCAGGAGGGATTTCTCCATGGAAAGGGTGGTCAGGCATTGGAAGGAGCTGCCCAGGGAGGTGTGGAGTCCCCATCCCTGGAGGTGTCTGAGGAAAGTCTGGATGTGGCACTCAGTGCTCTGGGCTGGTGACAAAGTGGGGATCAGTCACAGGTTGGACTCAGTGATCTTCGAGGCCTTTTCCAACCTATGAACACAGAAAAAGGGCTCTTCTATGGTTGATTCTGATCTCCAAGGATTTCCTCCTGGAGAAAAGTGTTAAGTGAAAGTTTTGAACAGGAAAATATCTCTCTGCCACAAAGTGAAGGTCCAGGCAGTATTTATTTGTTTTCACGTCAGTCAAGCCTGATGAATGTGACCTGAAAGTGCAGAGAACTGGCAATAAAAAGTCTGGGGAGAACAAAGCCTGTGAGGATTCCTGGCAGTGGGATATGGCCTCAGAAAAGTATAAAAGGACCAGTTCAATACTCTTGTTTAAAGGAGGAAGTGGGGCAGCCAGAGCAGCCAGTTTAATAGGACCTGAATATGAACTATTAAAAATAAATCACCAAGCTAATTATAAAGTTAGAGATTTTCCAGGATCAAGCTCCACCATAATTTTGCTGACAGACAGAAGGGGTCTTAGAGTGGAATAGACTCAGATAAAATATTGGTTTGCTTTGTCTGTGAAGAAAAGACAAAAAACCTTGTAAAAACTGTCTTGCACAGTGTTCCCAAAGCAAACAGGTGTCACAGACATCTTTTATGGAAAATCCTTTCCTTAGGATTTTTCCTCCTGAGAAGCTGAGAGGCCTCAGGAACAAAATGTAAACACTGATTATCTGCTGCTGTGGAATGCAACAGGTGTATCTGTGATTGGCCCATGTTGGATGTTTGTAATTAATGGCCAATCACAGTCAGCTGGATTGGACAGAAAGCGAAGCTACAAACCTTTGTTATCATTCTTTCCTATTCTATTCTTAGCCAGCCTTCTGATGAAACTTTATCTTCTATTCTTTTTTTTACAGTATATTTTTAATGTAATATATATCATAAAATAATAAATCAGCCTTCTGAAACATTGAGTCAGATCCTTGCCTCTTCCCTCATCCGAAGACCCCTGTGAACACCATCAGAAACGGGGAACTGTAACATAAATCCAAAGGCACAGAAGCAAAGCAGTGGAAAAAACTGAGCTGGGGAACTGTAACCCAGATACCATCCAGATGGGAGGATGGATGGAGAACGAGCAGTGGGAAATCTGTCCTGGTCCTCTCCTTGAGGAAAGGCTGGGGAAATTTGGCTTGTTCAGCATGGAGAAGAGAAGCTTTGGGGTGACCTAATTGTGGCCTCCTAGTACCTGAAGGAGAGCTGGAGAGGGACTTGGGACAGAGTGGAGGGAGAGGACACAGGGAATGGCTTTCCACTGCCACAAGACAGGGTTAGATGGGATATTGGGAAGGAATTCCTGGCTATGAGGGTGGTGAGGCCCTGGCACAGGGTGCCCAGAGAAGCTGCAGCTGCCCCTGGATCCCTGGAAGTGTCCAGGGCCAGGTTGAAGCAACCTGGTATAGTGGAAGGTGTCCTTCACCAGCAGTGCCCAGAGGGCAAAGAAGGCCAAAGTGATTCAGGAGTGCACCAAGAAGAGCATTTCCAGCAGGTCAGGGAGTGATGCTGCCCCTCTGCTCAGCCCTCTGAGGCACATCTGGAGTGCTGTGTCCAGCTCTGGGCTCCTCAGGGCAGGAGGGATACGGAGCTCCTGGAGCAGGCCCAGCAACAAGGATGGTGAAGGGCCTGGAGCATCTCCCTCGTGAAAAACGCCAATCACTTGTTTTTAAAATTTTCAAAGTTTAACAGTAATAAAATAGTTATAAAAAGAGCAATGTAATTAGAATAATAAAAATTTTGGACAATTTGGATTAGGACAATATGAGACAATAGAAACAAAGAGTTACGGACGTTAGGGTATCTTTTTCTCGGCAGCACAAGCCCGAAAAAGGACACACATTAACAAAGGATTAACCCTTAAAAACAACAGCCTGTTGCATATTCATACACCTCATACATGATGCATAAATTCCATTCAAACACAGGATTCTGTCTGGTCAGTGTCAGCTTCTTCCTCTGAATCCTGACGGCGTCTTCATAGGTGAGCGAGGCAGGAAGAAGTAAAATTCTTCTGATAAGGGGGCAATAAATTCTTTTTCTCTGAAAGATTTAAGTGTCCTGTGGCTGCTATCTGGTGTGAGTACCTCATTCCTTTCTTAAAAAAATATCTCACATATATAGTTTCTGTTTTAACATTATGCTATAACCTAAAACTGTATTTAACACACTATTTAAAAAAAAAATCATACAGCATAACTGTCTAATATAACACATATAATATTCATTTTAATATTTGCGAAAAGCCAATCACAAAATACGCATTTTTCACAATTAGAATTGTAGCAAATTTGCAAACTTTATGTTCTTTAATTTAAAAAAAATTTCCCTATGGTGGCCGCCGCGCTCGCCTGTTTTAAAACTTTTTTTTAATCAGGCGCTACTCGCGCTGCCCTTTTTATGCGCCGGCAGTCACGAAAGTCCCCTGCACGGAGGAAGGCCCCTAAGATGGCGATGCTGGCAGAGCGTGAGTGCCCATCCGGGTGGGAATGCTGCGGGAATGGGACGAGCCGGTGCCTCGGGAGCGTCCTCAGCCCCTCCCCACAGCCCTGCCTGAGGTCTCCGGGCCGCGCTGCCCCTCCCGGTGGCTGCGGGGGGGTCCCAGGGCCGGATAAAGGGGTTCGGGGGGTTCCGGAGTTAATGCAAGGAGCGTGCAGGGACTGGCGGAGGTGGGATGAGGAGTCCCTCTATCCGGGAAATGGGGTTCCCTGTGTCAGGGGAATGGCGTCATGGCGAGGGGAGACCCCGGGATGGCGGGGAAATGGTTCAGGGGCTCCCGGTGTTGAAGAAAGGCGGGAATGGGGGTCCGGAGGGGCTCGGTGTGGGATATCTGGGGGTCTGGGAGCGCCAGACCCAGGCTGGGGTGGCAGAAGGGGCTCAGGAGGTCCCCGATGTTGGAGAACGAGGGAATTGGGGTCTGGGAAAGGCGGGGTGGGAGTGTGGGGGATCCCAGGGCCGAGCAAAAGGGACGCTGGGGGGCTGAGGTAGAGGAGGCGCTCCAGGGGTCCGGATTGGGGTCTGAGAAACGTGGGATGGGAGTGTGGGGGATCCCACAGGAAAAGAGGGGCTGGGGGGGCTGAGGCAGAGGAGGGGCTCCAGGGGTCCCTGGGGGTGGGAAATGGAGGATCTGGGGGCTGGAAAGGCAGGAAGGGACATCCACAGAGTCCCAGGGTAAGGAAAAGGTGGGGCTTGGAGGATGGGAGGGTGGAAAAGCGTTACAGGAGAACATTGGTGCAGAACTGGGGGTGCGTGGGGGGTTCTTTGTGGGCTCTGTGTGTCCCAGGCAGGGCAGGAGCAGTGGGAATGTCCCTTGGACACCTTTAGGGACGGGTTGTCCTGTCAGTGCTTGGGGCCATCTCTGGCTGTGTGTTTGAGGGGAGACACCTCCAGCACGGGGTGTGGGTGCTGGGGACACCCAGGGGAGGTGGCAGGGCCACGTGTGGGTGCTGAGGACACTGAAGGGAGGTGGCAGGGCCGGGTGTGAGTGACACTGAAGGGACATGTTAGGGCTGTGTGTTGGGTGCTGGAGACACCCAGGGGAGGTGGCAGAGCTGTGTATTGGGTGCTGGGACACACAGGGGACACACAGGGGACATGGCAGAGCTGATTGTGTGTGCTGGGGACACTTAGGGGATGTGTCAGGGCCAGATGTTGATGACACTGAGGGGACGTGGCAGGGCCAGGTGTGGGTGTTGGGGACACTGAGAGGATGTGGCAGGGCCAGATGTGGGTGCTGGGGACACCCAGGGGACATGGCAGGGCCAGGTGTGGGTGCTGGGGACACCCAAGGGATGCAGCAGGGCTGTGTGTTGGTGCTGGGGACTCTGAGGGGTGGTGGCAGGCCAGGTGTGGCTGCTGGGTTCAGTGCTTGTGTCATTGCTGGGGCAGAGCTGGAGCTGAGCTCCCCCTGTGCCAATCTCCAGCTTCTGGGAACTCTCCAGAGGAGGATTTGAGTTGGGGAAGGGTCTGGAGGGACCAAATGAGCAGTGACCAAGGACACTGGGTTTGTCCAGGAGGGGACAAAGATCAGATGTTGGGGGTGCAGAAAGAGGGGGTTGACTGAAGAGTTTAAAAGATGATTTATTGCAAAATCAGTCATGGAAGGGTGAGACTGTGAGGCTGCTACATCCAAACCCATCACATCAGAAACCATCATTCTAGTTACAATGCCTTTTGTAAGGCATTTATTATCCACATTTCTGATTTCTTATCCAATCAGCTGCTTCCACAAAGTTCATTAACATCTTCCTAACCAATTGCTAATTGCTACATTTTACATGATTTACCCCAATTTATCATTTTCTATCCATAGAAAAAGATAAATATCATATCTATCATTATAGATATCAGAAATATCTATCTATCATTTCTGTCACATAACTACAGAAACTTACTCCTGTATCTTCTACTTTTTATCAAGTCTACAACAAGTTCTATTGTTAAATTTGAATTGTTTTCTGCTACCTTGCTTAGCAGAAAGAGGGGGTGGACTGAAGAGTTTAAAAGATGATTTATTGCAAAATCAGTCATGGAAGAGTGGGACTGTGAGGTTCTTACATCCAAACCCGTCACATCAGAAACCATTATAATTCTAGTTATAATGCCTTTTATAAGGCATTTATTATCCACATTTCTGATTTCTTTTATAAGGCTTTTTATAAGACTTTTATAAAGCTTTAGTTATCCAGATTTCTGATTTCTGATTCATTAGCATCTTCATAACCAATTGCTACATTTTACATGATTTACCCCAATTTATCTTTTTCTATCCATGGAAAAAGATAAATATAATATCTGTCATTATAGATTTCATAAATATCATTTATTTCTATCATATAACTACAGAAACTTACTGCTGTATCTTCTACTTTTTATCAACTCTTCAACAAGTTCTATTGTTAAATTTGATTTTTTTTCTGCTATCCTGCTTAGCATATTTGTTCACTTATATGAAGCCTATATCTGCTTGCTTAAAACATATTTCTGCTTAAACTACAAATCTTTATTCTTATTTTGGGTCTGTTTCACTACTCTAAAGCTTTAAACCTTGTCCAAGGCCTTAAATCAAACTCTGTGTCCATATCTGAGCCTCAGAGCTCCCCAGGGCTGCAGCTTCTCCTGAGGGACAGCTCCAATTTCTGTTCCCTGGGACAGGGACAGGGGCCAGCAGTGGCTGGGGCTGTGCCAGGTTTGGGTTGGAGATCAGGGAAAGGAGGATGTGGGGCACTGGAACAGCTCCCCAGGGAATGGTGACGTTGCCAAGGCTGCCAGAGCTCCAGGAGAGTTTGGGCAGTGCTCCCAGGGGGCATTATTGAGGTGTCTGTGCAGGACCAGGGCTTGGACTGGATGATCCTTGTGGGTCCCTTCCAGCTCAGGATATTCCATAATTCTGGGAATTTTGTTGAAATTTCCCTGATATTGGAAACAAAGAGCTTCAGTTTTGCCTCTGAGGGGATTGAGAATTTGGGCTCCCCATTTCTGACAGGACACCCTTGACCGAGAGCTCAGGGTCTGGTGAATTTCTTTGCTGAGCTGCAGGAAATGTGGACAATACAAATAACAAATCTGGTGTACAGTGGGAAATAAAGGTGTGATTTTAGGGAAACAAATCTGCATTTGCACATGGAATCTTAAAGGTATTTTCAGTGCAAACTTTAGTGTAATTTTATCAGAATTTGTTAATTATTTTTTATTGGACATATCAATGATAGAGCTATTTGTAATGGAAGGGAACCTTAAAGCTCATCCAGTTCTACCCCCTGCCATGGGCAGGGACACCTTCCACTATCCCAGGTTGCTCCAAGCCCTGTCCAACCCAGCCTTGGACACTTCCAGGGATCCAGGGGCAGCCACAGCTTCTCTGGGCACCCTGTGCCAGGGCTTCACCACCCTCACAGCCAAGAATTCCTTCCCAATATCCCATCCATCCCTGCCCTCTGGCAGTGGGAAGCCATTCCCTGTGTCCTGTCCCTCCATCCCTTGTCCCCAGTCCCTCTCCAGCTCTCCTGGAGCCCCTTTAGGCACTCTCAGGTCACCCTGGATCCTTCTCTTCTCCAGGTGAGCACCCCCAGCTCTCCCAGCCTGGCTCCAGAGCTTTGTCCTTCCTGTGCCCCCCAGACCATCTCTGGGCACACAACAGGGGCTTGGATGGGAAACTTCAGAAATTAAAATTAAAAACATGCTCCTGGCGTAGAATTCATCTTGGAAAAGGAATTAGTAATGGATCTTTTCCAGATCATAGAATATCTGAGTGAAGGAGTTGTCCAGCCCTGGCACAGCTGCCCAGAGCAGTGAGGATTCCCCATCTCTGGAGGGGTTTAAAATCCATGTGGATGTGGCACTTGGGGACATGGCTCAGTGGTGGCCTTGGCAGTGCTGGGGGATGTTTGGACCTGGTGATCTCAGAGATATTTTCCAACCTCAGTGATTCTGTGATTCCCTAAAGAAATGTGGATTTTCTCCACTGGATGGTGCTGCTCTCCCAGAGTTCCATCACTGTCTGTGGCATCATTTTTGAAGCAGCCCAGAAAATGTGTGGTGAATTAGGAGCTGAATCTTGTACCTGCTTTCCTCTCCTATTCTAAAGACATCAGTGAACAAATTTACATTTCTGATAAATTATTGACTAATTAGTGGATTTTGTTGTTTGTTTGGAAAGGAGAGATGATTTTATGTTTTCTGTACACAGCATGGCGCTGTTCCTGGCTTTCTTAAATACTTCTCTAGAGATGAAAGCAAGTTTGTTTGGGGTTTTTTCACCCTATTTAAAAATCAGAGCATGTTAACCTGGCAGAAGCATGAGGATTAATCCCACAGTGTAGCTAAGAAGGTTGCAATGCTTAGATTGAAAGTGCTGGGAAAGTAAATGTGTCTTAATTTCAAGTTTGATGCCCTTGTGCTTTGTTACCAACAACCTCCCGGGAGCAAAACATCTCAGGGGCTTGTCCATAGGGAGAAATATTCAGGAAAAACCATAGAAATTCACTTCTGAAGCTGTGGTTGAAAAGAAAGGCAGCTGCTCAGCTGGAGAATGTGAGATCTGCTGGAAGCCTTGAACCAGAGTCACTGAGTTTGGAAAAGATCTCCAAGACCACCAAGTCCAAGCATCCCCCAGCACTGCCAAGGCCACCACTGAGCCATGTCCCCCATGTCCCCAGGTGCCACATCCTCAGGGCTCTGAAGTCCCTCCAGGGGTGGGGACTCCACCACTGCCCTGGGCAGCTGTTCCAATGTCTGACCACCTTTTTCATGAAGGATTTTTTCCCTCATGTTCAATCTAAACATCCCCTGGCACAGTTTGAGGCCATTTCCTCTCCTCCTGTCCCTTTTCTCTGGGAGCAGAGCCTGACCCCCCTGGCTGTCCCCTCCTGTCAGGAGTTATGCAGAGCCACAAGGTCCCCCCTGAGCCTCCTTTTCTCCAGGCTGAGCCCTCTGGTTCTCCATGGGGCAGCAGGGAATCCCAGTTTATTTGGGAGTTTAAAATCCCAGTTTATTTGGAAGTTTAAAATCACAGGCCACACTGCTGGTTCCCCATCTTTTCTTGGCGCCACGGGCTGGGCTTGGAGGAGCTGCTGCTCTCAAGGTTTCCTGGTGGGAATAATCACAGAATCCCAGGATGGTTTGGGGTGGAAGGGACCTTAAAGCTCATCCCATTCCACCCCCTGCCATGGACAGGAACACCTCCCACTATCCCAGGCTGCTCCAAACCCCATCCAGCCTGGACTTGGGCACTTGCAGGGATCCAGGAGCAGCCCCAGCCCCTGAGGTTAATAAGTTGTTTCCTGTACAGAAGTGAACCAGGCAAAGGTTGGATTCCCCTCACAGCCCTCGGGCCTTTAACCCAGTTAAAAACTGTTTAGGGACCATTTGGAGCTTCAAAGTTTCGGAAGTGGGATAAAAAAAGGCCCCATCTTGAATTCTGACAGTCTCAGTTCCTTAAAAATGAAACAAAACTGGGCAAAAAATGAGTCAAACATCCCTGTAATATTCAATCCCTCTGGCCCAAATCCCAAATCTTGTCTTTTAGGGAACGATGACTTCCTGATTGCATTGAAAACACCTCGTTGGATTTGGCTTTTCCCTGCCTTGTGTGGCCTTGGGTTAAAAAGTCATTTTTGATCCAGCATTTCCCATGGTGTTTAATGAAGTTTGTGATCTTCCTGTCTCCCATTCTTTGTTTTGTCTTGTTTATTTAGGTTCTCTTCCTGCCTGGGCTTAGGTGCACACGTGGAGTGACTGGTTAACTGGGCTGGCTGCTCTTCCTTGATTTCAAGGAAGCTGTTCCTGGTGGGAAAGGCAACATGTGGGTCTGGGAATCTGTCATTTCTATAGGAATCCACATGGGACAAAGGAGCTTTGATTCTTCTTTGGATCTCTTGACTCCTGCAATAATTTCTGGCAGCTTTTCAGTTTCCCCATAAATAATTTTTGAGAAATCCAAAAGCTGAAATACCACAGTTTTCTGTTCTGTCATTCCCTTTCTCTGATCATTTGCATCGATTTTTAATTTGGCTTTTATTACAAAACCAAATATTAAAATTTCTGGGTTCTGGTTAAAGGGAGTCCTGGAGAATTGATTTTGTTCAGAACTGGGAAAGCAGCTTCATCATTTCCTCCTCTGTAGTCTCCATGTTGAAGCCAGATGTAAAACAAAATTGGAATCAATATGGAATTCACACCTAAATGTTAATCCTTAAAGCTTTCCTGAACTGCAGCTCATCCTGAGGGACAGCATCTTCCACAGCAATCCCACTTTGGCATCTTTCCATTAATAATTAATATTTTCACTGGACTTTTATTGTTGTTGTTGTGTTTTTTCATTTAGTAAAATTAACCCCCAAAATATGAGTCTGATATAAGTTCTGGGTATTTTTTTTTTTTACAATGAAGAGCAAAAATTGGACTGATTCAACACCAAGAACTCTCTGGGAATGCCACTAAAGCCTGTTTGAATTTTCCTTTCCTGCTGCAGCCAGGAGAAAGCAGAAGTGGTCTGTGGATCCACGGAACAGCGCTTGGAGCAACGATGATTCCAAATTTGGCCAGAAGATGCTGGAAAAGATGGGCTGGTCCAAAGGAAAGGTAGGATCTAAAGGAGAACAGTGTAGCTGAAGGGTCTAAAACTGCCAAGGGACAGTTTTGATTTATTCTCTTAAGTGCACAGGAAATTTGAGCAGTGATAGATTTCTGCACTTTGTAACAGTCTTGTTTGTGCCTCTACTGCTTTCCAGTTTCTCTCCATTCTTTGACAATCTGAATTCCCAAGTGAGAGCAGGAATTGGAACATTTAATCAGGTTAAAGGTTTTAAGCTGCCTTTAAACCCTCAATTCTCTTCCTGCTTTTGATACTCTTTAAACTCCAGGACCTACTTTAGTCTTTCAGTTTTAAGATTTTTTTTCTGATCTGTTCCTTGAACCCCCAAAATGCCTTGAGCTGTGTCCCTTCCCAGCTCCAGCCAGGACCTGTGGGTGAGGGGGCTGGTTTCTGGCACTAATAAAGACCTCCAGATCAGCACAGACACCTGCAAACTGCAGGTTTAATTCCACAGAGGTGCCTCAGCAAAACTTGGGGCTGCACATCAGGGTGTTTAGTGACAAGAATCCCCACAAAACCCCCACTACCTTTAATTATTCTTCTAAATTTCCTCTTCCAGATTTTCCTTAAAAGGCATAAAATTAGGATCATTCTCAATTCTGTAAATGCCTTAAAACCTATTTTTGTATTTAAACTGTTGCCTCGGTTGTCTCACAATGTTTCCCACTCAAGGTACTGGATCTTCCTGGCCAACAGTTGTACAAGAAGGATTTATGTCTCCATTCCATTACAAACTTGGACAAATGGAACTTTCCCTTGGTCAAATTAAGGGGCAAAAGCCCATCTGAGCAGTGAAATTAGGCTGTAAATCCTGTAAATGGGGAATTGGGTTAGGAAAGAATGTGTGGCCAAGTGTCCTGTTTGCTTCCATACTTTTTGGTCAGCAGAAGTTTCAAGGCAAATTTTCCACTCTATTGACCAAATAAACTCTTTTTTGTTTGTAACAGCAACAGCCTTTTCCAAATAGGCCTCATCCCTGCAAATCTTCCATATCCCAGGGTGTGTCTGCAGGGCTTCTTTCCACTGCAGCACCATAAAAATATTTATTAATTCCGACACATTTGGTGATGATTTGTGACAGATGAGGCAAAAAGAAGATCAATACCAGGAACAAAGTTTTAAACCCAAAACTTTGCCTTTTAATTTTTTAGCCTTGACCATACAGTTGAGAAAGATAACCCTGGACCTGAATATTGCTGAATATTAAACAACCCCAAAGTTGTTTGCTCCAATATTTTCATCCACTTATGAGGTGGAAGGAGTTGTGAATGCCCTGCTTCTCCCCTGCCTGCTCTCCTTCCATATAAATTTGGTTTGGATTGTGTGCTCTGTGTAGATCTGCCTCGTTCCCATTACCCTTCCCAGTGACAGACACATTTTTGGGGTGAGGCAGGTTCTCCTTATGTAGAGTCTTGTTTGAAAAGTGTAAACAATTTGGGCTTGCATAGGAATGTCAGGTGGCTTCCTGATTAATCACCCAGCCACTTAATGTTGTTGCTATTTTAGTGTTTATAATGCTTTGCTGGAGGCTTAAGTAGTAAATTTAAAAAAAACTTTGTGTGTTGTGTGGTAATGCCTGTGAATGAATTCAGCTACAAGCAGGCAAATTAACAGGAAGTTGTTATTTTTTTGCTGTATTTCCTTGTGAACTGTCTCACAATCCAGAAGCTCTAATTGCTGCTGTGAAATCCTTACATTTTTACCCTCAAATCCTCCTTAGGGTCTCGGGGCTCAGGAGCAAGGAAATCCAGAACACATCAGGGTTAAGGTGAAAAACGACGTGCTGGGATTGGGAGCTACCATCAATCACGAGGTGAGCACTGCACCCAGGGCAGGGAATGGATCCCATTTCAGCAAAAGCACAATTATTTGAATGGAATATTAGTGAAAACTGTAGTCACAGCTGCTGGTAGCATGTACCAAACAGGATTGCTTAGGATTTCCAAGACAACCCTTTTAATTTCATTTCACTTTGGGGTGACCTTAGGGGCTGTGGTTGGTGATACCACTCCCACCAACAAGGATTGGATATAGCCAATTAATTTAGTTCTAAGAGTCTTAAATATCTGTTTTGTAAAACTTGTGTTAATCCTAAAGACTTCTGCCTTGTATTCATGTGGGTGATATTTACAGGACAACTGGATTGCTCATCAGGATGACTTCAACCAGCTTCTGGCTGAGCTGAACAACTGCCATGGACAGGGTGAAACAGGTAGGTTCATGCTTGGCTCAGTCAGATGCTGGAAGCTCAGCAGTGTTTCCATTCTGTGTCTTAAAAAAGTTCCTGAGGCCCAGTTTGTGATGCAAATAATATTTTGGATAAGGTTGAAAACTCCTTCCCCAAATCACTGGGAGCCAAAGGATGTGTTGCCATCCATGAGCATGGATTCATGGATCTCAGTGGATCACTTTTGCTCTCAGCACTCAAAGAAAGGCTTTTTCTTGAGGAAAGAAAACATAAAATGTTTATTTCATCCAGGATCACAATATTTGGGATGCTTTCCCTGGTCTGTACCTAGAGGAACATTTCCTTCTTTATAAAGCCCCCAAAATCTGTCTGAGGGCTCACAATCACTCAGCACTGCAATGTTTTGCCTTCCTTTTGCTGATGGACTGTCACACTTGGCTTCCATGCTCCAGTGGCTTCTTAAATACCTCCTTTTCCTGTCCTTGGAGAGCTGCTCTGTAGCTTTTGCCTCAGAGTTCTACATCTCTGCTTTGAGTGTGGCATAAAGTGATTTTTGTAGCCCTGGTGTTGAGCACACAAGTGGGAAAACTTTCCCAAAAGGGCTATTTTTAAAGTCTTCTATTTTTGAAAAGCTTCTTACAAACTGACCTTGCTTTGTGCAAATGAAGTTAGGAAGTTGTGGTGGGTGTGAGCTTAGGGAAGGAATTGGTTTAGCACATGATTTATCATCTCTCCTTTAGTTAAATGCAGTTTAAACTCTGGGTTTGTGTCTGAACACCTCTCTGGAGTGTTGTTAAACCAAAGGCTCCTGTTTGGACACAGCTTGTCCTTGTGCTGCTGGGGCAGAATTGCCAGATTAGTGAATTTAGCAACTCTTCATTCATTCATTCTTAACCTTTGAGCACTGACTTTTCTACGAGAGAAAAATGTAGAAGGAAGAGGAGGAAAACCAGTTAGCAAGGAAGTTTTCTAATCCTGGAGTAATAGGATTAAAGTTTTGAGCCTGATGCCTCAAAACATCTTCTTGAACTTGCTGTGCAAGCTGTCCTTGTGAAATCATGAGGCCACCCAGGACTCAGTGCTGTCACTCAGCTCCTGGAGAGGTAGGAGAGCATTTCATGGGGAAATTCCACAAGTTCCTGTCTCCCTGGAGAACTAAATCCTGCCCAAGTTGCAACTTGAGCCCTGGGAAGATCAGGGAGGTGGAACTGGTGGGAAACCTGCAGATGAGCAGGGAGCCAAAATGACTTGCCCAGGGCCGCAGTGAGTCAGCAGAGGCAGGTTCAGGGAGCAAGGCTTGGCCCTGAGCTCTGCTCCCTTCCCTGGGTCACCTCATGAAAAGTGACCCTTGAGAACTCTTAATTTCTCCCTGTTTCACTCAGTTCTTTTGGTTCTTTTAGGAGGTGGGACAAGTTTTCAAACACTGAGAACAAATTTGGGTGCACCTTGGAAATTCCAGGTCAGAGTCACATTCGGTGATTTACAGAAAGGCATCGCTCTGAAACTTGTTTTTTTGGCAATTGTTGAAGCTGGCAAAACTCATCCAGGAAAAGACTCTCCCTGCAGCTGTGCTGCAGGAGCAAATGTAACATTATTGGCCACCCTCCAGTTTCAAACTGCATTAAAAGTCAGCTGAAAAACTTCATTGTTCTTAAAGAACCGGTGCAGTTGCCAGAGCTGGATTGCAATTAGAGGTTGGAAAGGAAGGGCCCCGTGGGGGTTGATGCCAACATTCAGATACCCTCAGTGTCTGTACCTTTAGCTGTCCTTTCCTTTTTTTTCCCCTAGCTGGGCACTGAGTCAGGGCAGGTTTAGATTAGATTAAATATTAGGAAGAAATTAATCTGCTGGTGGTGAGGCCCTGACACAGGTTGCCCAGAGGAGCTGTGGATCCCTGGAAGTGTCAGAGGACAGGGCTTGGAGCAACCTGAGATAGTGGGAGGGAGTTGGGACTCCATGATCTTTTTCCACCCAAACCACTATAATTCCTGGCTTTTTTGCCGGGATCCTCTGTGATGGTGACTGTCCCTTTCCCATGGATAAAAAGTGGGAACAGGACCCTGCAGTGCTTTGGTACATGCACTTCGATCACATTTCCTGCAGAAATGCCACTTCGGTGGCTTTATTGCCCCCACTAAATTGCTTTAAAAAGCACATTAATACTCCTGCAGCACTTGCTCAGTTTGTCACAGGATTTTCCAGTCCCTGGAAGACACAGGGATGTATTTCCCTGCCCACTGCAAGTGCCAGCACGTTCTGTAATGAAGTTCCTCCCTGCAGGCAGCAGGCGGTGCTGCTGCCCCTTTCCCTGTAGGAATAACGTGGAGGAGGAAAGCTCTGTGGAAACCTTTTGCTGTGTAATGCTCCTTTTGCTACCAGGAGATTGGAAACCAGGCTCAAAGTGCCGCATGGCTGTCAGAACATTTTAGTTGTGATCCTTGCTTTTCCCACAGACCCTTTTTATTGAGGATTTTTTTGTTACAAACTGGATTTGCTGGTCCTTTCTCTTCCCATTATTGTGGGAGAGTGGGTTTCAGCCTGCTGGCCCTCACCTCTCCCACTGCAAGCTGGGGATTTTAGTTTTAGTTCAGGGATTTATCAGCTGGCACTGCCTTTCAAACAGGGAAATGCTGGAGTTCCAGTGTCAGAAAAGCTTGGGCAGCAGAGCTTTCCAGGGTGGGATCATGTGAAAAAGGTGACTCAACTTGGCCCTCAGGGTATGGGTTGATTTCCCTACCCATCCCACAGGCAGGAAAAAAACCACCTCACCATAGTAACCCTCTGTGGAGTTACAGAGAAGAGACTCCTGTGGTGCCTCTTTTCAGGACTAGTAAGGCAGTAATTAACTGTACAACAGGTTAGTTCTCTCTTTCTGGCAATGTTTTGTAAATTAGCAGGTTCTGTGGCTGCAGAGAGAACATTTGTACCCCCAAAATAACCTGCCACAGCAGAGGAACGTGATCTCTGTGCTGTTTAATAGTGAGCTTAATCCTTCACGTGGCCTTAACCTGCTCACAGTCTCCCAGAGTAGTGCTGAGTGACTCTGGGACTGAGCCAGCCCCAGAAACCATTCCTAGAGGACAGTTTAGATGCAGTCCCTCTTCTGGAAGCCTGGAAAATGAGATAATAGGGATGTGGCAATTTGTTCTAGCTGGCCTTAGGGACAGAAAAGCTTTGTCACCATTCAGTTTCCTTACACAGATGCATCAGCTTATGTCCAAATAAAGGTATTTTGTGTAGGGTTAGAAATGAAAATCCTATGCTTCCCCCCTTTTTATTTCTGCTCAGTCAATATTTCTAATGTTTCTTACATCTTTCTCAGACTCTGATGCTGGAGGTACTCTACGAAAAACAGCACTATTATTATTTTCATACCACAGAAATGGATTTTCCTTTGACCTGGAGTACCTGTATCTGCCTTTTCAAATTACATTTATTGGAAATGGGAAAGAAAGGGGATGGGGCAAAAAAAAAATCAAGCATTGACATATTTCAGACAAAACTTAGAGTGCTTTCTTCAGTAATACTTTATGATATGTTCTTGACTGGATTTTGAGAGAGGGCATAGGGTGGACTTGATGATCTTTGGGGTCTCTTCCAACCTCATTATTCTTTGATTCTGTGAGAAAGTTAATTACACTGATGTTTGAATTTAGTGCTTAAGTGCCTCTAACAGAACTGGACCTTCTTTGCTTGGGTTTTGTTTTTTTTTTAGAGTCCTCAGTGAAAAAGCAGAAAAAGACATTCAGCCTCGAAGAAAAATCCAAATCTTCCAAGAAACGTGTCCATTATATGAAGTTTGCCAAAGGTAAGAGGAGTTTTGTTGTTTCATAAGCCCTGGCCAAGATTAGAACAAACCCTGCTCAAGGTGATCTGTTGCCTTGTGCAGTCTAAATTTGGCAAGTAAAACCTG
Source organism: Melospiza melodia melodia (assembly GCF_035770615.1). Classification (NCBI taxonomy): domain Eukaryota; kingdom Metazoa; phylum Chordata; class Aves; order Passeriformes; family Passerellidae; genus Melospiza; species Melospiza melodia. Next base: position 136,865,620 of record NC_086196.1, read on the forward strand.
GGTTTAGAAACACTCCCCTGCAGCTACTTGCTTAAAGCTCTAATGTTGCTGTTCCTCTTTATTTTGGGCAATTTTGGGTGGCCTTAGGCTGCTGATGTTGGGAATAAAACAATTCCCTAGTGAAGGAACTGAATAAAGGAGCAGCAAATATTCCAAGTGGGCAGGGATGGGAGCAGAAGGCAAAGGTGAGATGGGAGTGACTTGGGCATCTGTGTGGCACTAACCCTGCAATCCCCAGTAACCCCTGCTCAGAGATCATGTGGATGGGATCAGGGATCAGATTAAACCTGCGTGAAGGAAGAGGAAAGCCCTCTTACATCGACCAGGTACTTCATGGGATAAATTAGGGCAGCCAGAAAAACTGTCAAGAATCTGTAGAGTTTAGTAATTTCTTTTTTTCTTAGAGTGATGAGATTATTTCAGTCAGCCCAGGTTCTGGCCCTTGACAGTTTTGAGTCCTTTCCCTTTTGCTCTGTTCCCCTTTCACACGGTGTGTTCCCATTTCAGGGCATGGATAGGATCAGTTTCCACTAATGGCTGATTTATTAAACTGAAAGCCCTGTGTAATGTTTTCTGACAGCAAATGCCTCTGCTAAAACAGAGCTAATTGATACCTGAATGGAGGCCAAATTTTCATATCAGGCTTTGAGATTTTTGGTGAAATAATTCGACCTTGAAGTCCAAGCTGTTAACATGAGCCTGCCACTTTATGACATTAAACAATTAAATTGGTTCAGGGCTTGCAAGTACAAAGGCCGTGGCCTGTGTGAGTAAAGAGGATTTATTTTGATTTGGATTTAACCTTTTACTAAATATAGAGGAAAAAAAGAACTGTCTTTTGAGCATGTAAAATACAGCTCAAGGCTTTCATATTCACAATATCCCCAATTTATTTGGTCACATTTCCACAAGGCAGCTTCTCATTTGCTTGTACCTTCTGTGGCTGACACAGGGAAATTGTCCATTTTCAGGGAAAGAGGAAAAGTTATTTGAGAAAGGCTCATGGTGTCATGGCCCTTGTTGTTGAATCCAGTCCTGCTTCCTTTCAGACTAAACAAGACAAGCTCACACAAAAGGGGGAGAAGGGAACAGCGACGGCACCGAACGCGGCTTCCGCTCCCGGGGCTGGTTTGGAGCCTCTCTGCTGGAGGAACAGCCACCCCTGGGTCTGGGAAATACACCCCAAGCTCAGATTAAATCAGCTGCTTTTCCAGTAGCTGCTCCCCTGCGATGCTGCAGGAGATTGGGGCTGTGAGCTGAGCTGGTTTTCTGTTAGAGGAAAAATGGGGGATACGTTCAGGGGGAGGCACGGAAAGGAAACATAGCTTGAAAATGGGAGCAGGAGGAGTTTAGGTGTCACATTCCAAGCCTTGGCCAAGGGAAAGCTGGGAGCAGCCCCAGTCACTTCCAGCTTGCTTGGACAAGGCCATTTTGAGGCAGTGCAGTGAGGCAGCAGGAAGCTGGGGAACACTTGCTCCTCTAAGCTGATGTGTCTCTTTACCCTCCAGGGACAGTTAAGGATCCCAGAAAAAAGAAGAAGTCAGATTTGGGAATATTTTGGGGGGGGTTTTTTTGTGGTTTTTTTTTTTGTTTGTTTTGTTTTGGGTTTTTTTTTTGGGTTTTTTTGTTTTTTGTTTTTTTTTTTTTTTTTGTTTTGTTTTGGGTTTTTTTTTTGTTGTTGTTGTTGTTTTTGTTTTGTTTTGTTTTGGGTTTTTTTGGCCATTACAAGATTCATTTTGAGGTCACTGATTTTCAAGTGATTGAGACCCCAGCAGAGTCTTAACAAGTTGACCTGTCTGGGTTAATTATCTTTAACTTTTGCTGACCTTTTCCAAAAGAATTTTCTGACAGAGTCAGTGGACAACTCAACAACTCATGCACTGTGCAATTGGCTAAATCTTTGCATCTCTCAATCACATCACCCTCTCCTTTCTCCATGTCTGATATCCAGCTCACCACAATCAGATGGCAATAATGGCCCTCCTGGAAATCTTTGCTTCACCCTTGAAACACATTTGAGTTGGAATAACAGAGTGGGTGGCAGAGGTGGAGGTTTTGCTTTTCAGGAGCAACATCAGAAATCAGAGGAAAGTCCCCACTGAGTAAAAATGGATTTTTTTTTTCATTGCATTGAGAAGTTGTAACTCCCTAATTCTGTCAGAAATGGGGAATCCTCATGAGAATTCAAAGATCCCAATGCATACACACATTTTCTCTTGTGTACCTTCATTTAGTGGCCTTGGCATAGAACCACAGCATGATTTGGGTCTGCAGGGACCTTACAGTTCATCTAATTCCACCCCCCTGCCATGGCAGGGACACCTTCCACTATCCCAGGTTACTCCAAGCCCCATCCAACCTGGACTTCGTGATTTTTGCTTATGTCCAAGAGCAGTTCCTCTCTGTCTGTGGGTCACACTGTTACCAAAATGCATCCTCAGGTATGAAGGTTTTGGGGTTTTTCCCTCTCTTTCCCCCTTCCAGGTAAGGATCTCTCATCTCGCACTGAACAGGACCTGTCCTGCATTTTTGGGAGAAGGCAGAAGAGTGCCAAGACCCAGGTAAACAAGAATCTTCACCTTTCTCTTATTTCCTTGTTTATTATCCCAATGACAAAATGTCCAAATGTCTTATGCCAATTTGTTTTTTCTACTTGAAGTGCTGTGCTTGAATACTAAGGAAATAAGAGTAAATTTAACCCCTGTTTTTGTGGATTATCATGATATAACTTCTTTGGAGGTGGAGAACTCCAGTATTTTAATTTTTTAGTTGGAAATATACATCACAAAGAAGAACTTTGCTTGACCTGAAAGTCAAAGGTTGGACTTGATGCTCTCAGAGGTCTTTTCCAACCTAAATGAATTTGTGAAAGATCCATGAATCTCCAAAATAAAATTTGACATTCAGTAGCAACTGGGAAATCTCCACAAACTGCTCTTTTTTTCACAAAAATTGGGAAAGGCTGAGTAGCTGCAAAAGATTCAGAAGTGGCCTGAAAAGTGATAAATATTTGATTAGAAGACCTTTCCCCGGACTTTGGATAATGAGATCCAAGTTTGGACCAGTTTTTATTTCATTTATGTGTTAATTAGCATTTTCACTTGCAGAGCACAAACCAGCTCTATCAATGGATAAAATAACTGTGACATGACCAACATATCCAGAAAAATTCTTTGGAAAAAATAACATCTGGAAAAGCACAAATGAATATATTGCAGGAATTACCCAGTTGGTTCCAAGTTCTTGGAAATCTCTGGTTTTAAGGGAAAGATGGGGCTTGAAATGGAGTGGAAATTTCTGGAATACCCTGTAGTGTGTGACATCTTGCTCCTTGTGCTCTTGGAAGTTGTTGTGGAACTTCACTGCAGGTCACTGGGAGCTGAAATAAGAATTTGGGAATTTGTCTGTGAGAGCTGTTGGAGCTGGGATTTAAAGGAACAAACTGGGATTTAAAGCAGCATCAGCACTGCTGGGGTTGAGGGAGCAGATTTTGCCCACTCACGAGTTGTCTCAAGTAGTTGGTATCATTTTCTCTCTATGTTCTACATCTTTTGAAATTCAGAGTTGGAAAGTTGCTTCTTCTGGGACTTTTTCCTGCAGATCATTTGCTCTTTTGTGGATACACACTGCAATTCACATGGATTTTATGAAGGGTGTCTAAGCTTGTGCATGTTTTTGCCAATCCCTTGACAGATGCAGTGGTTGGCTGTGCAGATTTCCTGAAATGGTTCAACATTCTGGCAGAAAAGTCACAGACTGTTCCCTCCTTAGCACCCAAATTTCCTCTTGCAAATCCAGGCAGGAGGGCACAGAATTTGGAGCTGCATTGTTGTCTTCTGGGGAGGAAGCCAGAGGCAGCACAATTGCTTCCCCCAGCTCCCCCTTCTCCTTCTCTTCATGGATCAGAGATCTGTGGAGTTTGCACAGAACAGAAATGCATTGCTCAGGCCCTCCAGCTCTGAGCAGTTTCATTGCACTGCACCCATGAACTCTTATGATCCCTTCCCATCATGTGCTGGGGCCTGCTCCTTAAGGTGGCACAGAGGGAAGTGCCCTGTGAGGCTTTGCAGGAATTCTCTGTTTGCCTGCTGGTTTGAAATTCCTGAGGAATTTCCTTCCTGCAGGAGCAGGAAGGTGCTGCCATTCTCCTGGAATTGAGTTGTTCCTACATGGAGATGAGGTAGGAAGGGCCCTAATGCCCAGCAGAGCCCTGGGTTTTCCTGCAGGTTGTGGTGGGCTCCAGTTCCCTTCAAATTTCAGCTCCTACAACCCTGGGCTGCTTTCCCTGGTGACAGGATAAGGATTTCCACACTTCCAGAGGAGCCAGAGCTGCTCCTATCCATGAATCTGATTGCAGGTTCCCAGCTGTGGGTGCAATGGAGATGATCCATGGAAGTTCCCCTGTTGATCCTAGAAAAGCTGGAGCAGTGGCCACAGGAATCTCATGGATTTAAAATGACCAAGTGCTGGTGCTGCATCTGGATCAGGGCAACCCCTGGGATCAATCCAGGCTGGGGATGAAGGGATGGGGCAGCCCTGGAAGAAGGACTTGGGGTGCTGGTGGGTGAGAGCTGGACATGACCCAGCCCAGAAACCCCTGGAGCTGTTGGAGAGAGTCCAGAGGAGGCACCAGGATGATGAGAGGGATGGAGCAGCTCTGCTGTGGGAAAGGCTGAGGGAATTGGGATTGTTCAGCCTGGAGAAGAGAAGCCTTGGGGTGAGCTAATTGTGTCCCCCCAGTACCTGAAAGGAGCTACAAGAAAGATGGAGAGAGACCATTTACAAGGACCTGGAGGGACAGGATACAGGGAATGGCTTCAAACTTACATAAGACTGAGTTGGATGGGATATTGTGGAGAAATTCTTCTCTGCAAGGGTGGGGAGGCCCTGGCACAGGGGGCCCAGAGAAGCTGTGACTGTCCCTGGATCCCTGGAAGTGTCCAAGGCCAGGTAGGATGGGGCTTGGAGCAACCTGGGATGGTGGAAGGTGTCCCTGCCCATGGCAGAGGGTGGAATTAGATGATCTCCAAGGTCCCACCCAACCCAACCCAACCCATTCCATGATTTTATAGCTTGAAGTTCTGTCTCTGAGCCTCTTTCTGAGGCACATCTCCCTCCTCTGTTCTCAGAGATGCAGTTTCAGCACACATTTGATGTGCACTGAATGACCCCAACAGAGCTACCATTCCACTCTTGATCTTTTGACAGAGATTTTCTGAAAATCTCTTGACAGAGATTTTCATCTTAATTCTTTTTCCCTTATTTCTATATGTTTCAGTCTGGGATCACAAAAACTTGAGTGTAACTTTGCGGGAAGATGCAGAAGCTGTTTTTTACAGAATTACAGAATTGCTGAGACTGGAGGAGACCTGGAGGTCTCCAGAGGAGTCACCTGCTCAGAGCAGGATCAGCCATGGCAACTTTTTCAGGAGTTTGTTCAGACTTTTGATTATCAGCCTTCCCTAAAGCCTCCAGTTTAAACCCATGACAAAATTTCAGTGGGTGGATAAAAGAGGTCACTTAAGGGGCAGAAGAGATCATGGAATCATGGAATTGTTAAGGCTGGAAAAAACCTTTACAATCCTCAGTTCCAAGCCTGTTCACCACTTTGCTATGTCTTCAGGTGCTATAGCCATGTGTTTCTTGAACACTTCCAGGGATGGTGACTCTTCCACTCTCCTGAGCAGCCAGTTCCAGTGCTAGACAACCCTTTCCATTAAGAAATTTTTCCTAACTCCAATCTAAGCCTCCCCACTGTTGCACTAGGTCTGGCTGGTTGGCTGCTGTCACACCAAACTGCCTTTAGAGGTTGGGAAAAGAGAAGAAAAAAGCAAAACAGAGGGAATTCCATCTGTGCTTATGCCCCAGGGGGAATTAGTGGGAGAACTCAAGGCTCAGTGATGGTCTCTGGACCAGCAGGATAATCCTGGCTCTTCTGAAGAAAATCTTGTCAAAAATCTATCACCCCTGAAGCGCTGCAGTGATAAACAGGGTCTCAGCAAATGAGATGTCATTGTTCCAGTCATTCCTGTCCACTCTTTTCAGTGTGGTCATTAGCAATCCTTCTATGATCTTGACTGTGCAAGGAGCCTTTGGCAGGAGATGCTCTGTGTGAGCTGAGTCTGAGCTCTCTGAGCTGTGGGGCTGATCTCAGACTCCCTTTTTATCTGTCTCAGTGGCCAAGGATTGGTCTGGTAATGGATCATTTCTCTGGTTCCACACCAGCTCTGCAGCAGTGAGTGGGGAATGCTGAAACTTGGATTATCTACCTTATCAAAGGAAGAGGGAGTTGGCCAGAGGACTGTAAAGATTGCAAAAGAGGGGAATTGCAAAGGATGTGGAAGGAAATGCTGTTTGCCCCTGAGGGTCAAAAGAGTTTCTCTAGAAGTAATAAAACTACAGTGCTGTTGTTTTGATGGTTCTGGGATATGTGTTACTAATCAGAGGCAATTGCAACCTTTAATTCTCCTGAATGTTCAATGTAACAGTCCTTTTTTTAAAAATTATTTTTGATAAATCATGTGTCCAACTCAAACCTCCTTAATAAACTACACAGGGACCTTTGTTTAAAACAGAAAAAAAAATACAAGTCAAAAAAACGAGGTGGGGAAGAAAACAATGGCTGGGCTTCAGAGTGGACCTAAATTGAAAACGTCTGCAGTTTTTCCCAGGGAGAGCAAGTGATCGAAAATATTGAATTGTAATTATGATGCTCTCTGGAGACCTGCAGTGAGGACCTGTTTTGCAGGCTAAGATCTGCCAGACTTGTTTTTTTGCCACCACTTTTCCCCGTGATTTTCTCACTTGCTTAGGAACAACTGGGAGCTGGGGAGACAGAAAAACAAATTCCATTAGTTCCTATCTGGTTGAACTTCCTGGAACCCCCACTATTTTTTTTTTTTCTTCTCAGAATTTCCTTCCTCCATCCAGCTGTGTTTCCTGATGGAGCCTTATCACTGGAGAAAATGCTCCTGAGTGAAGCTGAGGATTTGGGAATGAGTTGCAGACGGTCCCAACTTGGTTGCTGAACAACATGATTCTGGCACTGATTTCACTCTGGGGGCTGGGGGGAGCAGCTCTGATTTGCTCAAACCCCTGTTGGAGATGCATAAAAACCTGAGTGTTTTGCATCCATCTCACACATGAGTGGCTCAGGCCATTCCATGAGTAATCTGCTTCCTCAAGTTTGTGTAACTTGGATGGAAACCTGCGTAAGTTCCCTTCAGCCACCCAATCCAAGTAGCCCGAAAGTCTCAGGCTTGCAGTGATTTCTTCCTTGTTAGGCATTAGAAATGGAACTGTCCACCCCTGGTGCTTTTTCACTTTTTTTTTTTTTAATCAGGAAATTGTCTTCTGACACATTTTGCAGAACTTCCTCAACTGATTTATATTTCCCAGCACTTATCAGAAAAGCATGTTGGCTAATCTTAAGGGACATAGCTGAAAATCCATTAAAGTCTGGCTTTGCCCTGGGCTCCCTGAAGTTATGGGTGAACTGATACCATTCCTTGCACCTCAACTTTCTCTCTGCAAAATACCAATCATGATATTGGTGTTTGTGGGGTTTCACAATTGTGAGTTTTAGGCAAGTTGCAAGTTAATTTTTTTTTTTTTTTACCTGTGACCAAATTTGTTGCAGGGTTAGCACATAAATTAATTTGCTGCCCCCTTCTTTGGCAATGCCAGGGAAGGGAAAAAAAAACCTGCAGAAGGGGAAAATGAGTTACAAATTAACACAGATTTTTCAGTGTTCTGCTTTGGAGACCACAGTTAGCATGAGGTATTTGGGACTGAGAAGCAGAACAGAAAAAAAAAAATACATCAAAAACCTGGAGAGAGTCCAAAAGGATTTAGTAAAATGGGAGACAGGGTTAGAGGGCATGTCCTAGAAGGAGAGAGTGGAGGAACTGGATACGTTCATCTCAGAAAAGAGGCAGAAAAAAGTTGACCTCTCTGCCTATAAATACCTGGGGGTCACGGGGAGGGAGGAGCAGAGGAAGGGAAGGGACAGTAATCAGAGTAGGCAAAAGCCAGGAATGGGACTGGGGGGTGAGAACTTCAATTAGAAAAAGGAAGACTCAGACTTACTCTTGAGCAGGCTTCCTCACAGTGATGTCAGCAGGGCACTGGAGGAGTCTCCTGAGGGAAATCCCAGCGCCTCAGTGAGTGACGCCAAGAAAAAAGATGAGTTTAACACTTTTAGACCTGTTGGGATGGGCAGAGATGGATCAGTTTAAGTAAAAGAGCTCCCAGAAGCTGTTCTGTGAGTGGCTCCAGTACTGAAGTTGGATTCCTGTGGTTGTGTTTGGATTCTTTGTGGGTAAAGGAGTTGAGCTCATGCAGGAATCCTTGTCCTTGTGCACGTGGATCTCTTGGCCTTCCCTGTTCCGTCATGAAATATTTTAGTCTTATTATCTTTGAAACCTCTGCTGCTTCAACTAGCATGTTTTACTTGCTTCAGAATTTTAGTCCCAAGTGGCAGGACAAGGGGGAATGGTCTTGAGTTGAGGCAGGGGAGGTTCAGATGAGATATGAGGAAAAATTGTTCCCTGTGAGGGTGGGGAGGCCCTGGCACAGGGTACCCAGAGAAGCTGTGGCTGCCCCTGGATCCCTGGAAGTGTCCAAGGCCAGGCTGGACAGGGCTTGGAGCACCCTGGGATAGTGGGAAGTGTCCCTACCCATGGAAAAGGGTGGAATGGTTTAAGGTCCCTTCCCGCGCACACCATTCTCTGATTTTTATCAAGGGATTTTTACAGCTTCTGGAGTATTGCCGGAACTTTGGCCTCTCCAGTTCTGCTGTGCACCCCACCATGGACTCTTAACAGCCAAAAGGGTCAAAAAGAGAAGAAAAAAACAACTCCAAACCAGATTCTGCCAGCACTGAGCAGTGCAAGCCATTTTCGGGTGCCTGAGGAGCAGCCAGGACAGGCTGGTGACACACAGTGACAAGGAGGACAACAGGACAGTACAGCTGAAGGGCTAAATCACAGAACCACAGAATGGTTTGGGTTGGATGGAACCTTAGAGCTCATCCAGTTCCAACCCCCTGCACAGGTGGTACAGATAGAGCAAATCTGGCAGCACAGACCAGTGGAAAGCTGATCTAAAGCCCTGTTGCTTTGAGTTGGTAACTTGCAACATCCTACATAGCAAATCAGAAAATTAATTAGGCTCAAGGTGTTAATTTGGGCCATATATTTAATATTTTTCCATGCAGATGAGAGTGTTTCAGGAACACCAGGAAGAATTTCCTTTACCCAGCATTCTGTCCTAGTTGTGCTTTTGATAAAAAAAAAGAGGAAGAGCAAAGTATTGATATTTTGTTGCCTATTCTATAAGCACCTTGTTAATCAACTGGAGGATAAATTATTGCTGTCCAGATATCAGGAGAGAGGGAGAGGAGGAGATATCTCCCAATCTGGAATTAACGGTGCTTTTTCCTCCTCTCTTCATTGGAGAAGTCTTGCCTCCACATTTGTTCCTTGGGGGGGTTGTTAAGGAACAGAAACAAAACTGGGGGGAGCTCTTTTTGATTTATCTTCTCTCCTTCCCTTTTGGTCACTTCCAGAGGCTTAAAGAGCCAAGTTGGCTTTAATGTGTTACCATTAGAGACCAGGCATTAGCTGGAATAACCCATCCTGCCTCACAGTGAAAAATATCCCTTGATTGGCTAATTAATCAGTCAAAGGGGAATGACATGACCCTCTGCTTGAGGGACTCTGCTGCACAGGTAAACAGGTCATTGATAAATGGTTTACCCACAAATTCATATATCAAGAAAACTTAGTCATTTTTTTAACTACGCTTGGTGTGAAAGCTGTGCTGTGTGTTTCTTGGAGGTGGATTTTTGCTGCCTTTGCTTTTTTTTGCATCTTGGAAGCTTTTAGGCTGTGGGAGTTTGTGAGAGGAAAAGGCCAATCAGAACTTTGTCACAATTGGAGTACTTCTGGGTGTTTTTTTGGTTTTGTTTTTGTTTTTTTTTTTTTTCTTTTTGGAAGAAAAAAAAATCAGTAATTTTTTTTCCCCTCTCAAAAAGAGGAAATCATTGACATGGCTTTGTGTTGAGATTGAGTGGGTCTGAAATCAGGATGGCTCAGTTGCTTTTGTCATTTAAATATCCTGAGGTTGCTCAGTTGGTCATATCCAGTCCTCAGGCACTGCATGGACAAATAAATATATCCATAAATGGATCTGATGAAATAATTGGGGAAAATCTGTGGTGTAAGAGGCAGATCTGTTTTGGTAAAAGGCTTTAACTGAGCTGATTTCCTATTGGCTTTTGGCATTTCTGTGCTGGACCTTGTCATCTGTATATTTTATAACACTTTATCCTGTAAAGGTGGTTCTCCAGTGGGATTCTTCACTGAGATTTAGAGAAAAAATGAGGGGGAAAAAAAAAGAAAATTAAAAGGGGAGGAAGGAAATCCAGCTCTAAATTAAATTGCATAAAAATGTGATTTAGAAACACTTTTATCCATGAGGTAAATAGGGTTAAAGCAGTAGAATCGTGTAAGGGACCACAAAACAATGTTTGGCTTAGCTACTTAACTGGGTGCTCAAAACAAATCCTAATTGTGCTTTTTTTCTTGCAATTGTCTCTTTTTTTCCTTTTTTTTTTCTTTTTTTAACTGTGTATTATGTGAGAAAGTAACACACCAGTACCTAAGAATATGGGTTTGGCTTCTAGGGAATAAACCTCACCTTATTTTTTGTCCTATGTAATCCCTTCCTCCCAAGCAGCCCTTGCCATGAGCCTGAGCTTTATAGACCAGCTTTGTTTTGTTTTTCCTTTTAAAAATATTTGTCTGATCAAAGAGCTTTCCTTAAAAATAAAAAAAAAATTGAAAAAAAATTGCAGTGCAGCAGTTCAAAACAAGGAAAAGTACTTTTTTTTGATCCTATCATAACAGGATTTGTATATGGAAGTGTGAAGTAAGCAGGTGGCTTCCTGTTGATTTTTAAGCCAGGTGGGCAAGTTCTTGATGATGAGTTGTTCTCCCTCCCTGCCCTCTCCTATAAGTAGGAATTTACTTATTCCTGTGTCTGGAGGAGTGGAATTTGGGCTGACAACTTGTGGGGATAATGCTGCTGTGGGAATGAGAAGGAAACAGCAGCTTGGTCTCTCTCAAAAATCAGGGATTAGGATACATTTTATTACCTCCATCTATTCAAGCAGCCTTCAAGGACTGGGTGTTCACAGCAATCTGATTTTTGCTGACTTAGTGTCATTAAAGGGTGTCTAACCTTCCTCCAAGGGTGTCTTCTGATTTTTGCCTCATCAAACTGGTTATGAAACTGCTGGTTGGTTCAGATGGGTTAAACAAACCAGAAGCTGGAGCAAAGGAAATGATTCAGCCTGAGAAAGTGCTTAAAATCTAAAGAAACAAGCTTTTCCACTCCCAATCCAGTATTTCAGCTTCTCTGCTGGATCGTTCTTTCTTCAGCTGTGAAAATTTGCTTTTTTAACTCTCTAGTTAGGAGAAATATCTGGTGCAGGACAGTAACTTGGTGGTAATATTCCCCACCAGTGTCCAAACTGGTCCTTTGTCTCTCTGAGCTCTCTCCAGCTCCCTGGCATGTTTGCAAACTTGGCCATTTGAATTTAGTTTGGGTTTATTTGAGTTTTCCCAAGATTAGGACAATGTTAAGAAATCCATTGTATGTTTTTCACTAAATCTGCAGCCTCCCTCTGCAAACCACCATCAATCCCAGTGTGTTTCCTTTGAACAGTGATGGTGTTGCCATAGAGAGAGGGACAAATGTGACAAAAGTGATGATTAATGTCATTAATTTGACCTTCTGTTAATAATTGTGCATAACCCTCAGCTAAGGAAAGAGGAAGAGGATGATGGGGAAGACAAATCATGCAGGGGGAGGGTGGTGCCTTCTGTGCTCAGGTGGCTTCAGCATCAGCTTTGAAAGATGTGTCCCATGTCAGGATCCTGGTGATGAGAACGTGCTGTTCTCCCTCATGGGATATGCTGTGGGAAAGGTCTCAGATTTGGAATTAAGGATGAATATTGTCCTGGTTTGATTTGTTGAGAGGAGACAGCAGGGACTTATGGACCTGTTAGAATGTTAAAGTCACAAGGATGCTCCAAGGGCTGGAGCCCCTCTGCTCTGGGGCCAGGCTGGGAGAGCTGGGGGTGCTCACCTGGAGAAGAGAAGGATCCAGGGAGAGCTCAGAGCCCCTTCCAGGGCCTAAAGGGGCTCCAGGAGAGCTGGAGAGGGACTGGGGATGAGGGATGGAGGGACAGGACACAGGGAATGGCTTCCCACTGCCAGAGGGCAGGGATGGATGGGATATTGGGAAAGAATTGTTCCCTGTGAGGATGGGGAGGTCCAGAGAAGCTGTGGCTGCCCCTGGATCCCTGGAAGTGTCCAAGGCCAGGTTGGAGCAACCTGGGCTAGTGGAAGATGTCCCTGCCCATGGCAGGGGGTGGAACTGGGTGATTTAAGGTCCTTTCCCACCCAACCCATTCCATGATAACAACTGAAATCAGCCACAGAAAACTCAAGAGTTTTGCTGAGTTGGACAGAGTTTGGATACTCTGCTGAAAAGATCCCAAAATTTCCATGCATGCAGCAGGGTCTGAAGTCTTCCCTGCATGGATTAAGGGATGTGATCCATCTCTGGTGTGTAGTTTGTCCCTTCTCTCCTTGGGGACAGTTGGTTGTGCCCAAGGGTGTTTGGATTTGCAGACTCACAGCCCTACAAACCCAGTGGGTGTGGGGAGTAGAGGCTGGAGCTTGGTCTGGCTTTGCAGCACGAGGTGCTGCTGTCTGTGATCATTAATTCCTCAGAAATTTTTGGTTGTAGTCTGGGGATGGACCTCCAGAAGGTTCTGCTTCGATGATCCTGGTGGAAAGTTCTGGAGTCCCTCAGGATCCAGAATTCCCAGGGTGGCTTGGTGGCATCTGGAGTTAAAAACCAGCATGTGTTGGATAAACTTTCAGCTCCCACAAAAAGTCAGGATCAAAGATGATTTTACCACAATAGTAGAGTGGACAGAGGCTGAGAAGTGTGCCTGCCCACAGCATTCAATTTTTCATTTTTTATTTTCTGGGATTTATTTTAAACCTGCTCTGTTTCACCAGGAGCTGACTTTTTCCAAGTACTAGGAAGTGTTTTTGACAGCAGAATCCAGCCCAGCTCAGGGTAACACTGATCCTGTGTCACCTGTGTGGTACAAGTTGTTTTTTAACAAATGAAGGGAAGATCAAAAATATTGCATGCCCTAAAATCCTGTTTTCCAGAATATTGAAGAATTTAAATGTCACTCAGTGTTTCAATACTTGAAAGAAAATTATTTATTCTCAATATTTTTTACAAAGAAATATCTGAGCTTGGGAGCAGAAGAAAGTTTCTGTAGTACAAGGTAGTCAAAGGCTAATGCTAATTAGGAAATGTTTTCTAGTTCACAGAAAACACAATTTCTTTTTCTTAAAATTTCTAAAAGAATATATTTTAATTTCAAATTGTCAGCTTGTGTATTTTGCAATGGATATTTGCAGTTACAAAAATAGTAATTGCTACAAACATCTTGCTGTGGTCAAGTGCAAGCTTGAAGGTGCTTTTTTATTATTCATTAAACCATTATATCTCATAAGGGAGTAAAAAATCTTAGATGAGGGAAGAAATCAAGCAATTTTATTATTTTAGGAAACCCTTAATTTATATATTTATTCTTTGATGTTTCATAATATGGATATGGGGTTTATGTTTAGTGGAGAAAAAGAGGAACAGTTCAGGTAAATAAACACAAGGTTTTTGTTGGTTCTCTCCAAATCTCATCTACTGCTTAAACTTAAAAATATTGAAAAAGCACCAAACACTCCAAGTGCCTGGAAAAATTCTCAGGTTTCATGAAATATTTGTGAAGTCCTCTGGGTGTCAGTGGATGTGGAATTTCTCTCCAACTACTAATGGATTAAACCACTAGGAAATTTAATATGAAATATGTCAAAGACAACATCCCAAATTCTGTCTTGGTGCATTTTGGGGTGGCTGATTGTCCATGTCCCTGCTGTCCCATCCAAGCAAAAACTGTTCCTCCAACAATTCCCAAATTATTTTAGAGCTTCAGATCTTTATTGACTTGCCTGGCTCAGCTCATACCAGTATCAGCTCCTTAATCAGTTTGTAAACACCACATTTAGCCCAGGGGATTATTAAGTTTTCTAAATATCTCCCTTTTCTAAGGACTCAGTGCTGTGTAGCACCAGCTCAAAACTGCATTTGTTCCATGAAGACCACCCTAATATATAAATAATATAAATTATATAAATTATATAAACATCCAGGTGCTGCTCAGCTCTAGTCTGGGGCAGTGATATAACAAAACACGTGACTGTTGAGTTATCCAACTCTCAAATTGCTTTCCCCTAAAAATATTTCTCCTCCTGACTTAAGGAGTGAATGTTCTGTGGGGAGCAATTCAGCCTTGGCCAAAGTGACCTAAATTCAGCCTTTTAATATCTGTGTCTGTGCTGATGCTGGGAGCTTAAGCATTCATTTACATTTCATCTTAAGAGCAATGAGAATGCTGGGCCAAGCTTTGAGGTGATGAGAGAAAATTGGGTAATCCTACACGTCAGCAAGCAGCTGGAAGAGGAAGTTTTTTGTTGGAACTTGCACACTGAGAAGGCACAATGTCCCTGCTTCTGCTTGCTAAGCCTCCTATTAATCACTGCTTTTGAACTCCTCTCTGCCAGCCCCTCTGGATTTGGAGGATGGGATTTGTCTGTAGTGGATCCCAGGAATCTGGCTCAGGAGTTGGTTCCCTTTCACCACTTGCTGTGCAGCCTTGGGTCAAGTTTGCATCCCAATTTCCCAACCATTAAACCCAGGGATTATTCTCATGGTATCAGCCTAATTTGTGTTGTGTGTGGTTCTTCATGAAGTGCATTGAAATAGTGAGATGATAACTGAGAATTTTGAAGTGCAAAGTGCAGCATTCAAGTTTCTCCCAATGGTTATTTCTGGCACAGCTGTTGGAAGTGTTCTGTGCTTCCCTATTTACCTTTTGAACTTTACAGCCACGGCGCCCATATTGTGGTTTTAAGACATTGCAGCTTAATTAAACTTTCAGAGAGTCCTGGAGTGTGACTGTCTCCAGCTTTCCTGAAATCCCTGCAGAAGCAGGGCTGTTTACATAGAATCTGGGTGGAAGAGGGGTGCTGTGCTCCAGAGCATTCCCTGAGGGCACCGCTGAGGGTGAGGGTGTGTAACCCCAGAGATTTGTGGATCTTGGGAAGCTGAGCTCAGGCAAGAAGTGCAGAAGTATCTCACCTGCAGGAGTGTTTGTGTAAGTGGTCAAGTGGAGCAGCAGCATTTTTGGACAGCCAGGACTTTCTGTGTCCCTTGTGCTGCTGATTCCCTGCCCTCCTCTCATTCCAGCAGTCCCCTCTGCCCAGCCTTTCCCACCTGCAGCACTGCAGGCTCGGGGTTTTTTCCCCAACAGCAGGGTCAAGTTTTTTTCCCTTTTTTTTTTTCATAAGCCTGGTGTTTGTCAGTTACCAAATGGCAAAGGAATGCTGTGTGTAGCAACTGTGATGGATGTGGTCCAAAGGCAGGGAGCGTGGCCCGTTCCTTTTTCCGGCGTTGTCGTAGGGAAATGGGCGTCTCCAAGAGACGCCCAGCGCTGAGCCCTCGCTCCGCAGCTCCGCCGGCCCGGGGCTTCTGATCTGAGCCCTTGCTCCTGGAAAACAGAGCTTTGTCACTCCTGGCAACTGGCTCTACAAAAACACTGATAACAATAAAGGGCTCCCTGCCCAGGCCAGGCTTGCTCTTGCTTTCTGGGAATCTTCCAGCTTAGAGGAGATGCTGCCCCTCTGCTTTAACCCGCAGTGGGTTTTTGTAGGGCCCTTCTGCTCCCAAATTCTCAGACATAAAACCTTTCAGGGCTGTGGCAGATCCTCTTCCAATCACAGAATTTTGAGTCTTGAACTCCTTTCTTTCCTGTATCAGCAGAACAAAATGCCCTTCACCTTTACAGAGTGTCTGAAGGGATGGGAACTGTTCACGCTCTCAGAGGAAGCTTGGGAAGTAGGAAAAGTTATCTCAAGTTCATGTCAGGCAACAAAATATTAGAATTTTGCCATGACATCTGTAAAGCACTTTTGGTACTAATTTTCCAATAAGTTTTTATTGTTGAAAGTTTTGGACTGAAAGCTACAAAACTCTTTTGTCCTAATTAGTAACTGATTTTTCTGGAACCTAGATTGTCAGGCTGTCAGACTCTGTTTTCCTGGGTCTGAAGTCCTTAAAAGAAAAGATGAGGTTGCAGCCAAGGGGGAGTTGTGGGGTTTGACACCACTTAAGAGCCCTGAAAAAAAAGCACCTTCATGTGATGCAGGAGATGCCCACTTGGCTTCTTGTTTTGTCCTTCAGGATACCTTGTTGCTGTGGAGATTTGCTGATCCTGATTGATTCAAGGCAATATTCTCCAATTGTTTCAGAGTTAAGCTAAATGCCTGAAGGAGAGGGAGATTAATCCCCACTGAGAAGTTAAATACAGTGATGTAACATCTAAGAAGCAGGGGAAGAGAAAAGCTCCAGTGAAGGGCCATTTAACCTGCTTAAGGTGTGAGCTGTGCATTTGAGGGTCACCTCTCTCCATTGGATATGAAGATTTGAGACTCCACATGTAAAGCTTTAGGTTTGTTTTGAGCTTTAGGTACAAAGCTCTTGGTTTATAATCATATATTGCAAATATATAGAAGCTTTATATTATTTTTATTTCCGTATAGATACTTAGCAGGACAATATGCTTTTGACAGTTTCTGTCTCATATTTTTGATAGAGCAGAATGATTTGGGTTAGAAGGGACCTTAAAAAATCATCCCAACCAACCCCCTGTCACAGCCAGGGGTTCACATTTTTATTGCTTCTAAAAGGATTCAGTCCCAGAACATGGATAGGACTTAAGGAACATTGGAAGGGATCACATGTACAGAAATTATTCTGTAGATTAATGCCACTTCCTAACTTATCCTTAGATAAATGATCTTTCTGTCACTTCTGATTGCTTTCCTTTCCCAAGTTCTGCAAATAAAAATACCTTTCTGTAGGAGATACAAGCAGAAATCCTTTTTGAGGCAGGAGTTTTATGTGTCCAGGAATTTATAGGCACCTTTTCCCCAGTGTGCAGCTCTAAATCGGTACCTGGCTCTTATTTAGGAGGGCATATTATTCACTTTCCTCCAATATTTGGGAAAACAGGACATGCTGCTCATTTGAAAATCATACCAGCTCCTTTATCACTGCCAGTCACAGTCAGCAACGCTGCATTCCCAGCTTGACACCAAGGAGGAGGTTTGCCCTGAATAAATAGAGGAGATAAATGGTCTTTCTGTTCCTCAGAGGAATTTGGGCCACTTCTCAAAGTTGGTGCCAGGAGTACAGTAGCAGAGTGGCATGGTTAAAGTTAATTGCCCTCAGATTTTAGTTAAAAGTCTAACTAGCTTGTCAGCTTTGAATTTATATTTTCACAGTTCACTAGGGAGTGATAATAGGGAGGCTTTGATGTAGCTGCCTGGTTTTTGCTTTGTACGAAATGCTCCCAAGTTTAGTAAATAAACTTTTATTGAGAGGGGGCAGGATTGACAGCTTAGAGCCAGCCAGGAGAATCACAGATATCCCCTCACTGAGGGGCAGAGGGGCAGCAGGACACTGGGGCTTCCTGACTGGAATGCCAAAGGAGATTTTCGTGGAGCACTTGTGCTGAGCTCTCTAAGAAACAGCTCATCAGAGATTTGTTAATTAGGTGTCACCCGAGACTTGCTGAAACAGTGAAGCTGCACAAAGCACTACCTAATTAACTCTTTAATAGCCCTGGAATACACTTGCTAGTTCCCTCCACCAGGGAAAGTGAGGGATGCTGGATGAATCCCCTGGGGCTGCCCAAGGCTGTCCTGAACAGCATTAGAGAGTAGAGAGACTGATTCAGAGCTTGTAACAGAAGACTGTGGTTTCTAAACCAAAAAAAGCCTCACCAAATTAATTGGTTACAAAGATGTTCATTCTGGCTTTATCTGGAAGCAAAATATGTTTTCTTTTTTTTTTTTTTTTTTTTTTTTTTTTTTTTTTTAATTTAATTTCTGACGACTCTTGCTCTATACTGTACCTCTGCCCTATAGCCGGGTGGGAGGGACCCGAGCCGTTCAGTCATCTTTCAAGTACAGAAGCAAAAAGGCACATTCAAAAGCATTTAAAGGATTTGCTACACCTTATTCTAATATTATTATCTTATTCAAGGTTACCTAATAATGTCACTCAGAGGGTGCTGAGGCCCTGGCACAGGTTGCCCAGAGCAGCTGTGGCTGCCCCATCCCTGGAAGTGTCCAAGGTTGGATAGGGCTTGGAACAACTTGGGATAGTGGAAGATGTCCATGCCGATGGTATGGGGCTGGAAATGGATCATTTCTAAGGTCCCTTCCAACCCAAACCATTCTGGGATTCTGTTATTGGTTAACTTTTTAGTCACAACATTATTGGGGTTGATACCTTCCAGGCAGCTGTTCTCTGGTTGAAGGGCAGATCAACTCCAAGAAATTCTTGCTAAAATCATTCTTGGGACACGTTTTAATTTTAATACATTTTTAATCCTTTCACATTAAATGAGTAGGAATAACTTAACTCTTCTGTTTCACCTGGTGATGTGTGATCAAACCATTGAGCTCTTTGGAGGTGCAAGTGGTTTCCTTGGCTCTGCAGCCAGGGTGGATGAATTCCATTGCCAGGATCTTGCTGCCATACAAACCTTGTCTCAGTGGGCTGCTGGTTTTTGTAATCTTTTTTTTTTGAGCTGCTCTTTTCACTGCAGGTGTTTCTGCAGAGCGAGCTGGCTGCATTTGGACACAGAGATAAACTTGTGCCTTTGTGCCTGAGCTTACACAAGCACAGATCACCTGCTGGCCACCAGGAATGTGGTCTGATCTTGTTCTGGCTGACCCCAGTGAAAATGGGAACTTGCATTGCCAAAACTATTGGAGCATCCAGTGGCTCCAAGGAGTCCAACAGGCTGCAGACAGGTTTGAACCGTCTGAGTGGGAAGGGACTTTATTTTTTTTTTCTTTCCTTTTTTTTTTTTGCAAGCCCTGCAATATTGGTTTCAGCACTACCTGGCTGGGGCAGAGGAAATGTCAGCTCCTGGAGGAATAGTTGGAGCTCTGTCTGAAGGAAAACTTGGGGGTTTTCCCCTCTTAAACCATGAGAGTAAAAATGTTATTTCCTTCAGAAAGTTCTTAAAGGAGCATTTGAAGAAAAGAATCCATTTGAAAAGCAAGCAATGAAATAGTTAAATGAAAAAAGCCATTATTGCTTTTACATAAAATCATGGAATCACAGGAAGGTTTGGGTTGGAAGGGACCTTAAGTTAACCAGTTCCACCCCCATGGGCAGGGGCACCTCCCACTATCTCAGGTTGCTCCAAGCCCCATCCAACTTGGCATTGGATATAAATTTCCTCCTAACTGGAAAATTACTAATTTTTAGTAAAGTGTATGTTTGAGTTTTGGTTGAACTCAAAATTCTGGATTGTTTCACAGTTTCTGCCTGGTATCATAAGCACTGTATTTGAAAATTTTTTGTTTGAGGGAGAGGATGTTGCCCTTGGGTTTTTATGGCAAATTTTTGATAGACATATCTCTTTAAATATGCCTTTGGGCTGTCTTGAAAATACTTGATAAATACAATTCTGGAGTCCTGGAATGGTTTGGATTGCAGGGACCTTAAAGCTCCTCCTGTTCCACCCCTCTGCTGTGAACAGGGACACCTTCTGCTATCCCAGGTTGCTCAGGGCCTCATCAAGCTGGGCCTTGGATACCAATTAATAAAATCCATCAAAATTTTGGGGGATTTTCCTTTCATAAGGATCCCATACAAGGAATATTTAAGCCTCTGAGGTTTTCAGTGCTTGTACTTCCTTCAGGCTGGAATTGCAAGTTCCCCCAGAGAGGTTTTGGGCTGCTTGTGCTGGAGTTGGTTGAGTGGATCAGGCCATGTCTCCTAGAGGCCTTTATACAATGCCCTTCTTGTACAGTCAGGAGTTTAAGGTTTATTTCATCATTTTTTCTCCTCTCTATAATGTCACTATTCCACATATTATACTGAACCTCATTCAAATCCCAATTTGTGTAAAAAAAAAAAGAAAAAAACACCAAACAAAAAGTCCCCTAGAAATGCTGAATCTGAGCTTGATCGTGTAACTCGACTCTCTCCAACCCTACAATGAGATTATTTAGACAATCATAATTGTTAATTACATAATTATGTGCTGTTCATTTCTCTGGAAATGGTACTCACATCATGAACAGCTATTGAGTTTTTTGGGTTTTTTTCATTTTGGGTGTGCCCTTGGTCTTTATTTACTACATTCAATTCAAATGCTGTTTAGAAGACAGGATTTGGAATATTCTTGCTAGGATTACTGCAGTTTTATCTTCATCCTTTCTGGTCTGGGGGTGGTATCAGGTACTTGTAGAGGACAGTTTGTTAAGTGCTGAAGAACAAATCAAAATCTGGAATTTGGGTCCAGCTGCCCCACAAGACAATGTAGATATTTACTGATTTTAGGTTTGCAGGTTGAGATGGCTGAGAACTCAGCTCTTTCTTCAAATGGTTGAGTTTGAGCCCAAATTCACACATCTGGAACTGAAAAATTTTGTATTTTCACTATCAATCTCTGGTGAGATAACTGAAGTACTAGAGACAGTTGCTGATGTCAGCCCTGCTGTTTTGCTGTTCGTTTGTCATACATGGGGATGCTTTTCTCATCCTTCCACATACTCCTGGATTAAAGGAATAAGCATTACTTCAGGTGATATTATTCATGACAGCACAGTGGGAAGTTATTGTTTTATTAGAGAAGCAAATTATACCTCAGGGAAATATTCTGGTCATATCACCTTCCATTTAGAAGGCTATTGCATATCTGACATGTCTGCAAACAAAACAGACAAATTTGGATTTTTTTTTTTCCACTATTAAAATCAATTTTTTTTATGTATTGACACTTCTGCCTTTTTTGGGAGGGATTACAGTTTCTTAGATCAGTAGAGTCAGCTGGCTCTCAAGGGAAGGGATATAAATACCTGGCTGGGATCTCAGCCTCTGGAGTTGCTCTATTCATTCATGCCATCCATCTGGGATGCTGCTGATGGATGTCACCTTGTGAACAATGCAGGTGGGAAAATGGAGCATGAGAGCTTTCCAGACAGAGTTTCCTGTAAAAATACCAGGTGATATTTTCAGAGGCCTTTGGCTACCTGAGCATAAGTCCTTGTGTGTAATACACACAAGCCTGGTGCTTGTCTGTGTGCCTGGAGTGCTTGTGAGCACAAATTCACAGCTTGTGCCTTGCTGGCATGTTTTATTAATCAGATCCAATTGATGGCACTCACTGGGAATTCTCTGTGAACATTTCAGAGTGCTCCATGCACAGATTTGAATTGCTTATACTTTCATCAGGCTGGAATTGTGTGTGTGTGATTCCTGGTGCATCCCATGTGGTGGTGTGGCCTGAAGGTTTCTGGAGTCTGCAGAGTTCCTCATTTGGGATGGACAGAGGTGCTCAGGTACAGAGGGATTCTGTCTCTCTGCCCCACTCAGGTGAGACCTCACCTGCAGAGCTGCCTCCAGCCCTGGGGCCCAGCACAGGAAGGACCTGGAGCTGCTGGAACAAGTCCAGAGGAGACACCAAGATGTTTAGAGGGATGGAGCAGATCTGATGTGGGAAAGGCTGAGGGAATTGGGCTTGATCAGGAGAAGAGAAAGCTTCAGGGTCACCTGATTGTCCCTTCCAGTCCCTGAAGAGAGGCTACAGGAAAGATGGAGAGAGACTTTGGACAATGGCATGGATGGATGGGACAGAGGGAATGGCTTCTACTAGCAAAGAACAGGGATGGATGGGATAAAGAGAAGGAATTCTTCCCTGTGAGGGTGGGGAGGGTCTGACGCAAGTTCCCCAGAGAAGCTGTGGCTGCCCCATCTCTTAAAATGTTCCAGGCCAGGTTGGATGGGGCTTGGAGCAGCCTGGGATGGTGGAAGGTGTCTCTGTCCATGGCAGGGTGTGGCACTGGGTGATCTTTAAGGTCCCTTCCCACCCAAACCATTCCATGATAAGTTTTGATTCCATTTTTTGACTATTCAGGGCTGTGCTGAGAACTTCTGATGGCAGAGGGGAACTGAATGATTTTCAAAGTCACTTCCAACCCAGTCCATTCTGGGATACTGTGATTCTGGGATTGATCTTGTGATCAAGCAAAACATCTCTGTGTGTTTGCTCAGTGGTCTCTTCCTACTCTGGTTTCCATGGTTGCAACCCAAACCTTTTTCCAATTTCCCACCTTACCCATATTTCTAGCATTCCAATGATTGTTGATGTTCTCATTTAATATGAAACATGTCCCAGTGGCAATGTAACAATCATACAGAGACTTCACTGAAATACCTCAAAATACCCATTTTTGTGGATGCACAAACCATTTTCTTGTTATGAGTGTGGAGTATTTTAAGAATAGCAGAAGGAGGAGTATCTGTGGGTCAGGTGAAAGTTTCTTGTGCCAGGGTGTAAAAGCATCAATGATTTGTCAGTATTATGAGATTCAGTATTCTCTACTGTGTCACATTCCTGTGCCACACCTTGTCCTTTTTTCCAACTCTCCAGCCTGAGCTCTGCTTTTGGGGTGGATCAGGGCAGAAAAGGACAACTTTGTGTTTCTTGGAGAGCCATTAAATTGACTCCTGGAGAGGCAGGAGCTGTCCAGGCTTTCTCCACTTCAGATACATGTTATCACACATTAACTTATCTTGATTAATTCTGCAGCAGATATGGGAGCAGTTCCCTGGAGTTCTTGTGAAAATGAGAGGGACCTGCTATCTCCCCATCATCCTCCCTCGGCGTCAGAGTGTCTGTCTCTGGCATGACTGGGAGCCAAGGGAAATTGCTTGACATCACTTCAATTTCTGAATCTCAGTTTGGCACTGGGAAGGTGAATTCCAAAGCCAGTTTTATCCATTGGATGGTACAGATCATGTTGACACACTTCCTTTGCTCCTTGTACTAAATCTTCCAGGAACACTTCCCCAGGTGAAGTTGCAGCAGCTTGAAAATTTGAGAATTTTCTTTTTTTTACCCCTTTTTCCTCCTCTATTTTTTTTTTTTTTTTTTTTTTTTTTTGGCCAGAGGTGGGCAGATGCCACTCCTCTCCCATCTAACCCTTGACTATTTCTGAACGTCAAATTTTGATTCTGGTCACTGTAAGTTCCAGATGGTTTCCCCAGTCTGAGGTAAAACCTCTTCTGCATAATACAAGCAAATTAATGAATTTTGGATAGAAAATCACATTTCTAAGCCATGATTTCAGTATCATATTCAGGTAATAGGTCTGCATGTCTTCAAGACAGAATTTATTAAAACATGTCACTTCTGGCTCATTTTAGTTGATGGAAGCTTCCTTTAAAAAAAAATTCAAATAGCCTAGTTTCTGCTGGGGAAGCTTTCTTCTGAATTGAGCATGAAATGCTTTTTTTTTATTCAGAAAATCTGTTTCAGATGTGTTTCAGACTTTTCCTTTGATCAACAAATAACTTGCCAATCAGCCTATTGAAATTCACTTTTCCAAAGGAGACCAAAAGAAAATTAAAAAAAAATGTTTTAGGAAGCTCATTCCAAGTTTTGCTTCTTCAGACAACACCTCAAAGCCACTTTACCAAACAGATTCCCCCTGAAATGGCTGGTGTCTGTCTTGCCTGTCTTTTTGTCCTTTTTTTTTTATTTTTGGCTTTTCATTTTTGTTGTTCTTCGACAAGATTATCTCAGCAGTGTCAGAAAGGACCTGACTTACCCAAAGCAGCAGCAGTTAACAAAATCCAGCCTCTGATCCGGGTTTTCCTCCCGAGACTGTGCTGAGTTTATTTTGCCATTCTTGAGAGGTGGTTGCTTTTCCAGTCAGCTCTGCCTTTGATATCCCAGCTAAGTAAAGCTGCTAAATTTGTCCTGGCTGTGTTTTCTTTTTGAGCATTTTCTGGACAAGTGTTTCAACTCTTCCTTTCCTGTCCTGTCTGATATCCAGGGATAAACACACCCAGACACACAAACACACACACACACATGCTGGTTTATCCTGAATCCTGGACTCAGTGCTGCTTTCATGTGATTAGAGTCTTAAAATACTTCTTTCATTCCAGCTTGAAGGAATATTTGACATTTTTGATGCCATCACTATAATTCCTGTCTTGCCCAAAGAGCATTATATCATAATTTCCTTATTTTTGTATTATTTCAGGAGGTTTGAGTGAGGAATTTTTTCTTTATTGTGGTAGAACTTAAAGAGAAATGGCAGAACAAAGTTGGAGAAATGCTGAGATCTCATGATTTGCCTTTTGAATTTTTTTACTCAATAGCAGTAGGAGTAACATAAATTTTGATGTGCCATGTATACAGAAAAGTGTTTTTCATTTATTGGAGACACTAAGTCATGTTTAAGGGTAAAATGTATCATCAACTCAATTATTTTAAAGCAAAACTTTAGAAGCTTCTTTTAAGGAGGAGAGGGAGCAGGAACTTCTAAGAGGAACGTTTTACTTTGCCTAAAATGCCAATAAATTGATTATTTCTTCATTGACCTCTGTTCATTTTGGGTCTCCATATGTTCTTCTGTATAGATATAGTAAACTCTTTCAATCATCTGGAAAACTAGTATATTTTAGGATCTTGTGTGCTTTTAGAAATGAAACTAGACTGTTCTTTTAAATGTCTCCCCAAACACCTTGTCCTAGAATGAACTGATAGCAGAAATAAGTCCAGAATTTGGGGATCTTGAAGTGCTCAAGAACTTTCTCTGCCCTGTCACATCCATGAAGTCCTCCCCCAATTTTTTGGCACCCTGTGACATCTGTGACATGGATTTAACAGCTGCTGCAGTTACATGGGAGGTGTTTTCTAAAATTGTTTCAATTTATAAATTGACAGTGCAGACATGATTTCAGTAATGATATTGAGGGCTGGGAAGGAACACAGGAGCAATTCTTGATGTTTCTAAAACAGCCATTTGGGAATTATATGTGGGTATTTGCTAGATGGTTTTTGGTTTTTTCTACATCAGTCGATCCAGGTGGGGCTTTGTGGAGAGCTGGACACTTGGTTTCCATCTGGAACATTTATTTATCACCTTTATGTTCAAGTCTTACTTGAAGGTGCCTCCTAAAATGATGTTGAGTCCATCTCACTTACGCCTGACGGTGTTTCAACAAGAAGTAACTCCAGTTTATAGAGGGTGGAGGCTGAGGCACCCATAAATTAAATCTTATGTGGGCAGGAGATGGAAAGATGGAAGATAACCCAAAATCCTTGGAGGCTCTGTCTAGCTTGTCCTCTGCACACTAAGAAAATGAGGTGGCAGGAATGAAGGAACATAAAGAGAAGGAGGGAGTAGAAAAAAGAGAAGGGAAAGCAGAAGAAACCATGAAATAAAACTATTAATTTATAGAATGGGCTTTGGAGCAAAGGAAACCATGAAATAAAAATATTAAATTTATAGAATGGGGCTTGGAGCAACCTGGTCTAGTGAAAGGTGTCCCTGCACATGGCAAGGGGTGGAACAGATTGATCTTTAAGGTCTCTTCCAACCCAAACTATTCTGTAATTCCATTATCATTTCCATATGAAGGGAATGTCCTTTTGCCAGCTAATTGGTTTTATTTGCAAGGGGAAGAATTCTCATGTAGTAAAGATTATTTAAGTCCTGAGATATCTTTTAAACCCTAAGTCATCCTGGGTGTGTCACAGTAGGTCAGTTTACACTGAGAATACAGAAGATTTTAGGTAGTTTTCAGTACTCTTTAAAATCCTAGCACAGTTTTTTTCCCAAAACTTCAACCTTTTGAATTACAGTTATGAGAACTAATTCTCTTTTTTTTTTTTTTTCTTTTTTCTTTTTTTTTTTTGTCCTCCTCTTGCTTAAGTTTAATTTTTACTGCCAGCCTTGGTGGTGTCTGTTCTGGAGAGTAGCAGGAAAAGCTGATAAGGGCATAGGACAGAAATCTTTGTGCTTATCTCCCTGCAACACATGGAGCTGAGAGTGCATCCTTTTCCTGTCCTAGGACAGGAGACGTAAACTGACCATCTCCTGACAGCAGGGACTTCAAACAGAGCCTCCAGCCTCCACAGGGTAGGAATCTTCTCTCAACTTCAGAGGCCAGCTAGGTGAAAGTGGGTCACTGGCTGTTTAGAAAGCTGGGTTAGTGCCAAAAAGAATAAAAATAAAAAAAAAAAAAAACCACCACAGTTCTGATAACTGCTGGGTCAGTAGCCATCTCTGTAGATATTGTGGTGATTTTTTTCCCCCAAAGGGCATAAATTCAGCCCAACTTCTAATTGTTTGTTTGGACTTTCACCAGAAGGTAAATTAATTTTAAAAGTAGGGAAAGAAAAAAATGTACTCCAAAAGAGTTTTATGAAATCAGAATTTTGCTGTCAGATTTGGAACAAAGGTCAGACAGAAATTGTCCTCACAGAAGGGGTTATTTGGACAGTGTTGTCACAGATGAACATTCTTTATGCATTGTCTTTTTGATAACAAAGTGACCTAAAACTGAAGGGTCTGAGGCAGAGGGAGTGGGAATTGGAGCAAAGAGAACCTTCCACCAGGAATGCCTCAGTGTGCCTGGAGCTGTGCCAAGCCTGGGCTGTGACTCCAGGTTGGGAACCAATTCTTGGAAAACTGTAAACACAGTTAAGAATTGGCTAGAGCAACTTATTTTTACACTTAATAACAGCTTGGGTTCATTCCTAATTTTCACCATTAAGAGAGGCACAGAAAGTCCCAGCTCTTCTGGCTCCATGTGAAAATCTTCCTCAATGGCCAAAGCCAAGGAAGAGAAATGCAGGAAGAAAACCAGGAGTCCCCAATCAAATATTGGTGCTGAACAGTTTGGGACAAGCTGCTTCAGTGCTTCCCAGGCCTTGGTGTCCCTGCTGTAGGACAGCCCAAGAACTCCATGGCAATGCCAAGTTCAACACAGAGGATCACAATGGCAAAGAATCTTTGAAAGTGTTTTTCTTTTCATTAAGTGCCTGCCTGGCAGCCTGACCCTTTCCAGAGTGGCTTGCTCTGGAGTCTCCCTTCAGGGGAGCTCAGCACCAAATCTTCATTTTCCCAGAAATCCTGGGACTCTGCAGGTTTCCCAGCTCTGACAGCAGCTCCCATCAGCTGAAGGTGCAGCCTCATTCTCTGAACATTTATTTATTGCTCTGACATTGGCAGGCCTTGCTGAGGCAAGTCTCATCTGCTTCATATGTTCACTTGGAGACCTCACCAAGGCTGAAGAAACAGCGATGATCTCATCCTTTCCCTTTGTTTCAGGATTCACAGCAGTTCCTCCAGAATGATTGATTTGTTGTATTTTTTTTTTTAACAGTCACTTCTAGTAAATGTGAGGGCTGGAGGAATTAGTAGCGTTAAATCTCAAAGGTTTTCAGCTCTAGGCTGGGATTTGTGGTTTACTACAGTCCTTAATCTCAGCTCGTGGTCACATAACTTTGATAAAGGCTGGCTTTGAGTGGAAAACCAGTAAACTTTTATCTCTTCCCTCCTTCCAGTCTGATATTCCTGTCCCAGAAAACCTCAAATGACTTCCCAAATGCAGCTCAGGCAGTGCAGAGCAGCTCTCGGACCCTTCAGCAGTGGGATGAATGGGATCCCTGGAGTCGTGTGATTAATCCCATTATAATCCAAACTTCCTAGTTTTCTTCCAGTCCCTGTGAATCAGATGCAAATTGTACCCTGTGGGGTTGGCTAATCTCTCATCAATAGCAGGCTCCCAGCTGCCTCTGCAGGTCTTTTGGTATTTCCAAAATCATCGTCAAACCTTTACACTGTTGTTCTTCCACAACTTTCTGCTCTCCAGGATTCACATTATTGTCAGCTCTGCTTTAAAGACAAAGCACAACTTCTGGGGAATGTTGTAAAAGCTTTTCCTAAAGTGCTGTGAATCTAAGACCAGGTTAAATTTGCTGAGATTTAGGCTTTTCTGCAGTCTTCAAACTAGTGATGGACTAAAGGCCAAAATTTTAGATTCAAAACCCAAATATAGAGATGCTGAGTTTTCTGAGAAGCAGAGGAGCTGGAGCTGGGAGTTCAGCTCCCAGCTTACACCCACATCCCCTTTTCTCCAAGGCAGGAAAACTGGGAACTGGTTTGAGCACAGGGTGTGAAGATCCCAGTCTGGGAGGGAACATTCTTGTACGCAGCTCACCCTTCCCCTGGACTTGGCAAAATGAGCTCAGCTTCCTCCCTCTGAATCACTTTTACCTTCTGCACTGGCACAGAGTTGCCTGGTTAGGTGGTGAACTGGGGTAGAAGATGCAGAGGCAGAAATCAGAATTATGGAAAGTTTAGATTGGAAGGGATCTTAAAGATGATCTAATTCCAAATCCCTGCCATGGGCAGGGACATCTTCTACTATCCCAGGTTGCTCCAAGCCCCATCCAGTACCTCTTGTGTAAGAAATTTGCCATTTGCTGTCAAGCCTGAAGAAAAATTCTGTAGCTGTTGGTTCTGCAAAAATTTCTGTCCTTTTAGAAGGACCCTGACATGCAACTGGAATTTATCCCCAACCTTCCACATCACTTGGCCTCTGCCAGAAAGGCCACATTACCCAGTAATTCCTGCTGGATATTGCAGAGGCTGTCACTCATCTCTGGAGCTGCCCAGCAGCATGGTAGGAGCCGTTGTTACGTGAGTCCCATCAGCTTTTCCGTGCCCCGGGACATTTGGGAAGCAAATCCCACCACCTGCCAGGGATTTCAGGGCTGTCAGTAAATTCCTTAGTTCCTGGAGAAGTGTTGCCATGGAAGGTGGCCTTTTATTCCTGTTTGTGCTGGCTTGTCTGCATGAGTGTCAATAGCAGCATCAGACTGGGCAAAATGAAACCTGTCAGTAGCTGCCTCCCGATGTTAACGTTGGCAGCAGCTCCTCGGAACTGTTGCAGGGAAGTAGCTCTGGTGGCCAGATTCTTTCAAAATTCAGAGATTACCTGTTTGAATGGTTAACTCCTTCAGGAGAGCTCTCAATCTATTTCCAAGCTGGTTCTTTACATAGGAGGTAATTTAGGAAAGGATCTAAGAGCTCATGAAATCCATCACCTTTCCTCTGAGAGGGATCAGCTCTGTTCATGTGAGTCTTGACAGATGTATTCAAAAATCCCACTGTGGTGCTCTTTCACATCAACCCCACAGGCTTTGCACAGGCTGTTGTGTGCCTGACTAAACTGGGAAAAGCTTCTCCAGCTCTATAAAAAATGCATCTCTGCTGCTTCTGTTTACAATCATTATTTCTTTACCACAGGGAGTAGAACATGGAGGTGAGACCATCGTTCTCTCCCAACCTTTGACATTCATGTTGCTCCAGGCATCATAAACCCCAAATCATGCATTCCTGCCTGTGTCCCTGGTTAAGGGTTTAATAGCTGCTGGCACTCCAGGCAGAGATGAGGCTGGCGGATTTTCAGGTTTTCTCAATCATCAAGGCTAAATTACCATTTTTCTCCTTACTTTGAGTATAACCTGACCAGCCCTCAGTGTGAATCATGGCAGGCTCAGACTCTGAATCTGTAGTCTGGCATCTTAACCATTACTGTGACCCTGAACCAGCAGATTGTTGCTGTGTCTGACCTTTCTTCTGAACATATTTTAGGGAGTTAAACCGGAAAAGACATTTAATATTGTTTAGAAAGTGTTTGTGGTAAGGAGGTGGGGGAGAAGGTGGGTAGGGCCGGTTGAAAGATGAAGGTGCTGGAGCACCAGGAGCAGCTTGGGGAGCTGGGAAAGGGGCTCAGCCTGGAGAAAAGGAGGCTCAGGGGGGACCTTGTGGCTCTGCACAACTCCCTGAAAACAGATTGTAGCCAGGTGGGGGTCAGGCTTTTCTCCCAGGGAACAAGAACCAGGATATGAGGAAATGGATCCTCCACAGAAGTAAATTCCCTCCCTAATTCTGCTTGGAAGTGAATGAGGAAACCCCCTCTGAATTTCTGGAGACAGTGTCAGGAACCCATCCCATTCCAGCCATATGGACTAGACTGAACCAAGTCTGGCTCCTTCCACCCTTCCAGCTGTTCTTTAATTCCCAAACGTGGCCTTTCAGAGGATGTTGAGCAGGTACCTTCACTTGCACGTTGGGGAAGCAGTGATGCCCGGCTGTGCTGGGTGGGCTTTGCAACAATTACACTGTTATTAATTGAAAACCAGCTTGAATACACACACACAGAATTTGTAACAAGAATTCCCAC
Organism: Melospiza melodia melodia; assembly: GCF_035770615.1. Classification (NCBI taxonomy): domain Eukaryota; kingdom Metazoa; phylum Chordata; class Aves; order Passeriformes; family Passerellidae; genus Melospiza; species Melospiza melodia. The sequence goes on from NC_086196.1 coordinate 136,895,912, forward strand.
AGCAGCATCTCATGGTGAACTCCCTCTGAGCCCGAGCAGAGAGATAAATCCAAATTTGTGCTTTTTAACTCCTAGAGATGTGCAGCAAACAAGGGGAAGACTATTAGGGAATGAAGAATGTGGTCTTTCTCCAGGGAGTTTAATCTGCCCTGGTGACTCCAGGCTTAGCAGGAGATACAAATGGTTCTGTTTCACTGCTTTGTTTCACTGCTTTGTTTTAATGTTGATTTGTTTGTAGTCTGCCCGAGGTACTAATTGGTGTTTTACAAGTAGAAATACAAAGGTGTCTGCCCTGAAGAACTCACTAACAAAAAGCACTGCAGCACCGTCTTAATGACAGTGAAATTTTCTGCCTAATGAACCAATCGCTTTGATAAAATCTCTACCTCCTGGTGAATTCCCTGCTTTGATTTCCCCCTCGACTCCCATCTCCTTTTACACCTCACTTTGTATTCTTTTTTCCACTCTGCTTTAAATTTTGGGGGCGGTTCTCACTCTAATCAACATTTTACAGTGCAGCTCCTGGAAAGAAAGTGAATCACCTCTTTCATTAGGAACAAACAACACAGGGCTGATGTTGCAACTGTGGATATTTCAGCTGAGAAAGTGGAAGCCCCTGGCCTGGCACTGCATTTTAAGAGGATGGTGGCCTGTCATTAGCTTTTAATCCCTTCGACATGCTGCCGTCCCCAACAGGTTGTAACACGGATGTCAGTGCCTGCATTTGCAATGCTCATACCCAGGATAATCATTGAACAATTCCTCCTCTTTAGTGCTGTGCTGGCTTCTTACCACCTATGACTTAGCATGGATTCTTGCTTTTTTTTCTTCAGAAGGTGTTGATTGCTGCAAAAGTAGTCATGTTAATGGTTGCCATCCTCACCTTACTCTCACTGCTTCCATTTGGATGTTTCCACTTTTCCAGAGGTGATTTCCTATCTGGAAGAGGGTCTGTGGCTGTTTCTTGTCTGCTTCAGTACAAAATATTATTCTAAGTGGTCTTTACTGGTCCTTTATACTGTTGTTACTGTTTTCCTGTTTCTCATTGAGCCTCACTTCCACCTTAAATCAACACCTCCTTTTAGCACAAGTCCTGTTTGCATGAAGGTGGTGAAAAATGTCTGAGAAATCAGATTAAGGGTAGTTGGAATTAAAGGTAAATAGTTCTGGCACGCTTGATTTTGGGGAGCTTTGGACCAATTGGCATTATAGGGATTTCTTTTTAACCTCTATCTGTGTGATATCTTGTTTTTAAAATTGTCCAGCTTCTTTTAGATATGGTATTTTAGGCATGCAAGAAGCATCAATACATCCAGCAACAGGCTGGATGAACTGCTGAAATACATCCTGACTTTCTAATTTTATACTATTTCATAGTAGGTTCTATTTTACCCACGTGCATTTCTTTTTATTTATCAACACTGAATTATTTTGGTTTTATTTCAGCTGTTTAAAGGACTGCTTCATTTTTAGCCTGACTTTCAGGTCAGTTAAAGAATAGATAATTTTTATTTTTTTTTTTAACACTTACTGTCCTTGGAAGTGTTTGGAAGACATGGATGTGGCACTTGAGGATGTGGTTTATGGGTGAACATGGTGGCACTGCTGGATTGACTTTTCCAACCTTAATCATTCCATGATTCTGTGATTTTTTTTGTTCTATTCCATCCTCTCTCACTGATTTGAGGCACAATCCACAGGCAGACAAATCTGACGTTCCTACTCTTTGTGAAAATAAATTATTGCATGAAAAGGAAAGACAAATCATTTTCCCAGCTGGGTTCAACTGTGTCATTTGACATCAGAGAATCCACATGGAGAAAAGGTGTTAAAAACTCCATAACCACAGTTACATCTTCTATCAAAACCTGTTAGAAGCTTTATCAGGTCCAGGATTATCCAGCCACAATATGCAAAACACAGCCATCCTTTCCTAAATGAAAAACAGGGCTCCCACCTTGGATCAGCCATGACCTTCACCTGTGCTTGGAATGAGTTCTTGGAGAACTCCATGGCTCCACCCTCCTGCTTTTCTCAGGGCATTAAGTGTGGGGTAATGAAGGGAATGAACCTGAGCTGGCATTGCTCAGTCACTGCAGGGATCTGAGATGGGATGGCTTGGTGGTGTTGGGACCGCCCAGCTCTGGAGGCAGCAGGAGGGATCAGCAGAGAGCAAAACCAAGGAAAGAGCAGGGCAGTGGAGGATTAATTGGAAGGAGGCAAAGCAAAATTAGCAAGGAGATTTAAGGTGGATATTAGAGTGTAACTGGGGGTAGGCAGCATCTCTTGAAGCTTCTGTGTTCCTGCTAAACGTGGGGCCACTCAGGTCTGATGGATGAGGAGACACTCCCCATCCCTGGAAGTGTCCTAAATCACATTGGACGAGGCTTGGAGCAACCTAGAATAGTGGAAGGTGTCCCTGCCCATGATTTTTTTTAAGGTCCCTGCCAACCCAAACCATTCTGTGATTCTTTATTTCCCTTTTTTCTACATTGTTTTAGTGCTCAGCATCGAGCAAGAATTTCTTTGCAAAGAAATTTGCTCTTTGCTCTTCTCTTTCTTTGCTGGCATCTGTTTTTTTTTTTCTCTGCTTCAGGACACTTAGGACTTCTTGCTGAGCTCTCCTGAGCCTTCCATGATGGATTTGAGGCCCCAGCCAGCAGCACTTCCCTCTCAAGGAAACAGCTTCCCACAGCTGAGGAACAGGAGCAGTCTGGGGACAGCCAGCTCCATGTTGGGCTGATACATCCCTGACAGGAGGGTGCAGCCAGCTGGGGGTCAAGTTCTTCTCCCAGGTGACAAGTGACAGAACCAGAGGAAATGGCCACAGGCTGCACCAGGGGAGGTTTAAATTGGATATTAGGAAAAATGGAAAGGGTTGTCCAGCCCTGACACAGCTGCCCAGGGCAGTAGTGGAGTTCCCATCTCTGCAGGGGTTTCAAAGCTGTGTGGATGTGGCACTTGGGGACATGGATGAGTGGTGACCTTGGCAGTGCTGGGGGATGTCTGGACTCGGTGATCTCTGAGGGCTTTTGCAACCTCAGTGATTCCACAATTCTGTTTTCCTTTCCTTACCTGCAGACCGCAGAGCATTAGGAGCAAACGAGACGTTGGGAACAAATTGGTTTTCCCTTTAATCTGACATTTCCTCTTGAGTCTTCATTTTGCTGCTTATTCCTGGAGCAGTTTGCTGCTGATCTGTGATAAGCATCCCATTCCCACTCCTTTTCCAGAGCTCCTGTGCCAGGAGACATTCCGGCTTGGAACGCGCGCGCTGCCTGCGGGGTCGCCTACCTGGCAATTATTTGTATTGCTTTGTACCCACTCAGAGCCTTTAACCTGCAAGTCCCTTGGGGCACAGGTTCTGTGTTTTGTGTGGTTCACTGGGCAACCAGAGAGCTCTTCACTCCCCTCAGGGCATTACACAAAGTGTTAATAATAAAATCCTAGGAAATCTATCTGGAATTGCGGGCACAGGGATTTTCTCGTTGGCGGTTTTTTGCATTGCTGCAGAATCTTTATGCAGCAGAATCTTTATGCGGTTCCATAAAGCTGGAATGAAAGAGAAGTGAGCCTTTAAAACTCAACCAGGTCAAAACCAGGGATGCAGTCATCACCAAAACAATAAAAAAAAAAAGGGAAAACACCTCTGCTCTGGAGCCAGGCTGAGAGAGCTGGGAATGTTCACCTGGAGAAGAGAAGGATCCAGGGAGAACTCAGAGCCCCTTCCAGAGCCTAAATGGCTCCGGGAGAGCTGGAGAGGGACTTGAGACAAGGCATGGAGGGACAGGACACAGGGAAGGGCTTCCCACTGCCATAGGGCAAGGATGGATGGGATATTGGGAAGGAATCCTTCCCTGTGAGGGTGGGGAGGCCCTGGCACGGGTTGCCCGGAGAAACTGTGGCTGCCTCTGGATCCCTGGAAGTGTTCACAGCCAGGTTGGATGGGGCTTGGAGCAACCTGGGATAGTGGAAGGTGTCCCTGCCCTGTCAGAGGATGGGATTGGATGAGCTTTAGGTTCCCACCCAGCCCAAACCATTCTGTGATTCCATGAAAAGCAGAACAGAAACACAAAGGTTGGCCATGGAAAGCAGCCCAAAGGCAAAGAAGTCCAAGGGTGGATTTGAAGGTGGAAAATGAGGCTCCTTACTCTCAGGAGAAGAATTCAATGTAAACCCAAGAGCAGGTTAGACAGATATGGATGTGAAACAATAATAAATCAAATATTTTTACCTTTAATGCCTGGTAGATCAGGACTCTATTGCCCATGAGCAGAAAAGCTGAGATAAGATCCTGACTATGAGGCTACAAAGTGGCTCAACATTATAGGATCAGATAATCACAGAAGGGCTTGGGTTGGAAAGATCCCTAAAGATCACTGAGTTCCAGCCATTCCATGGCTTTTTATCAGTTTTGAAGGACAAAACCTCTCCTCTTGGACATTTAAGACTTCCTTTACCACTAAAGCAGACCTGGGAAATTTCTATCCTGTATGTGCTGATCTGAGCTGTTCTCTCCTCAAATGACCTAAGGTTAAAGCAGGTGAGTTGTTCTGCAGCTTGGCAGAGCCAAAGTTGTGCCAGGGATGGCAGATTTCACCAAGTGACCATGAGGATCCTTTGTCCCAGGTCACAGCAGACGTGCTCTGTCTTGCTCAGGCTGCAGGGCCGGGTGAGACATTCTGGCACTCTCAGGCTCCAGGGATTATCCATTAGTTTGTGCCAACTGCTCCATTACAGGTTTTCCAGCTGCTTTGTGGCTCAAATGTGCTGTTCGCTTTCCTGTTCTCAGTGGGGATCACCTCTCAGTTTGGTGTTTCTGGACAGGATCAGTGGTGGGTGGATCTAAAATCAGAATTTCAGAGTGTGGTCATCATTGTTGACCTACTCAAGGCTGTAAAATGTAGAGATTTAACCACATACTTCCCCCCTCTCCTTTCCTCAACATTATTCCTTCTCTGTACATTCCAAATGCCATCTTTCTCCATCCCAATAACCATTCCAAACTGATCATTTCTCCTTTTCTTCCCCTTCTTCATCCTCCTTTATGCTTCCTTGGCTCCCCAGCAGCATTCTGCTTCAGCCTTATTAGAAACCTTTGTCTAATTGCTTTGGAACCTTATTTTTCAGTATTGAAGGGATACCCAGGATTCATAACACTCCTTAGGAAGTGTGCAGGAGCCTGGAAGAGCTGTCTTACAGTAGGAAGCCTCAGGAGTTGGAAATATTTTATTTGCTGCTGAAATAAGAGCGAGTTTTTAGGCTTTCCCTGATAATTGTTACCATTCCCTACAGGCTGTTGTGGGATGTGTGGATGGAAACCCAAGAATAGGTTCTGTCCTTGTCTCCTCCAGCAGTTTTTTTTTTCATCCTGAATGATGTCATGATGTTGGTGTTGCATCTTGCTCATGGTTACAGTCATCCTGTCTTTCCTTCCTTCGGTGCTCCCATTGCCAGAGTTAATTTAGAACCAAACTGTGTAAATACTCACAACTGGTCGTGTTAATGAGCAGGGAAAAGCAGCAGAACCTGGAAATCCAAATAAAGTCAGAACATTTTATATCTCCTTTAGAACACAGTGTTCACCTTTGCTTTTGTGCTGCCTTGGAGGAGAATTTGTGCCTCCAGGAACTTGGAAGCTGCAAGCGAGCACGGAACAATGCAAGTCTCTGCAGAAATGGGGCTGTGATAACTTGGCTTTTTTGGCCTACATTTCTCAGTGGTTATTATTTGTTAATTATGTTGTAGAGTGCTCACAAGTGGGCTAATTGCTTCCCCAGAGAGCTTGCAAGGAAATGATGGACAGAACAAGGGCAGGATGTTACACATCTCAGATAGCGAAGAGGGTAAGGTAGGACACGGGCAAGATGGGTAGGGAAACACTTGGAGCAGCATTTTGAAGCTGAGAGGAGAAGAGTTGTGTTGGTTTTTGGAGGGGAGGTTGAGTCCCACTTGGAATTGATCTGAGGAGCTGATTGTCAGAAGAGTTGTTTAAGGAAGCATCGAAACTAAAGGCAGAAATGAAGAAGAAATGCAAGAATTTATCAAAGAAAAAAAAAAAAGGCTGCAGAGAGGTTGTACCTGTCTGGGTTGTAGTGAATCCTTGAAAACAAGGATAAGATCTTTATGAGCAGTAGCCACACTGCATGAATGATCTTCCTTAAAAAATAAATCCCATTCCTCAGACCAACTCTTTTCTTCAGACCATTATAGATGGGAAAGAAGGAAAAAAAAGTGCATATACAGCCCTGCTGTTGTTTTTCAAATTTAAGTCTCATTCTTGCTGGTTTTGTTTCTGCATCTTTCTTTTATCCTACACAGGAGGGTATTTATGGTATTTAAGGTATTTCTGGTCTGTCCTGCCCCAAACTGGGAAGTTCTGATTCATTTCCCTGTGCTCTGAGTCCCCCTTTGCACCTGCTTAGAGGAAAGGAACCAAGCCTGAGGAAGGCACACTAAAAAGTGACAACAAAGTGACACAAGGTATTTCTCAGGCTCCTGGGCCACTGCTGGTGCTGAAAAACAGGAAATGTCTTTCTGCTTCCCCAGAGATCTGAGCTGGTTTGGATCCATGGATCAGCTCTCCCACAAATCACTATCTCACATCAGAGGAACAGAAGAGGCTCAAGTGTTGATTTTCCTTTTGAGAAGCATTTTCAGAGGGGAAGGGGAAAGGAGCAAAGCTTTGGTTTAAGTTACCTGCTTCAAATGCTCCTGGAAGCACTTTATTTGCACACAGATCTGCTTTTCTACATTTATTATTAGAAAAGAGCCAGAAGAGGAGTTTGACATAGGCAGGTGTTGTTTTCAGATTTCAAAGCACATGCAGTTTCCTCTGCCAGAAGCCAAAGCTGTGCTGCTGTGACTGTGCTTGCTCTTGGAGTTGCTACCAGAACTCCTTTCTCTCCTCTGGGTGCTTCCAATGGTTTTTATTCCATTCTTGCTCTCAGCATCGCAAATCTTCAGAGCCCTCATTGATACCTTTGCTTGTATTCACAGTCTGGCTGGCCAAGCCCACTTGTTGCTTGTTTTGGGGTTCTTCTCTATCTGTAGAACACAGGAAGAAATCCTGAACTCAAGAATCAGCAAGGGTTTGGTCTCCTGAATTCTTAATAGCAGCTGCCCATTCCACACACATTGCAAAGGGATAATAAAAAGTGCCCAGGACATGTGGAGAAGGCTTGGATTGCTTCTGGGCATGACACAGTACCCACAGAACTGGGGACAGGGATAGGGATGACTGTCCTGGACTCTTGAAGAATTTTTTAGACATTTAGAGTCTGGATTCAGGATTAACAAAACAATCTGCACTGATTTGCATCCTGGACTGATCCCCAGTGTGGGCAGCAGGGGAGGGGAGGATTCTGCTGCTCTGCCCTGCTCAGGTGAGACCCCACCTGCAGAGCTGCCTCCAGCCCTGGGGCCAACAGCAGAAGGACCTGGAGCTGCTGGAAAGAGTCCAGAGGAGGCCACAGAGATGCTCCAAGGGCTGGAGCCCCTCTGCTCTGGAGCCAGGCTGGGAGAGCTGGGAGGATTCACCTGGAGAGGAGAAGGATCCAGGGAGAGCTCAGAGCCCCTTCCAGGGCCTAAAGGGGCTCCAGGAGAGCTGGAGAGGGACTGGGAACAAGGTATGCAGGGACAGGACACAGGGAATGGCTTTCTACTGCCAGAGGGCAGGGATGGATGGGATATTGGGAAGGAATTCTTAGCTTTGAGGGTGATGAGGGCCTGGCACAGGGTGCCCAGAGAAGCTGTGACTGCCCCTGCATCCCTGGAAGTTTTCACAGCCAGATTGGACAGGGCTTGGATCACCCTGGGATAGTGGAAGGTGTCCCTGCCCATGGCAGGGAGTGAAACTGGATGAGCTTTAGGTTCCCACCCAACCCAAACCATTCCATGATTTTTCTCTGCCCACTCCTTTAAAATACAGTACCTGAGACTCCTGGTGGTTTGATTCCTCACACATCTGTCACAAAAGTGCTGGGTCAGGGCTGTGTTCAGTGTCCCAGCCCCAGCTGCACATGAGTGGAATTCCAGGGTTATTTCCATCCTTGTTCATCTGGGATACCTCTGTGAAGGATCTCAGAGCACCATACAAACACTTTATGAAGCTCTTAGCCCTGCTCTGAGTTTCATGCAGTTGATCAGGCATGTTCTGTGCTTTGATAACCTGTGCCAGAGCTGGAGGGAATAACTTCTCCAGGGTTTCCCAGCAGCTGGGAAGAGAACTTGGGAAACGTGACCTTCCCAGTCCTGTGCTTGCTTTGCTGGACTGCACTTCCTCTGTTATTCAAGGTGAGAACAGAACAGTTAGAATTGATTTAGGTGCTTTCTGGGGAGATGAAGTCACTGTGTTTGGATCTCTGCTTCGTGCCAATAGAGAGATCCTAAGGGAAATCTCTCCTAGTAGTTTTGTTTATATCCAGTCTTAGGCACAGATGTAATTTGCAGGGAAATGTGAAGGAAGAGAGGCTGTGCTGGCCTCAGCAGAGGAGCTGGAGTGGAATGAGATGTCACAGGGATATCTAAGTGTCTCTCAAGATATGAAAAGGATTTTCTCTGCCATGTGCTGAGGTTTTTTAACTCATTCCTTATGTGCTTTCAGCCTTCTGCACCTCTTGGGAATTATCCCATGGTGTGTATTCCCCCTTAGCCTCAGCTCCTGGACTTTTCTCTCTGCCTTTGTTGTGCAATAATTTCAATAAATTGTGTTCTTTTTCCTGAAAAGTGTAAGAACAGTAGGAGGAAGTGTATGTGTGTGCCCTGTGGGACACAGTGCCAGGATTCCCAAGCTGCCCTTGGAAATACAGGTGCTGTGGCCTGACCAGGATCTGCTCAGGACAGCTGGAATGAATCCTTGCAATCACGTCCCTGGCCAAAATTTAATCCGTTGCACTTTTGCAACCCTGTTGTTTCCTGTTCCTCTGGTGTTTGCAGGCTGGAGGCAAAACCTGGCTGAGTGTCACAGCTTGATTGTGAAGCTCCTGTTTCACTGATGGGATCAGGCTGGGCTCCAGCTCATCCTGCACCCCTGGAAATGGATTGTTTGTGTCACAAACAAATGGCATTTTGCATACCAGGACTATTCAGCAAGAGAGATGGGGGTTTTCTGGTGTGTGAATTGTAAGAATGAATGAAAATTGCTAAAATTGGCCACTTGCTGAGGTACAGGATGAGCTTTTGACAAAAATGTAAAACAGAAGGACGAGACAGGCTGGGAGAATTTGGATGTGGTTTTAATAGAAACGCATCACCACAGAATTTAAAACTGAAATAAAAATGGAATCAGCAAATACAATGTAAATGAAAATCAAGCACCTGTAGATTGCTGCAGTGGGGTGAAATGGGTGTTATTAAGTGGTGATAAAACCTCCTCATTAGGATGTGGTGCCACATCCAAGGCCAGGCTGGATGGAGCTTGGAACAGTCTGGGATAGTGGAAAGTGTCCCTGCCCATGGCAGGAAGGTGGAATTGGGATGGGCTTTAAGGTCCCTTCCCACCCAAAGCATTCCATGATTCTGTAATCACAACAGGGATATCCTGAAGGATGGTAAAGCCTCTGTCTTTGGAGATTTAATTCCAAAAAAAGGTTTAACTTTTAAAGTGGAGCTGGTCTAGCACTCACAGTAGTTCTGCTCCAGAGGTCAATGATCCTATTAATAACCTCCAGATTATTTTAGGCATAAATATACTATAATAAAATTCCTCAGCCTTTTGATTGCTAGAGAAACAATCTGCTCTTTTGTAGTTGCAAGTGTAGCAAAAATGGATCTTCATAATTCCATGGAAAACATTTTTCCTTGTCCCCTTTCCATTCATTACTTCCTTACCTCTCTTCTTGTCCTTGCTGGGTTAGAGACAGCCAATGGCTCATGTGGAGTGTAGAAGTTAATATCAACTGCAAGTTAATATCAACACAGCTGATGTTTCAATATATTCTGGCACAGAATTTATTTTAACAGTCAAACAGGAAAGTGCTTCTCTGAAGTTATTGGAACTTGTCCTTTTAACAAGTGTCATGTCACCCAGGTATTGGACATTCAGGATTCTCATTCCATTTCCCATCAGTGGATTCATTGTTCTATTGGTTCTCAGGATAAATCACAGTAAAATTAAACCTCTCTATGGGTATATGGCATGTCCTGGTGATTACACCACCATGGCCAACAAAAAACAGAAGATGCAGGAGATCTGAATTTTTACCACTTTTGTCCAGGTTGAGAATCCCTGCTTCTCATCTCTTTCATTAAACCCTCATTTATTTTAACAGGCTGCCTATGGAAGTGGTGGAAACATCATTCCAGGAGGGATTTAAAATCTGTGTGGTTATGGCACTTGGGGACATGGGTTGGTGATGGCCTTGGCAGTGCTGGGGAATTTTTGGACTCAATGGTCTGGGATGGATTTTCCAACCTTAACAATTCTGTGATCACCAGGAGGTCAAATTGCATCCCTATTTAGGTTTTTGAAGCATTACAGGACTGAAAGTTACTTCTGGAGTCCAGATCTTGCATTTTCCATTCCAAGCAAGAATTAACTCCCCCTAACACTTCCCTGGTAGTTGTCTGAGTTGTTTTCAGTGATTGAGACTCCCAATGATTGTTAAGGCTTCACAAATATATTGATTTCTCCTACTGGCAAAGTTTTCCTGTGGATAATTTTCATCTGCTGCTTGTCCTTTTCCTCATGAGCACCAGGGCAATTGTCCTGTTTTCCCTCTGCGTCAGCCCTTTCTGTATGGGGAGTCTGTTCTCATCACCTCTTCACAAGATGCTGTCTGCAATAAACCAATTTTAATCAGGTAAATTAAAAGCATTAGAGCCTCCTGGGTACCTGTTCTGATGCCAGAATCGACTGCAGAACTGTTGGTATGTGGCCTTATTTATGCATGCATTTATTTTAATCCTGCTTAAACTCATCAGGCTACAGGTCTTTGTTCACCCTCTCGCCTGTTTGATCCCAGTCCAAATGTTAATGCTTGTACTTAGCTCGAAGTTGTCAGCTCCTTAAAGCCAGATTCTGTCATCCTTGATGTCTGCAAAGCTCCAGAGTGACTCTTCAGGAATCATCTGCAGCCATTCCTGGGATGGAGAGATACAGGGATGCCCTCAGCTCTTGCCGCTCAAGTTTTGTGCACTGCATGAGGGTCCTGCCAGCCTCTCGGTGAGGATCTGAAGCAGCAGGAACAGAACAGGATTATTTTAATCTTATTGTTACAGTTTCTCAGCAAGGAAGTTGGTAAGAAAGGCGGAACAGCAGTGGCTGCAGTTTAAAACTAAGAGTGATCCTGTGTTTTCCATGGAACTCAGGCTCCATGTGCTTCATCCAGCCCACTTTTTGTCATTTAAGTGAGAGCCTACTGAAATAGTTTGGCTTTATTCTGCCTTTTTGCTCATCCCTTCTGGACTTTGCCTTTTGTGCCATTTTTGTGAATCAGATTTCACAAAATCATTGTGAATTAGTACCAATAAAGCAAAGTCACGTGAAATTACTGGGCTTGAGTAATAGTAGTTCATATGTAGCAGACAGAGATGGTATAAGAGATTATTTTATTCCCCTGTTTTATGATTATAAGTGTGAAAAAGGAAATACTTGCATTTTGAAGAGGAGGGAAACTTCTCTGAATTAATCCAGGCTGCTTCTCTTGCTCCTGTATGTTTCCAGCACCCTTTGCATTGCCCATGGGTTCTGTCTCACTTTTCCTCCCAGGATAACATGCAGGTGTAGCTCTTATTTTTGAATATTAATTATAATAATCCTAGAATGGTTTGGGTTGAAATAGACCTTAAAGCTCATCCTATTCCTACCTCTGCCATGGACACCTTCCACTAGACCAGGCTGGGTTTCAAACCCATTTGATTTCATGATGTGTCCAAATCCTTCCCACTTTTGGCTTCTTCTCTTCATGTTTTCACTGATGTGAATTCCTTTGATAATTGGCCATAACTCCCTGTTTTTTCCTTTCACCAAATAACTGAAAGGTGCTCTGAGAGTGGGATGCCCTAGAAATGCAATCCTGATCCTGAAGGATTCAAGGGAACCAGGATTTCCCTCTGTAAGTTTAGTGTACTCCCTTAATGATTTAATCAGCAAGCAAAGAAAGGCAGAGAAAAACACGGTGGTACATGGAGTGCTTTATGTCCTTTAGATTATTTTCCATACATTTCACTAATTACATAAACAGATGATATTTACAGGGAACTTCTGCCTGTAATTGACCTTCATCTCTTCCTGTGCACTTCCCAACCTCTCCTTGAATTTTCCTATTGTTTCCTCTTACTCATTCCACGTTTAACACCATGTTTCAAGCAGTCCTTTTGTTCTGCTTGGGACCATCCTACCAATTCCCTATTCCCCATTCCTTTTAACTTCATCTCAGGCAATTTTGGAACTCATGGCATGGACAAACATAATTTCCAAAGCCCAGTCTTCAGGTTTCCCTCCAGTTCCAGCCCAATTGCTCTTTTCCTTTTACTTGATCATCAGTTCTCTGGAGGAAGAATATTTCTTTCTGTCTTTTATCTGGTGAAAATTTTGTCTTTCAGAATATTCAGCAGCACAATCCACTTTTAGGGATATCTGCCTTATTTTTCTTTGAATTTTTTCTCTGTGTTGGGTCAAGCAGGGGAGGAATTACATAAACTTTGAGGGGTTAGAGAAAACCCCTGGTTAGAGTTCAGCAGTGTTCCCATGGCTACTGGGACAGGTACACCACAGAAGCAGGAATACCTTGGCATTTAACAGCCCTTCCAGGTGATTTATGGTTTTACATAAGCTTTTCCTAAACTCAGAGGTTTTCTAGGGTTGGCACCTCTTTGCTTGTCTCCATGCCCTGTTAATTCTGTGCTCAGTGGCCCGTGGTTATTAAAATTCTTATCAATAAAGGAGTTTCTGAGCAAGGTTCTTATTTTCTAAACTCGTACATACTTTTGGAACTCCTCTGCTTAACCAAAGGAACATTTGTTTTTATGCCTAATGTACTTCATGAAAAGAAAGAAACGTGTAGAGTTCAAGTAATATTTGCCTTCAATTACAGTAATTAAGTTGTCAGGACTTGAAGTCACCAAGGCAATGAGAAAATCCTTTCCTGGTTGGCCAGGGAGCAATGGGTGTTCTGGACCCGAGTGTGTTTTACACATTGGGGTGGGGAGGGAAACGGTCCTGGCTGAAAACCCGGGAGTCTGTTTGTCCTTTTGCAATCCAGGGTGTCAAAGTCCTGCTGTGGGGGGAAGGAAAATGACCCTGTTTGCCTGGGCTTCAGCAGGACCAGGGAAGTGATTGTCCCTCTGTGCTGGCACTGCTGGGGCACCTCCAGTGCTGGGGACAGCTCTGGGACCCTCCCAGCAAGAGAGACCTGGAGGGACTGGAGCATGTCCAGGGAAGGGAACGGAGCTGGGGAAGGGGCTGGAGCACCAGGAGGGGCTGAGGGAGCTGGAAAGGGGCTCAGCCTGGAGAAAAGGAGGCTCAGGGGGGACCTTGTGGCTCTTCACAACTCCTGACAGGAGGGGACAGCCAGGGAGGGTCGGGCTCTGCTCCCAGGGAACAGGGACAGGAGGAGAGGACAGAACCTCAAATTGCACCAGGTTGGACATCAGGAGGAATTTCTTCATGGAAAAAAGTTGTTAAACATTGGAAGGGGCTGCCCAGGGAGGTTTGGAGTCCCCATGCCCGGAGGTGTCCAATGAAGACCTGTTCGTGGCTCTCAGTGCTTTGGGCTGGGTGACAAGGATGGTCCCAGGATGGAGTTGATGGTGTTTGAGCTCTTTTCCAACCTAAATGATCCAATGTGATGATATGGGATTCTCTGCTTGTTGGGTTAGGTCTTACTAAAAAAAAATAATATAAATATAGCTCAACCCATTTATCCTTGTAATTCTGTCTTGTTAAACTTCTGCTGCAGCTCCCCTTTCAAAGGTAACCTCTGTGGATACATCCTGTTTTTCCCCATGTTCCACATCCCTTTTCAGGCTTCTTTGCCAGAAGTCAAATAGTTTCAGTTACTTCATAACCCTTCAGGAACACTACAACATATCCCTACAAGAAAAGTCCCTAATTTTGATAAGTGCCCACACAAACATCACTGGAATCTCAAGTGCTGCCTTACTTTCGTTCCACTGGAATAGCTCTCTTGAAAGCAGATGGATGAGGAAATCACCACTCATAATGCATCACTAATGACACCAATTTTTGCATTCCTGCTCATGGGAGTAAAGGTTATGGATGCATAAGGAACCAGATCTGGAAAACCTTACTCACAAACCCTAATAAACCCAGCTTCAGCCAGCAAGTTTAATGATGCCCTCAAGAGAGCCAGGTCCCTTATCTGCAGCATCACACAATAACTATAAAGTGTGGAGATAAGTGGGGTTTTATCTCCCAGCTCTTTGCTGGCCTTCCCTGAGTATCAGGTTATGGCAAAGTGGCTGTGAAATCTGACTGCTCTGATTTGGGCAGGCAGGATTCAGGATGTGTGGGCAGAGTGGATGCTCTTACCCATCTGTGCATTTATGAATGGGAAATCAGGGAATTATCTCTGACTGTAATCCCTGTGGATCCCCTTTCCTTCAAGAAGGGGTTGTAGGGCAGATGTTGGTGAGGATTCTACATCAGCTTTTGAGGATCCTTCCCAGCTTTTCCCATCCACAGGGGGTACCTGGTTCCCTGTGGTTTGTACAAGGCTTTAAAAAACAATTAATGAGCTGAGGGAGCTGGAAAGGGGCTCAGCCTGGAGAAAAGGAGGCTCAGGGGGGACCTTGTGGCTCTGCACAACTCCCTGACAGGAGGGGACAGCCAGAGGGATCAGGCTCTGATCCCAGGATGAGAGGGAACAGCCTCAAATTGTGCCAGGGGAGGTTCAGGTTGGACATCAGGAGGAATTTCTGCATGGAAAGGGTGGTCAGGCATTGGAAGGAGCTGCCCAAGAAGGTTTGGAGGCCCCACCCCTGGAGGTGTCCAAGGTGTGACTGGATGTGGCACTCAGTGCTCTGGGCTGGTGACAAAGTGGGGATCAGTCACAGCCTGGACTCTATAGTCTTGGAGCTCTTTTGCAACCTGAATGATTCTGTGATTCTTTGAAAATTTGGGACATTTCCAGGAGTCATTTGTGACTTTTGCCAAGCAAAAGGCTATACCACAAAGGCTTTGTTTTGAGTGCTTTGGTATGTATGTGAACAAGCCTTAATTTCAGCTGCCTTTCTGGTTTGTTTCTTTTGTAAATGTCAGATAATTTAACAAATTATACATTTCCATCTTGTGGCATTTGTTGCTTTCTCAGTCAATTCTCTTCATGCCATCCATAACATCCAGCTCCAGAGCTGTACTTTGCTTTCAGTTTGGTATTTCTTAGTTTGATATTTCCTTTCTAGAAAGGAGACTCTTCACCTGCAGCTGGAGATGAGCAGCTCTTTATTTCATATCTGCAGAAACCTTGTAAGATGTAACCTGTGATGTTGTTTGTGCCATCTGATAACGTGTGATCAAATGGAGCCTGTTTAAATAACAACATCTGGGACACCCTGACAGCAGAGCAGCTCTGAAACAAACATTTCCAAAGATCAGATAAGATGGGAGAGATGCCTCAATGCTGGATTGCTCCCTGGATTACAAGTTCTTTGCTGAAGAGTTATTCCAGGCATGGGATTTCCTTTGTGCCACAGGCTAATGGGTTGCAGTGGATCATTTTTCATGCTGGTTTATGTCTTGCAGAGACATGTGCTTTGTAAAGTCAGTGTAATGCACTGAGTATGGCAGTGGTAGACATGAGTTACATAGGAGTAGGTAAACTAAGGAACTCAAAACAACTGAAAATTGGCTTGGTTTGTGTTCTCTTGCTGCCTTCCCTCCTTCCACCTCTTTTCCCTAAACCTACAGCATCTTTCACATTAAGGGCTGCCTCACTTCCACCCAAATCTGTACTTTCATAGTTAATTTTCAAAGCACCACGTTGCTTTTCAGTATTTTCCTTATTAGTGTGCAAAAAACCAGCATTATGTTTAAAGCCATGACTCCTGGACTCACTCCTGCTCCTCTCTGTTCTCTTGCAGGAGGATATTGCTGATCCTGACTCCCAAGAAGAGGAGAGGACCAAGTGTCTCTCCAGCCCTGGAGATGGTTCCAGCACAGTGAAGAGTGCTCTCACTGTCCAGGAATATTTTGCCAAGCGCATGGCAAAGCTGAAGGGATCCCAGCAGGAAACAGAACCAAAGGTGGATCATTCCAGCCCAGCAGCTGAAGAAGCTGTGGAGCCTTCAGAAGAGCTGGAAACCAAAGTCAAAAAGAAAAAGAAGAAGCAGAAGAGAGATGATGAGGCAGAAAGGACAGAGGACTGTGAGAAACCAGGGAAAAAGCCTAAGACAGGGAGCTTGAATGGAAAGGAACTGGATGATCCACTAAATGAATGTCACAAAAGGAAAAAAAAGAGGAAACATAAAGAGGAGAACGAAGGAGAAAACATCAGTTGTTATGAGAATACAGGCAATGGAGAAATTTCTGTGGGAATGTCTGAGGGGGAGGAACTCAGCACAGAGGAGCAGGAGGAAAGGCAGAAGAAACGCCACAAGAAGAAGCACAAAAAGCAAAAAGAGGAGACAGGGGAGTGTGGGGAAGGAGCACCCAGAAAGAAAAAGAAGCACTGCAAGAACATTTAACCCTTTCAGGCTCAGGGGTTAGTCTGTGTTGTAGGAGGCTCTGTGTAAACACAGCACCAGTCCAGGCTTGGACACTGCTCCAGCTCCAGATGGATCTAAGCACAGTCTGGATCTAAACTCAGACTGGATTTAAACTCAGACTCTATCTAAACCCACCTTTTCCAAGGATAAACATGGTGATGGGCCAACAGGAGCTTCAGTCCATGTTCAAAAGGGATCCACATGGAGGATCAACACATCAAGACTGTGAAAGGCAGGGAATGACTTTCTGCTGCTTCACCTGACTGTGTTTTTCTCAATCCATGAAAAAAAATTAAAAATCACCCTAGTACTGCCTTTTTTATTAAAATTGTTTTCACTTGTGAGAGCCCAGCTCTGCTTCTGGAAGCAGGAGGGGGTTTGCAAAGCTGTTTGTGTTTTTTCCTTGATTTTTGAAAAGTGGTGTCTAATTTTTACATTTATCTCTTTTTACATATAAAGTGAATGTTGTTTCTTCCCAAAGTGCTTACTCTGATTAAAAGTTTGCTCAAAAAAGTGTCAGCACTTAAGGGTGAAATAAAAAGACCTCCCTGTGCCTCCAAACCATTGTCGAACAGTTGTAACTTTGCACCAAAGCTGAAGGAAACGTGTATTTACCTTATCATTTAGTAACCATACCTAAATCTTTGATTTCCAGGCAATATTCAGGATCTCTTCACTGGTACCTCTGGAATCCAGAAAGCTGCCTTGGATAAAGCAAGGCTTTTTCCTGAAACTGGGAGACCAATAGATTTTAAAAGCACAGTCAGATTGCTGTTGCCATTCACACATTGAAAACTTGCAATTTGGATTTATAACCAAACTAGAGCTTGTTTCTCATTGTAAGCCTGGAAATAAGGAATGCTGGAACTGGGCACTGCCACAAGCAGTTTTGTGGGAGATCTGAAGCATTCAGCATGAATTTTGGCATTTTAATGTCATTTAGAGCTGTCATGAGAGATGGGTGGGCTTGGAAGTGGTGGAATGGGAAGAAGGATTCGCCTTCCTGGTGTCCTGTTCTGATATTTCTTTGGCCACAGCAAACTGACAGCACAACCCTGAAGACCAGAGAGTTATTCTGGCAGAATCCAGAATCCAAATCCATGAGCTGCTCATTTCATCCAGGCCTGGCTGGGTTTCATCAGTGTAAATATAAAACATCCCATTGGCTGCTCTGCTGAAGCAAATGGGTACATTTTTATATTGTCTCAGCTCAGTGGAGTTGCTTAACACGGTCTGAGGAACATTGTCAAGATGCAGATGTTAATAGGGAAAAAATTTCCTTAAGCTGCCTTTATTGTGCAGTGGAGGAAGCTCCATCTGCAGCACCCAGACCACATGGATGGTTTGGTTGCAGCTCAACTCTGGTTTTTTAAGATCTCTTAGTTTTCCAAAGCACCTTTTTTTCCTGCTGCCTTCAGGACATGCTCATTCACTGCAGCAAAATGAAATTTCACTTCTTGCATAGGAGAACAAGATGCCTTTCCCTGGATTTCACATGCCAGGGATTTTAACCCTTGTTGCATCTACTTTTCAGGCTGTACAATTATTATTCACCATAATCTGCTTGTCCCTGGCTGCCTTAAATGAAATACCACCAAATACCATCAGTTATTGTCAAACTGGGAGGAAACTCCATGCTTGAGGTGAAAAAAATCATCTTCTCAGTGAAAGAAGACAGCAAAATAATGTTTTATGTTAAACTGAAGCATCCCTCCTGATTTCTTGCTCACCACAAGTTGGAATTTTTGTTATTAAAATCCAAAAGCCTGATTGTTTCCAATTATTATTTTTTAACTCTTAAACCAACGAAACTTTACAGCCTCTCTGGGATTTCATTTTAAAAAGGTGCTACTCAAGGAATAAGGTTTCCTTCCCCAAATACTGCTGGGCTAGTTTGTTTGTTCCCTCTGTGAATTTTCATGTGTTTCTGTGTGCTAATTCTTGTGGGTGCTTGGCCACATTCCAGTGTCAGTTACAGGAAGAATAAAACCAGGAATAAACCTTTAAATTTGTGCTGTTGCTCCTATTAAATTCAGGATACCCAAGACTTAAATCTGGTTCAGATGGAAGTATCAGCTACCAATGGAAGATTCTCTATTTCTGCAATAAATACACAGCACTTTACCCTGGGAAATGTGGAATTTTAATGTGCCCCAAGCTCTGCATGTGGTAGTAGGAGGGGAAAATCATAATAAATAAATAATCATAAATCATAAATTGCTTGTATTTGACAGAAACAATTGATTTAACTGCTCTGCTCTGTGTTTGTGGTCAACATTACTCAGTGAAAAGCTCTTCTTACCAGATACTGTCCAGTGAAATGGATGATTGGAACAAGAGAAACATGTCTCAGAGTAATAAATTACATATATATTTTTTGTTTGTTTGCTTCTAGTGGGTTTTGAGTTCTGTTTTAACCCAACTCTGGGTTTGGCAAGAAGGCCTTTTTTAGAAAGCACAAGAAAAAGAATTACGTCAGTGCCCAGATGGTGGAATTAGCAGAATGCGAGCACAAAGGAGCGACTTGGTTTCATTTCCGCGAAAATCAGACTTTCAAACTCCGAGGCCTTTTGTTATAAATTCATCCATTGTCCTCACAGAATGAGGTGGCTCCCAGTGAAATTACCTGGACACCATGGAAAATGAGAATCCCCTCCTCTGCTGTCGCTCCACAACGGGGAATGAGGCGCTTGCAGCACAGATATTAAAATGTTTTCAGTTTTGGTAACCCCGGGTCAGCAGTGACTGGAGGAAATTTTCCTTTTTGCTTTGGGAACGTTCCAACACTGGTTCTCCTGAGCTCTTCCATTCTTTGCAGGGATGGGGCTGTTCTTGGCTTTGAGGCTCGGAATTCACTGCGGGATCCACAGCCAAGGACGTGATTGGCAAGTGGAGTGTTAGAGCAGCAATAATGGAGGTTGAATTGTGCTTGTAAGCACCTGCAGGCACCAAACCACCCTGGGAAGTAGAGACCATGGAAAAATAGTCTTGGTACCACTGTTGGACCCAAATCTGCATGAACTTTGTGGGCTTTTGGAGTTTTGTCTGACTGTGGAGCTTCCCTTGGAGCCAGGGATGGGAGATGGCACTGGAGTACCTCAAGTGACAGCCCAGACATGTGGAAAAAGCAGAATTCCTTGAATTTCCTCCCAAGATGTTCCAGCTTTGATGCTTCACACAGTTGCTGTAAAGCAGAGGTAGAATTGTAAAATCATGGAATCATTAAGGTTGGAAGAGCCCTCTAAGACCATCGAGTCCAACCATTCCCTCAGCACTGCCAAGGCCACCACTCACTCATGTCCCCAAGTGCCCCGTAGTAACAACCAGGGTTTTTTAAGGCATAAATGCAAGACACCATTAAAGATTTCAGAACCACCTGTGCTTGTGTTCAAGTGAATTTGAGTGCATTGGGATGCAGCTGCTTTGTGACTTTTGTGAATTGAAGAGGCTGAAGGCTGTCCAGGGAAGGGAACAGAGCTCAGGAAGGGGCTGGAACACCAGGAGCATCTGAGGGAGCTGGGAAGGGGCTCAGCCTGGAGAAAAGGAGGCTCAGGGGGGACCTTGTGGCTCTGCACAACTCCCTGACAGGAGGGGACAGCCAGGGGGTTTGGGCTCTGCTCCCAGGGAACAGGGACAGGATGAGAGGGAACAGTCTCAAATTGTGCCTGGAGAGGCTCAGGTTGGACATCAGGAGGAATTCCTTTGGAAGGAGCTTCCCAGGGCGGTGTTGGAGTCCCCATCCCTGCAGGGATTTCAAAGCCACATGGATGTGGCACTTGGGGACATGGGTCAGAGGTGGCCTTGCCAGCGCTGGAGAATGGTTGGACTCGATGATCTCTGAGAGATTTTCCATCCTAAACCATTCTGTGGCTCTGTGGAGTGTTTGGGGACAGCTCAGCATCGTGCCCATGGCTGCAGTTCTCCTTTCAGCTGCCCTGGTGCTCTCTGCCTCCAGCTCCTCAGCTCTCAGCAAGGACAATTAGCTGCATTCATCAGCGGAATTAACCAATTTTCTCCTGTTTAAACACACGAGACTGAAGGTGTTGCAGCATCCACCTTGAAAAGACACAAGTTATGTCACGAAACCTCCAAACCTGCCAACACCAAGAGAAGGAAGGAAGCTCCAAGAAGAGAGGGAAACCACACAAAGTCTGCTGGAAGCACTGCCCAGCATCACACCTGGCTGGAAAAAAAGATCTGGGAATAGTTTTGGATACAGGGTGAGGATTGTGGGCATCCAAAGCCATCCTTTCCTAATTCCCCCTCACTCCTGGGCAGGAACCCCCAGGAAGGATCTGAGCTCAGAGAACTTGGGGCAATAACCAAGACTTTTGTTTCTGTACCCATTCCGTCCAATAATAAACCAATTTTGTCTTGGATCAGCAAACTTTAGTGAGGTAGGACTGGGAAATGCAGCACAAATACATAATTTGTGGTGGCAGAAGTGGGAATATTGTAAAACAAATGGAAGCTTCATTTCTCAGCAAGTCAAAATCTGCTTCTGAATCACACAAATACATTTTTTTTATCTTACTTCATCTTCATAAATTTAAAGGTGTAAGAGGGAAACTCCTCCTAGTTCCTTTTAACCTAAAGGCACTAAAATATATATTTTTGTAACCTTTAAACTGCATTTTAAAAGTAGTAAGGGCAGAACTATTCAGCACAATGCTGAAAAATTTAGCATTTCAAGGGGTAGGGGAGGGAGCTTTTCTGCTTTTTTTTTTGTATAATGGGAAAGCTCTGGGATTTTTTACCTAGAAAATAAATGGTCCAGGTAGCAATCCCTAGGGAAAACCTGGTGGAATCAAGGAGGATGGGCAGTGGGCAGAGTTGGGAACTGCAGCACTGAGGGAATCTTCTGCTGGGAACCCCCAGCTCTCTCTGCAGAAACTTCCCTTGGGAGCCAAGAGTTTCATCAATAATTAAGGAACATGTGAATATTGAGCTAATTTAGGATTTGCACTTTCTCACATATTTTAATGTCCCTGAAGGTTGGTGGGGTGCGAGATGGAGGGGGGGAGTAAAAATAAACCCTCCCTTTGCAGGGATAAAATTCCAGATGTCGAATCCACCCCAAAAAAAAAAAAAAAAAAAAAAAAAAAAAAAAAAAAAAAAAAAAAAAAAAAAAGAGGGATATTTTTAAAGAGGTGGTCGTTCCATATAGGGTTCAGCCACTCATTTTCTGCCTGGCCCATGGGAGTTGTTGCCACTGTTCCCCATCCATGAAAATGGGGGAGAACAAAGCTTTCTTCCCCCCTTTGTCTGCTCCATCTATTTTCGCTCGCGGCTTTTTCGCCGTAATTTCCCTGTTCCCAAAGCCCTGGGAGAGCTCTGCTGCTTCCTGTGCCCCAGATACAGGTGAAGCCTCACAGCAGAGGGGAAGGTGAGCACACACACACAAAAACAAGAAAAAAGATGGTAATCCCGCAGTTTTTCCAGACTAATTACCCCGATCCGGTGGTAATTAAGAGGTGGCATTTTCACATGGCCCCAGCCTCCTTTATGTAATGTGGGAGCTTCTGACAGGACAGGTTTGACCAGCATTTTAGGCAGGGTGCAGAATGAAACCCTCCTTACTAATGCCATCAGAATGCCAGGTGCTGCAGGAAAGGGGGAGAAGGGAAAAAAATTGGTTATTAATAATAGTAGCAGTGTTTGCACTTAAAATTCTGTGTGGGGGCCCTGGGAAGGGAGGAAATCCAAATGAGGAATATTCTGCTGGATTTCTTTGTGCTGTAAGCACACAGGAGCCCCAGATTGGGTCTCAGGAGGGTCTGAAAAGCCACAGAGTTGACCCCTGTGATGCCTTTGGGAGGTCAAATGTTACTCCCAGGATGTGGAGGGAATAATGAGGATCGGGAACACCCAGAGAGGTGCTCTGAGAGCTTCCAGGCTTTGGCAGCAGAGGCAGGAGTGGGTGCAGGTCCTGTCCTTGCTCAGGGTTTTTCCTCTCCCAAACCTATCCCCCCATCCTGCAAAACGTGGGAACACAGTGCACGCTGGAAGCAATCCTGTAAAAGGCATCAAGTGGAATCCATCCATCTCTTTCCTTTTCCCAGAGAGGGAAATTCTGCTGCTACTACTAAAAATTCCTGGCCTCTGGGGCCTCCACAGAGGTGTTTTTATATTCATGATAGCCAGGTCCTGAGCATCCTGAGGGTTAAAAAGTTAAAGTGAGCCATGCAACATATTCACCATACCCAAAGTACCATCCTGTTCAAAATGAAACCTTTGCAAACCTGGCAGCCTCCTTTACAGAGCACTTCCACCCTTCCTAAAGGGAGCTAAACAGAATTAAGGTTTTCTTCCCAAAATATCACTGCCAACCTCTGCAGCAGCTCCAGCCTGCAAAATGCACCCGGTTGACCTGTGCAGGGCAGGGTGGGGAGTTTGACATCCTCCCTCCCTGTCCCATCCCGGCACTTCAAGGCGTGAGACAGGATTTTAGGAGAGATCTGGAGCTGCTGGGACAGAACAGGCTGTCCCCAGGAGCGTGCCCAGCTCCAAACCCCAGATAAAAGGCAGCGCCTCCATATGTGTGTGTGTGTGTGTGTGTGGAAAGGGTTTATAAATCTGTCCCGAGACCAGGAAATCTCCTGCGCCTTTTAGATTTAAGAGAAGTTGCCTTCCTGTTGTATTCCCAGATAACAGCAGCTCTGATGGAGCCCACTTGTAAATAGCTTAATAGATTTAATCAGTTCCTTTGGAAAATGTTGCTGCTTCCGCAGGGTTTTAGTTCAGTCCCGGGGAAAAGCTCGGGCAGGGCAGCCGCTGCTTCTGCTGCGAGCGAAGTTGGCGGATTCCAGCTCTCCTGACCCCAAAATCGCTGCTACCCACAAGAAACCAGAACCATCCCGCTCCTGTGCAGAGGGGAAGGGAGAGACCAGGAAGCCCAGGCGGATCCTGCCCGGCTCACATTTACATGAGCTCTCTCCATCACTCCTAATCTGACAAGAGTCAATAGGAACACCCAGGCACCTGGGAAACCTGCCCGAACGCCCCGGCCTGGGATCCGCGCCGGGGTTTTCCCCCCTGCCTTGGGGTCAGATGGGGCAGCCTCGGCCAGCCCCATCCTGCCCATCCCAAAACTCCGTCCCGCTGCTTTTATGGCAGCACAGAGAGGAAACCCACGGTTTCCCTGCAGCCCCATATCTGCGGATCAAAATCATACAGGAATCCAGGCACCAAATGCATTCCCCAGTGCAAATCCCCAAGGGCATTTTCGGTGCCATCACCTTCCTGGAGATCCTTTGTCCTAGTGAGAGGAATGCTGCTTGGATGATTTTCCCACCCAGTTGGGGTTAGTGGGGGACACCGTTGTGTGGCTTTGGGACTTCCATCCCATCCTGCCTTTTTGGGTTGGAGCAGCATTCCATGAAATGCAGCAGCAAGGAAAAGATCCTTTGTCTCCCAGTGTCCAGCGGGGACTGACTGGAGATGTTTCATCCTCTTTGAGCTCCATCCCTGCCTTGTTTTCCCCTAAAAGCTCCCTTAGGAGTCCGACCAGACTGGACAAGCACCCACCAGCATGTTCACTGTGTCCCAGCTTCCATCCCATACAAAGGGATCTGGAAATTTGGGGTGAAAACCCACATGGGGTGGGCAAAGCACGGCCTGGGCTGGTGGTTTAAGCAGAAGTGGGGAAAAGTTGTCTCTGCTTGTGGTATCTGTGCCTCGATTTCCCTTGGCAAACAGGGTTCCTGCAGCTTGTCAAAGCCTGGAGAGGGGACTTTTGCACCCCAATGGGATCTTCCTTTCAGTGCCATTTTCCTTTTTCCCCCAGTTTTCAGTGCCTTTATCTCCTCTCTCTCTGTGTTACCCCCCAGCCTTTAAAGTTTGAAGCTCTCTGAGGTGCAGGAGGGCAGCGGGGCTGTTTGTGGGCGGGACATCTCCAGCTCTCTCCTCACTCCCTTTCAGCGAGCAAAATAAAGAAAAAATAGTAATAAAAGAGGGGGAGGGGGGAGTGGGAAGGAGAAAAGGGGGGTGCAGGGGGTGCTGCTTCCCCGGGGGGGGTGCCGGGCAGAAGGGGTGGGGAGAACTTTCCTCGCAGCACCATCCCGGCCGGGGCTGAGGAGTTTGCAAACAAGGAGGAGCAGCGAGTCCCTTCGGTGTCATTGGAGGAGGCTTTTTCCAAGGAGCTCATAAATACGGGAGAGGCCGGGCAGGAGGCTGGGACTGCGCGGGGACCCCGAGGGCAGCGCGGCGGGGCCGGGGGGGCCGGGGGGGCCATGGCTGCGCTGCTCAGCACATTCCCCTGGCCGGAGCGGCTGGAGGGGGACACGGGCGAGGGGCTGTCCCCAGGGCCACCCCCCCGAGCGTCGCAGGGCGAGAAGGGCTCCGAGAGCCGCATCCGCCGGCCCATGAACGCGTTCATGGTGTGGGCGAAGGACGAGAGGAAGAGGCTGGCGGTGCAGAACCCCGACCTGCACAACGCGGAGCTCAGCAAGATGCTCGGTGAGCAGCGCGGGGGGCGCGGGGTTGGGGAGGGGGGAAATCGGGGACCCAGCCGGGCATCCCCGGGGGTGCCAACCCTGCCCGGATCCGGTGCCCCGGGGGGAGAACACGGGCACCCACTTGGCAATCCAGGTGCAAATCCTGACGGGATTCGGTGACACCGGAGATCCCTGCGTGTGCAAACCTTCTTCGGAATCGGTGCCCATGAGCCCAGCAGGGCATTCCCGGGGGTGCAAATCCTGCCCGGATCCGGTGGCACGGGGGATCCGGCACCCCCCCGGGATTGGGATGCACACCCTGCTGGGATCCAGCGCTCCGGGCTTGGTCCCCAGGCACCCAGCTGCGGTCCTGGGAGTGAAAACCCGAATTCAGTGCGTTGAGGTGGGGATCCAGGCACTCTCTGGCCATTCCTGGGGTGCAAATCCCATAGGGATCCAGCGCCCCGTGTTGGTCACCATGCACCCACCCGGTCATCCCGGGGTGCAAATCCCACCCAGATCCAGCGCCCCGGATTGGGAATGCTAGCTCCACTGGCCATCCCTGGGGGTGCCAACCCTGCCCAGGTGGGGACCCGGTCTGGCACGCAGCAGGAGGGCACACCTACAGCTTTCTGGGTGGTTTTGGGGTGCAAAGCCAGCCCGGGTGCAGCGCTCTGGGGCTGCAATACCTGATGGAGTTTAGCAGCACCATGCACCCACTCTGTCACCCACGGGGTCCTACACTCCAGGTGTGCCACCTCTCCTCGGGGTGCACAGCCCGATGGTGTCCTGCACCCCAGGGCACAGGCACCCTGCCACCCCTCTGCTGCAAGCCCTGAGGGTGCTGCCCTGCTCTGCAAAGAGGGACCCCCCCAATTTTTCTGGCCTGTCCTTGCTGTGCCACTTTGTATTACATGGCTGGAGGGGTGTGTGTATATGTCTGCTGTTACTTTTGGGGGATCACATCCCATTTTGAGCACACATTTGTTTCCCACTCCCCATCTACTATTTCTCCCTTCCTCCCAATCCTCATTTTGATGTGAAACTGAGAGGGCAAACCAAAATTATCAGCCCAGGCAGCCTGAGAAAGAGCCGCCCGAATTGCAACAGAGCTTTGCTGCCCAACCTCTTATCCAAAGTTTGTGTTTCCCTGGACAGTTCTGTGGTGTTTTCTTTGGTGGTTTGGGTTTTCTCCTCTCTGCTTTGCCATGCAGCATCTCAGCTTATTAGTGTTATTTTTGCTGTCTCAGGCCATGGGAAGGCATCAAAGGCTTTGATGTGTATCCTCATTTCTCCCCCTTACCCTGAGGAGCAGCCTGGGACAGCCTCACTGTGGGATAAAACCCCCCCTACCCAATGCTGCTTCTCTGTGCTGTGTCTTGGGGACATTTTATCTCAAACAGGGAGGCACAAGGTCATAGGATTACAGAATCATGGAGTGGTTTGGGTTGGAAGGGACCTTAAAAAACATCTAATCCATGGGCAGAGACACCTTCCACCATCAAGACCAGCTGTCGCAGTGCCCAGGTCTCCTTGTGCCCTGCTGCAAGCCCTGGCAGGGCACAAACTGGGGCACCTTAAAGGACAGCACGTCCTGACCCTCTGCTCAGCCAAGCACAGCCTTGGCTGTCCCTGCTCCACAGGGAGCTGGGAGAGTTCGTCTGCCTGGATTTATTTACTAACCCCAAACCCACCTTGTGTGGGGACTTGGGTTGAAGGGAGTCAGAGACCCTTTAGCAGCCTCAATTCCCTCCTTCTTCTCCCACCCACTCCCACCACATCCCTCTGTGGGGTTTTTTGGGATGTGTCCTCTGCATGTGCCAGGTGGGACACTGAGCACCCTTGGGAGGCTGTGGGTGCTAAGGGAGCGTGTCCTCCGTTTCAGGGAAGTCCTGGAAGGCGCTGAGCCTGTCGCAGAAGCGTCCCTACGTGGAGGAGGCCGAGCGGCTGCGGGTGAAGCACATGCAAGATTATCCCAACTACAAGTACCGGCCCCGTCGGAAGAAGCAGGTCAAGCGCATCGGGAAGCGGGTGGATCCCAGCTTTCTGCTGGGCAGCCTCACACGGGGCGACCAGAACTCTGTGCCGGAAAAGCGGACCTGCAGCCGGGCTGGG
Source organism: Melospiza melodia melodia (assembly GCF_035770615.1). NCBI lineage: Eukaryota > Metazoa > Chordata > Aves > Passeriformes > Passerellidae > Melospiza > Melospiza melodia. The sequence goes on from NC_086196.1 coordinate 136,923,130, forward strand.
GGGGACAAAGAGGGCCCGGGTGAGTACCCCCCCCGCCCGGGGCTGCCGGCAGTGCGGGCGTACCGGGAGCCTCCAGGCAGCAGCGGCGGCAGCAGCACCAGCGTGGACACCTATCCCTACGGGCTGCCCACCCCGCCGGAGATGTCCCCTCTGGATGCCATAGACCCCGAGCAGAGCTTCTTCTCCTCGCCCTGCCCCGAGGAGCATCACCGCTCCCACCTGGCCGGTGCCACCTTCTCCCCACCGGAGTTTGCAGGTGGTTCCCTGCCCTGCGGCCACCACACACTCAGCCCCATGCCACCGCAGCCGGCCACCTGCATGATCCCCCCGGCCTCCAGCTGCCCTTCCCTTCCTCCTCCTCCTCCCAGCTACTACACACCCGCCTTCCCCTCCCTGCCCCCTCCCAACCTCCATGCCCACCTGGGCCAGCTCTCCCCACCGCCCGACCACCACGGCTTTGACACCTTGGACCAGCTGAGCCAAGCGGAGCTGCTGGGGGAGATGGACCGCAATGAGTTTGACCAATATCTCAACAACCCCGGCCACGGTGACCACCACCACCACGGAGGGGCCTTGGCCAATGGGCATATCCCAAGCTCTGGCAGCTCCCACAGCTCCGAGAACAGCCTCATCTCCGTCCTGGCTGATGCCACAGCCACCTACTACAATAACTACAGCGTGTCTTAGGAGCCCAGCCGGGGCCGCCTGGAGTGGCCCAGGAAGGACCTGACACTGTTCCGAGGCGTTGCTCCCTCAGGGTGACCGAAGCACAGGGCCCTGGAGTCTCCTCGGTGCTGTAGGTAAAGGATTTGGGTTGTTGGGTCACCACCGTGCAAAGCCTGGAGTGCTCTGCTCCCACCGTGGCCAGGGGGCACTTCCCGACGCCAAAGCCCTTTGGCCAAGTCCCTCTTCCAAAGCAGGGATGCTCCTGGGAGCACTGGAAGGCTGCCCTTCATTTTGGGGTATCCCCAGCTCTGCTTTGGAGTCAGGAGTGCTGCAGCACCCCGCAAATGTCAGGTCTGAATTCCCCCTGGAAGGGGGAAAGGCAGGGATGGGAGAAGGGAAGATTTTGGTGAAGGTCCATGAGCTGTGTTTGGGTTCTGGTGGTGGCATTGCTGCCTGACCACCCTGACCTGCCTGAGCACTCCAATGGGGATTAAAGCCCACATCCCCTGTCCCAAAGCATGGACTGGGGGTTTCATCCCTTGGGAAACCCCAGAGAGGATGGGACACCAGCCAGGAGAGGGTTGAGCCTGCTCTGGAGTGGGGTAAGATCAGGGCTTGGAAAGGCAGGATCCAGTCGGCATCCACCCCGGATGGGAGCAGGTCCTGGGATGAACATTTTGGCCAAGAGGTGATGATGTAGCAGACACTTTTTTTATCAAACATCCTTTGAAGGGGAAGGCTCCGTATTTGGAGCCACAGTGTCCAATGCCTCTCCTAACTCTGGCGTTTTATTGCTTGTAATAAAGCTGTACATTGATTTATTCCTTCCATTACTCCTCCCACCCCCCCACCTCGGATTTTGTATTGCTCGAGTTCTCTTCCTTTCCATAAAAATGAAGCTTTATTTTAAATCAGTTATATGACATGATTAATCTTAGTGTTTACTGTATGGCACTTGGTAATGATTAGTTAGTAACGTGGTTATGATTTCCTGGTTTCAGTCCCCAAAATGTATTAATAATAATTGCAAAGAAAACTTTTTAAAAACCCCCAAAAGTTCACTGGTTTTTAAGCTAATACATTCCATCTCTTTTGTGTGACTCTATGCATTTTGAATGAGTGTAGATACGAGTTTGCATAAAATATTTAATTTAAATAAATGTTTTTATATGATGATTGTTCAATGATTTAAATTGCTGTCGCTATTGACAACAGTTTTCAAAACAGAAACATTTCCCGTGCAAGTGCTATTTTTTTATATTTTTGTTGTCATCGTTGTTGTTGGTATTTTCAGCCAAATTTTTCTACTTCCATTTTTTTATAAATAAAACAAAGATCTGTGGTTATCTTTACAAATTGTGGATTGCTTTCTAACAAACAGACTCAGGGCATGATGAGTGCTTACCCTCACTTTTCATGGAGTGTCTTGGAGCTCAGGTCACTGTGCTGGCCTTGATCCTGCTTTTGCCATCTCTCAGATGTGATCTTTGTAATCCTGTTTCCATATTACAGTGAAGTGAGGAGCTTTGCCTTTGGTGTCTTGGTGAGCACAGATGATGTTGCCAATTTATGGAGTGAGTGCCAGTGCCTGGAGCGTGGGTTTTAGCTGCATTTAAGGTTCTCTTTTCTTTCACAGTTTGGGTAATTCACCTTTTAAGGTGCTCCACAGTGTGGGGACCTTGAAAAGGGTCCTCATTTCAGGTGCAGATCGAGGCAGTGAGGCCTCAGAAATATGTGGGGGTCAAATTTGGCGAGGCACATGAAGATGATGTTGAATGATGGTCTTCAGGCCTGGCCAGCAAAGAGAAACCTTAACCCATGTTGTTGTGGAAAAGCATCACAGCCTGCTCTTGACAGACATTAAATCAGGCTGTGTCCCTGCTGTCCTTGAGGTTAAGCCAGGCACAGAGAATCCCAGAGCTGTTAGGGCTGGAAGGGACCTCTGGAGATCCAAGCCAGGGTAGACATCTCTCAAAGCAGTGTTCTCCCAGGCTGGGTCCTCCTGCTTGGCCCCAAAAAGTGGAGGAGCACGTTTCTTAGTGCATTTTATGGTGATGCCACCTCTGTTTGGTGGCTGGGAGGGGTCTTCAGAGGTCACCCAACCCAATCCAACCCAATCCTGTCCCTTGTCTCCCATAAATTACATCACTGATCCACAAAGCCCATGATCCCAGAAGGTGGAGGCTGTGTGAGTATTTGAGGAGGCACAACATGACCCTGTCCTGTTCTCCTTCATCCCCCACTTGTATCCCCTGGATTCAGCTCTCCCATCCTGCCTCTTCCTTCTTCCATCTCTCAGGCATCCAAATTCACCCTTGGTCTTTCCTTTCAGAAAGGAAATGGATGCCTTGGGGTGTTCTGCCAGCCCCGGGTGCTGTGGTGGCTCCCTGACTGGGGTGGCTCAGCCCAAATGTGACTCTTCCAAGAGGATTTTGGAGCTGGAGGGAGGGAGGTGCCAGGATCCTGTTTGGCCTCTCTGCCCAGCAGCGTTGACTCACGTGGGACCATGCCAGGAGCAGGAGTGGGGCTGCTTTCCCCTTCTCCATCTCTCCCTGCAGTCCCTGTGGTGCCCCAGGCCTGAGAGACAGCAGAGAATGGTGAAACTGCCCTGGGAAGGAGGCTCAGCTGTCCCAGCTTCCTCAGAAATTCAGCTCTGGGTATTGCCACCAGCCTGATGTGGTATGTCACATTCTTATCCTATAGGACCCTTTCTCCAGGACATTGGCTTCTCCTTCTGGTCCTTCTCCTTATTCCCATGCTCTGAGCAACGATGGGATCAAACACACAATCCTATGGGCCTTTTCCCTCCTTGCTTTCATCCCATGCAGGGCTGCTGGAAACGAACCCAGGGTCTGATTTCCCCATAAAAAGGGGTTTCTCCACACACCTCATCCCCAAGGAACCCATCGTGCCCGGATGAACGGAGATCCCCGCCAGCCAAGCCTGTCCCCACTTGCTCAACCCAGAGCCACGTGAGGAGAGCTGGGAGCTTGTCCCTGTGCTCTCTGCACGCCAGGAACAGCTACAGGCCCCAACCGGGAGCTGGGGCCCCCCGAGGGCGTTGGGAGCCGCAGCCAAGGCGAGGTGCGGCTCCCTGGGAGCCACGGCCGGATCCGGGCACACGCCCAGCGCCCGGAGCAGCCGGCTCCCACCTCCAGGACACTGCAGCTGAGAGCAGATTCAGGAGCTTTCCATCCCTCTGGGGGGATGGAAAATGAGGTGCTATGGGTCAATCCCGCCTCTACCCACAGCAATTTTTTACCTGGATCCGGGCACGCACCCAGCACCCAGAGCAGCTGGTTCCCACCTCCAGGACACTGCAGCTGAGATGATATTCAGGAGCACCACCTCTCCCTCTTCTGGGGGTATAGAAAATGAGGTGCTATGGGTCAATCCCCTCTACCCACGGCAATTTTTTCCCTGGGAGCCATGGCCAAATCTGGGCACACGCCCAGCACCTGGCTCCCACCTCCAGGACACTGTGGCTGAGATGAGATTCAGGAGCACCAACCCTTCTCTGGGGGGATGTAAAATGAGGTGCTATGGGTCAACCCCCTCTACCCACAGCAATTTTTTCCCTGGGAGCCACATCTGGATCCAGTCATGCACCCAGTGCCTGGAGCAGCTGGTTCCCACTGCCAGGACACTGCAGCTGAGAGCAGATTCAGGAGCTTTCCATCCCGCTGGGGGGATGTAAAATGAGGTGCTATGGGTCAATCCCCTCTACTCACGGCAATTTTTTCCCTGGGAGGCACGGCTGGATCTGAGCACACACCCAGAGCAGCCGGCTCCCACCTCCAGGACACTGCAGCTGAGATCAGATTCAGGAGCACCACCCCTTCTTTCCATCTCTGGGGGGATGTAAAATGAGGTGCTATGGGTCAATCCCCTCTACCCATAGCAAATTTTTCCCTGGATCCAGGCACACACCCAGCACCCAGAGCAGCCAGCTCCCACCTCCAGGACACTGCAGCTGAGATGAGATTCAGGAGCTTTCCATCCCTCTAGGGGGATGGAAAATGAGATTCTGTGGGTCAATCCCCTCTAGCCACAGCAATTTTTTGGGATGCAGGGCATTGCTGCAGGGAGCAGATGGAAAATAAGTGGCTGGCAGAGGTGGGAAGGAGTGGTTTTGCTTGGAGAGTGGGCATCCATATGAAAGACTGCTGGCCATCACTGTTTATGGATGTTGGAGGGTGTCCAGACCTCAAGCAGGACTTGTTCTGCATCAGTCCTGGGCATGTTTCTCCTCCCTCCCCATCCCAAATCCAGGAGCCATGGCTGTCACTGTGCTTGCTGAGGAGTATTGTGGTTTATGGCCTGCTGTCCCCAACCTGGGAACCAACAGGAAAATCAAGTCAGGGCTGCAGGAAGGGATAAAACAGCCTCACACCACACTGGGCTCCTGCTCAGGGGTGTCAGCTTGGGCCAGGACAGGGGTACCTCATTGCCATGAGGTGAGCAAGGTGTGGCTCCCTCTGCCCCTGCTGTCCAGTGGCCTTGGCCAGTCCTTGGCCCCTGTGGCTGTGCAGGTCATGGTGGGAGGCATGGGGAGCAGGGATGAGGTCACCTTCCTGGAGATATGGAATTTGGGCTGGCCAGGAGCTGCCTGCCCTGTGTGTCATGCCCTGGGTAATTTCCCTTGCATCCCTTGAGCAGGTGTTGACTCCTCTGTGCTCTCTCTGCTTGTCCCAGTGCCACTGGACAGGGGTGGGCTGTGGTGACAGCCACGTGGATGTTCCATGCCTCAGTTTCCCTGTCTGTAAAACAGAGATAAGTCTTCCTTCCCTCCCACCCTTCTTCCAACCAGTGTCAGGACATGACCCGTCTCTTCCCCAGAATTTGAACAGGACCAAGTGCTTGTGCTGCCTTGGCACATCCCTGCCCTATTTGAGAGGTCTGGATTCTGCTATGAAATCAGCTGGGAGATAATTTTCCCTGATTTTTCAAAGCAGAACCAGGTGAGGGAAGTAGAGGCAGAGAAGGGGGTGAGGTGACTGGACAGGGCTGACACTTCAAATCAGCAACAGAGCCTTGAGAGACACATCCAACTCCCCCAAACCCCCACATCCTAAATCCCTTTTTTCCCCCTTTTTTTGCTCACCTTCCCCCTCCATCCCTTTTTTTCCCCCCACCCCACCCCGACTCCGAACCCCGCTGCACCCCACAGCGGGGAGGGCAGGATCAGACCCTCCCTCCTGTCTCTCTCTCCCGAGGAGGGAATGAGACAAGCTGCTGAGTGGTTTCCTGCCCAGCACTGCCAATGGGAGCTGCTTGGGGTGCCGGGAGCAGGGGAGGATGTATCCGGAGCTGAGTGTTTCCTGGCAGATAAGGCCAACCCCTCCTGCCGGATGTTATGAGTCCAGGTCCTACCTCCACGTTTCAAGAGAAGGGGCCGAGGAAAGGCTTGGATGTTTATGTCAAGGAAAAATAACTTCTCCCTCTGTGTACAATCCTCTGGCTCCCCCAGGGCTACGTGCGGCAGGGTAAATGCTGGGAATAGGAAAACGGGCGAGGAGGAGGGTGATGGGGAGCAAGGAGGGATGTGGGCAGGCTGTGGGTCTCTCCCTGCTTGGGAATGTGCCAAAGAGAGGATGGATGTGAGGAGAAGAGCCTGAGGATGGATAGTGCATGGTCAGCACTGTGGGGTCAGGCTCATCATCAATCCAGAGTCACCGGGGCTGACCCCCACGTGTCACCCCAGTGTCCATCTGGAGCAGATCCAGGCCCAATCAGAATTTCTCCTCATCCTTCAGGTGAGCCCCTTCGAGGCCAGAGCCAAGGCAGTCCCAATGGCCAGAGATCAGGGTTATCCTGCCCATCTGTGACATCCAGGGAATCAGAGATGCTGGCAGAGGGAGGCAGAGTTGGGTCTGTGCAGTGGGTATGGAGGGAATGAGTAAAACACGGATTTTCTCCATATTTTTCGTAATGAATAAGTGGAATAATCCAATGCTGGTCAGAGCCTCCTCTTTGACTTGTAGCTGTGCTATCTTAACACCTTTCTGGGAACATCCCCAAGGCTCAAGCCTGTGCTCTGTGCACTGCCTGAGGGCTGGTGCATGTCCAGGGCCACCTCTGGATGATGGAAGGAACATGGAGACACCTGCACTAGACTTAGATTGATGAAAAAATTAGGATAGGGAAAGCTCTCAGCCCCCAGGCATTACCATTCCCACTGAAATTAAGCCAGATTCCAGCACAGCCGTGCCCAGGCCACAAATCCTGCCCCAGGCCCAGGACAGGGGAAGTGAGAACATTCCTGGTGAGGGTTTGGATGTGATCAATATTTGGATGGGTCCTGACATTGAACAGCTTTTCACGGCGTTTTGTCTTCATCACCAAAAGGGAGAAATTAGACAAAATCTGGCAATCTCCTGTCCAGGATGATTAACAAGAGCTGAGCTGCCTCCTACTCCCATCTCAATCCAAGAGGGACTGCTGGAGGTCCCATTCCCCACCCAGTGGATCCAAGAGAGGACTGGAGGACAAACTGAGAAGAAAGGAGAGAGGGAAAAGCCCTGTTTTTCCTCCTTTGAGCTTGAGGAGCTCAGGGAAAAGTCCTGTTCTTCCTCCTCTGAGCTTGAGGAGCCCATGAGGGCTCCCACTGATATCTGAAGGGCATCCAGGGAGCGCTGCTGCCTTCAGGGAGAATTTTGGGACAAGAAGCCTGGTGCTGGAGCCCTGACCTGTGCCCTCCTCCAGAGCCCCTCTTCCCTGAGGCCCTGGAATTCCCCCTAGTCCCATCCAGCCAGGACACCGCCTCAGCCAGGCCCGAGATGTTGTTTCTTTTCCCTTTGATTTCCAGGAGCTCCCACTCGGCCCCCAGAGCTCCACGGCAAACAAAACATCAGAAGGGCAGGCCTGGCGGTGCAGGAAGGAAACTGGCTCATGTGGGGCTGAGTCACGATCCCGCTGCTCCTCCCGGCATCCCAGGGAGCGGGATTGGGATCGGGGATCAAGGGATGCCAGGTCCCACCGACCCCTGACCGGCTGGGGCACCAAAAATCCTCCTGCAGCACCATCACCACCACCCTGCTCTGTTTGTTTTGATAAATAAAGCATGGCTTGTGGGCTTTTTTTCCATTAAGTTGCAGTGGGAAAGGCCGGATTTGTTTCCCTTTTGAGGGAAAAGTCTCCACACTGCCCGTTTGGGCCCCGGCCAAAATTCAGGGTGGCTGCCAAAAAGCTGAGTTTAAAAGAGGCTCCTCAGCATCCCTGACCTGGGACCAGCTAGGTGATTTTCTCCTCTCAGGGCCAGACTTCATGTCTAGAGCTTCAAATGGCTGTGATTGACACCACTCAGACATTTCCAACTCTCCCCCTCAGATTAATGTAGATTTAAAAAAAAATTAAAAATAATTCAAAATACACACACACACACATGCGCGCGCACACACACACATATATATGTGTATATATATAATATATATAATATGTGTGTGTATATATATATATCTAATATGTGTGTATATATATATATCTAATATGTATATATATATATATATATGAATGATGAATACTCCCAACTCTATGCCTCTCATTTACTGGAGATACCAAACATAATATAATATAATATAATATAATATAATATAATATAATATAATATAATATAATATAATATAATATAATATAATATAATATAAATATATAGATAAACATAAATATACAGATAAATATAAATATATAAAATTATATATAGCTAAATATAACTATGCATAAATATATAAATATAAACACATACAGGAGATATTACATACATGTACATATATACATGTATAAGAGATCCTTGTCTATATATATATATATAGATTAGAAAAACTAGTTCAAACTTTTTAGCAAGGCCAGTCATGATAGGTTAAAGTGTAATTGTTTTAAACTAAGAGAGGGTAGATTTAGATTAAATATCAGAAAGAAACTTGGTCTAGTAGAAGGAGTCCCTGCCCATGGCAGGGGGTGGAATGAGAGGAGTTTTGAGTTCTCTTCCAACTCAAGCCATTCTTGAATTCCATGATTTTATGATTTTATAAATATTTATGCATGTTCACACAGAGGACATAGGACACATGGCCTAGAGACAGCAGCATGCCTTGGTCTCCTTTGCAATATCTCTCAGCACAGTCTGGTGGAACTCTCAGTAGAGTCCATGTCTCATGTGCCCTATCAGGGTGGATATGAGGGAAATGTTCTTCCCCAAAAGGTGTTTGGGTGCTGCCCAGGCTCCCCAGGGAATGGGCACAGCCCCAAGGCTGCCAGAACTCCAAGAGCATTTGGACAATGCTCACAGGGTGGGATTGTTGGGATGTCTGTGCAGGACCAGGAGTTGGACTGGATGATCCTTGTGTGTCCCTTCTAAATCAGGATCTTTCATTATTCCAGGATTCTGTGATTTTCACCCTCTTCTGTGCTGACCAGGGAGAGGTGACAGCCTCTGGTTGTGCCCCAATGGCCTGGTGGTTCCAGAGGCTCCAACGCCCTTCATGGATGCACCTATGCAGGAAAATGAAGGGATCAGCTCTGAACCCCACTGGTCCATCCTCTCAGCCTCCCAAAAGAGGATGGCAGCACCCAAAAAGTGTCCTGGGAATGATCTCTGGCCTTTGCTCACCTTGAACCTCTGCCACTTGGTCTGGGCCAAGATCACCCCCAACAACTGGAATGTCATTGGGAAGCCTCTGATCCTGTTCCTGTTCCTTGATGGGCTCTTCTGGAGCATGGATTTGCCTGCTGGGCTTTTACTGCCTTAGATAACATTTCTGCTTCCCTCCCTCATGCCCAGGGAGATGGAAGGTGTGTTGCAGTTGCAGAACTGTGTGCTCCAGGATTAGGAAAGGCCCTTTGTGCAACATCCCAGCTCCTTCCAGGTGCCAGGAATTGCAGGAGAGCTGGAGTTGCAGGAGTTCCCAGGATGTGACAGTGCATTGGAAGGCACTGGTGGATCTTGTGGTTGCAGGACAACAATGAACTTTTCTTCCCCCTTGGACAACTCTCAGCTCAGGCAGATTTGGGTGCATCCACTCAACATTTAAATTTCTGCCAGGTTCCTTCCCAGTGACTGCACTGGGAAAGCCTGATCAGTGATTAAAGATGGGATTTAACTCCCAGGTGTGCCCAGCTGTCTCCACTCTGATTTGGAGGTCAAATCCATCCTGATGCAGTTTTCTCAATTGGTTCGAGCATGATGCCAATACTGCCATGGTTGTGGGTGTGATCCCTCTGTGGGAAATTCCCTTAAAAGTTGGACTTGACGATGCTTGTGGGTCCCTTTCACCTCAGAATATTCTGTGATTCTGTGATTCTCACAGAAATGCTGAGGTTCTAAAGGACCTCTGGAGATCCCATATGGGATCTCTGATGATCTTTTCCTAGATGGAGGCCTGGCTTGGAGGCAGAAGGAGGTGGGAGTCTCCTGGGGTTGGCTGTCCCTCTCCAAACCAGCATGGCATTCCAAAATGCCTTTTCCTGGTGGCCTGGAGACCCTTCACTTGAAACAGAAGCCACATCTCCACTAACAACACACAGATTGGGTATCTCAGCACCATGGCCCCATAGAGGATCCATGGAGGTCCCAACTCTCCCAGCATCTCCCACGCCAGAGCTCCTCCCAATCCAGGCTCCTCTTCCCTTCTTTTACTCAAGGGAAAGAAGAGAAGGAAACCCACACCACCCTGCCTGTTCTCCATCCCCAACCTCCTGAAAAGCACCAAAACCCACTCCAAGGGAATTTCCCCAAGGCATGGGGCTCCCCTGTAAAGGACCTGCTGTACTAAATGACCCATCAGACCTTCCTCATTGCTCTTCCCTGCTGCCTTCCTGGGTTCAAAAGGTGATTTGGGATGACATACTCTGCTCTGCATGAACTTACCAGCTATTGCCAGCTCTTGCCAGCAGCGTGACGAGACACCCCTTCACTGTACATTAATTCCAGCAGGCGTACGGCCCAGCAATCAAAGTGCCTCATTAAACTTTAATTAAATTTCCCAAGTGATTTGCTCCCGGGCGGAGAACCTGCAACGCAAGCCCAAGCAAGTCTCTGTGTGTGTGTGTACATGTGTGTGAGTGTGTGTGTCTGGGATTTTGGGGTCTTTTTTGGTCCTTTTTTTTTCCCAAAATGTTATCAACATCTCATGGCTGGGGTATGGAATAAAGCCAGAGGTGGAAATGCAGGTCAGAGGTGAAAATTCAGGTCAGACTAGGGAGAAAAGCCAAACTGAACAGACATTCTGCTCCTGCCACTCCTGCTGAGTGCTGATCTCCTGGAAGGAGAGTCTCCAGAGTCTTCTCTTCTCCTGGCTGAACAATTTTAACTTTCCCTGCTGTTCTCCTGGAAGACCAGGAAGACTTTGCACTACAGTCCTTTTGTAGGATATAGAGACAGGAGATAGAAAGGTCAGGAATTAGAATTCAGCCTCAGATCAGTTCCCACAATCAAAGCTTGGCAAAAAAACAGAGGGATAAAAGAATTCCAAAGTTGAAACGGATGGAAAACAAAACTAGATCTCTTTCTATCAAAGCTTGGTGAAAAACCAGAGGGAGAAAGGAATTCCAAATTTGAAATGGATGGAAAACAAAACAAAATCTCTTTCTATCAATGACAAGTCTTAGGATCAGAGGGTGAGAGTTAGAAGGGACCTTAAGGACCATCCATTTCCAACCCCTGCCATGGGCAGGGACATCTTCCACTATCCCAGGGTGCTCCAAGCCCTGTCCAGCCTGGCCTTGGACACTTCCAGGGATCCAGGGGCAGCCACAGCTTCTCACATGAACCTGTGCCCATCCTCTGACTTCATGACCAGCTGGCCTGGTCTGGTCAAAACTCTTTCCAGAGCAAGGTGGCTGTACCTGAACACCCCCAGGAATGGCCCTTGGGTCGTGCTGACTCCTGGGATCATTTGGGCTCACTCCAGCAGACTCAAACCCAAGCCAGGAGCGCAAACAAGCGACATCCAGTCCACATCCAGACATATCCAGGTTGTCTCTGTCATTTCCTGCGAGCTGCAAGTTGATCTCCAGATTCAAATTCCCTGAAGGCTCCAGCAGGAGCCAAACCCAAGGCTGTGTTCAGGGGACTGCACAAAACTGACCCAGCACCAACTCCACAGGTCCCTGTGCTGGGATCCTGCACAAGGTGAAATTTCCCCGTGTTTTTCCTTGGGCTGGAGTGGATGGATAGCAAACAAAAGCAAATACTGGAGCACTTATTCCCATCGAAAGAGGCACGAGCACAAAACCCAGTCACCCCCTTGAAACTTGGAGTGAGGTGGGGATTTCCATGTATTGCCTGTGCTTCCAGATCTGCAGATAAGGGTACAGCTGGTCAAACATTTTCCATTGATGATTTCCTTGCAGAAAACATCCTTCTAAGGAAAAAAAAAAGGCCCTGTAACTTAAAGAAAACTTAGCATTTAGCTTTATTTCCCTTAAGCACACTTAAAAAGAAAGTGCATTTTATGCAACTTTTCGGGTTTTTCTCGTAGAAAAGAAAAATAAAAGTGATGAGGGACGAGTCAGAGTGAGATTGTTTGATTTTTTCAAAATGACAAGATGTCTATTTTTTTAGTGTTTTTCATAGCAATATGCAAACTCTCCCAAAACATCCATAGAAAACAGACCTTTTTTTTTTTATGTTCTGTGCTTTTTCCTTTCCATTAGCTGTATTTAACAGTTTCTTGGTCAAGTTTCATCCTCATCACCAGATTCTACCAGTTTGAAGACCTATTTAGTTTTAAGGGTCAGAATAGATGATCTTCAAAGATCCCTTGCAGCCCAGTAATTCTGTAATTTAAACCCTTTCTACTTTAATATTAACTATATTCAGGTGTATAACTGTGAGTAAAAACAAGAGATTTTTCAATAAAATTGAAAGATTACTACTCTCAATTAAACAAATATAAAACTGAAATAAAGAAGATGATTTTCACTATAAAAAAAGATTTTAATAAGAACTTTTTTTTCTTTTTTACAAAAGGCAATATTTTTATTGAGCATATAAAGATGAGAATCTCAGCTGGGAAAACAACTGGGATTTTCCAGTTATTTGTTGCTGATTTTGTCTGTCACTTCAGTCAAATAGGATAAAAAATATTATTATGAACATTCCCTATTTTCTAGAAATAGGGAGTATTCATAAAAAATATGTTTGGAAGCTGAAGGGAAACAGGGATCTGCTTCCTAACTCTGCAGCCTGCATTATATTAATGGAAGAGAATAATTAGTAATGGAACCAGATCTCTGCATTTACATGATTTTGCTCCTGCCAGCAAATCATTCCACACTCTCTGCCATGTCCCTTAACCCCAGTGAGCTCTGTCTAACCTGTGAGCAGTGCTGGGATGATAATTCCTCTCTTAAGGGACCTGGGAACGTCTTTTATTCCCTGCAAGACCCTAAAGTGAGCACAGGCTCCAAGGTGACATGAATGAGTTGGAGAGAGCTCGGTGTCTTGAGGGAGAGATGATTGTAGGAATAGGCTGAGCCCTGGGAGATGAGGCTGAGCATGGAAACATTTGTCTGGAAAGGCAAATCCATGGCAAAACTCTGGCAAAAGCCCAGCCCAGCCCACTGGGGAAGTGTTGGATAAACTGATGTGATGATTAAGCCCAACATTCCCTCGATGCCTTTTTGGTGGGGAATATCAGAGACAGCTTAATTACAGGAGGCTGGAGGAGCCTGATGCCCACTGGTTCCACTTGGAGGCTCATTCCTGGGCTTTTTTTTCAGGCTGGATGTCCAAAAATGAGTCATGTCCCGGGAATGGGATTAGGGGGTGAGACCAGGAATTGACTGGGTACGCCTCGTCCTGCCTAGGCATGAAAAATCTTTCAGGGATCCTGTGGGATGAAGAGGAACAGGTTATTGTTGTGCAAAGCGCCTGGCTACCTCTCTGCAGCCATTTGCAATTATAGGTTCAGTAAAAGTGTGTAAAAGAGTAAAAGTGGAGTCTGCACCCCTCTCTCCAACCTTTTGCAATTATAGGTTCAGTAAAAGTGTGCAAAAGAGTAAAAGTGAAGTCTGCATCATTTGTGAGTTTATACAGGAAAAACTTGCAGGAATGAAGTCCCCAAATGCTGCAGCTTTGAGCACATCTCCCAGCAGACAAGGAGCAATATTATTTCTGGGGAACTGAAGGCCAGAGAGCCACCCCCTGCTTCTGATTTTTGCACAGCATTGCTGAATTCCCCTGCAGTGAAAATGGCAGGATAACCCTCAGCATATGTCTATTGATCACAATTTTGGAGGTCTTTTCCAACCTTAAGGATGCTATAGATTCTGTGAGCACAGAATAAAAGGCAGGGTGCTGTTGTTCCCACCTAAACTATGGAAACTCAGAACTTTATCTCCATTAGTCATCTAAATATTCTAGGGAAAAGCATCCCTACCTATGGTCTTTATAGTTTCTTCCAACCCAAACTCTTTTATGATTCTGTGAGTTTAATATGATTCTTTCCTGCCCAAAAAAATCATAATATTAAAGATTTTAGGATGGTACACATATTTTGCCTGTTGGGAATCAACCTAGGAAATGCAAACTCCCAAAATCTGCAAAGGAATACACTGGATTTGTGCTGGTTTTCCAAGAAAAAAACATTTCAGTGCCTTTGCTCTGTATCAGACAGGACAGGAGTGCTCCAGCACTGTGGCCTTGGGACTTCCTGGTTTGCTGGAAGATGAATAAGCAAAACATCCAGGTCTCAGCTAATTTAATTTGCCTCTAGTCCAAGAGGAGGACTGACAACCTCCAGACATGGGAAGGGTATTTTATACAGCTATTTTAAAATAAAACAACTTGTCCTTTTGAAAAGCAAAAACTAAGAATGTTGTCCTTACTCCATTTTTCAATTTTATTCTCCGGAAGGTATAAAGAGAAACAAGAGCTTGGATTTCTCCAGCTCCAGGCTGTTTCCTGCAGTCAATCCCAACAACACACAAAGAGCCTGGCAGCCTGTGCCAGGGCTTGACAACCCTCTTAGGGGGCACATTTTCCTAATATCCAATCTAAACCTCCTTTCTTCCCAATATCCCATACATCCCTGCCCTCTGGCAGTGTGCAGCCATTCCCTGTGTCCTGTCCCTCCATCCCTTGTCCCCAGGTCCCTCTCCAGCTCTCCTGGAGCCCCTTTAGGCTCTGGAAGGGGCTCTGAGCTCTCCCTGGATCCTTTTCCTCTCCAGGGGAGCACCCCCAGTTCTCCCAGCCTGGTTCCAGCCCTTGGAGCATCTCTGTTTATCCTCTGGACTCTCTCTAGCTGCTCCACATCTCTCCTATGCTGAGAACCCCAGAACTGGACACAGTTTAATGAGCCTCAACCCAGACACTGACCATCTTGCCTTTTCCTTGCAGGAAGACATGACAGATCAGGAAATGAACCAGAAATGTTGTTTTTCTACTTCTCACTAATTTCCTTTTTCGTCCAAGTTCATCTGAACGTTGGCTGCTGGAAGCTTTGAGCTTCTTGTGCTCCAGCTGACTTTGCTCTTCCAGCCTCTCGCTGGAGATTTCCCTCACTGGAGCAAAGCAGGAAGAGCCTTTGTGCTCTCTAAATATGAAATAATTTAGGGTGGCTTAAAATTCCCATCTAATCAAAGCCATACACTGTGGTTACAGCCATTAACCTCAGGATTTCTGTTAAAAAACCCTTCTAGAAAGGGATAATTTCAAGGCTTGCAGAGGGAATACCCAAGCAAGTCCTGTCAGAGCTCTCCAACCCCCAATTTTCATTGTTCCTCACCCACCAGAGCTTCTCTCAGTCCCCCATTGCCCCCTCCACTGGTCCCTGTGTTTGTGGGGATGTGTGAGAACAAGAGCTGCCTCAGGATTTATTTTTGAGTATTAATTCTTCTGTTACAGGAGAAGTGCAGGACCAGTGTAAGTGCCCAGAAGGCAGTTTCTGAAATTACCCCCTCAAAAAATGCACCTCCAGAAATTCGTCAGGAACTTACAAACCCCTCAAGGCTGTGCTTTCTATCCTCATTTCTTAAACCGAAATTGTTTTTTTTTAAATTGCCATCTCCCCACCTCCTCTCAAAAAGGAGTTGTGGAAGTACATCCTGGCTCCTCTGCAGGACTTTGGATTGTCATTAGCATCTCATGCATTATTCAGTGAGCTGATTATGAATGAATCAGCATAGATCCCTCCCCTTGGAAGGCTGAGAAAAGCTGCAGCTCTGTCAGAATGCCCCATGGCCCTTCCTGACCCAGCAGGCTGCAGAGGGAGATGTAATTTCTTAGTGACGTTTAATTAAAATTTAATTAATTTGTGAAGAAGCAGTGGATGTCCTGAATAGATTTCTATTTCAAAGGGAATGCTTGAGAATTGGTGCCCTGATCCTGTGTAGTGCTGGGAAAGTACTGAATGGACACTTTTTTATTAGGACTGGGAGATCAGTGGGGCAAAAAGCAACCTAAAGGAGGGTTGGATGTTTGATCCATGGCTGAGTTTGTGTTATTTGCAAAATAAATAACGGATGAATGATTATTTAGCATCTTCTGATTAGGAACACCACCAAGAAGCAAAGATCCCCTCCAAGTTATAAAGCCTGGGATAAAGTTCCCCTAAACCCAGCAAATACCACAGTGAAATCCAGCTGCTTTTCCATTTTCCTCTTTCCTCCCTCTCAAAATTCAGCCTGTGACGATTTCCTCAGCCGGAGAGCTGATCCCCGTATCGAATGTGCTGAATGGATAAAATCTGCAGCAGCAACAAGTTGTCTGTGGGATTAATTTGTCTCTGGAATCAACATTATGCAAACGGGACCCACCCTAATTTGTGTGAACAGGCTGTGTATGTTATCTTATGATTAAACCGCTTTGTAAGCATCAAAATATCTCACCTGGCTTCTCTGAGCAGGGTCTGATCCAGGACAGGATCTTCCCTTCAGCTCTGCTCTGCACCTCCAGCCCGATCCTTAGGGCTTAGAAGGTCCCAGCACTTTTTTTAGGGAGAGGAACCAATTCTGGGTAAAGTTATAAAGGAGTGGCATCTTAATTTTATTTTGGAGGAGCCCTAAAAGCCTGGTGGGCAAAGGTTTAACCAGCGTCAGCACAACCCCCTGTTATCCCTCTTTAGCCGTGACCACCTCACAAACATGGGTGAGGTGGGAAGAAAACCAGAATACTGTGCAAAATTCCATGGTAGTGTAGCACAAGTCCCTTTTTTCTCTGCATTTAGTGCTGGAGATGTTTTCTCACCCAGCTGTTTTGTGGAAATCTTTTGAGTTGATTGATGGAGCCTCACTGGTTCCTCTCATCATTTGCTCTCTTCTCATTCTCCATGGAGGCACAAAGGGAAAATGGATCATCCTCACCCTTCTCTTAGCTTGGATCTGATTCCTGCCTTACATGCTTCAATTCAAATAAGAAAACAAATCAAAAATACCAAAAATATGGATATGGAAGAGTCCAAGAGGAGGAGAATCCTTATTACTCCTTCTGGAGTGCAGTGGGGTGTAACAGAACAACACCAGTGTTTCAGAGAGGACTTTTCTCCTTTTCATAGCAGGCTTTGGTACAGGTGGGACACGTCCAGAAATACTGTGCCTGGTTGGAGACTTCCCAGTTTTGAGCTTTTCCACAAGGAGGGGATTGACAAACTGAAGAGAGTCAGACAGAGGGTCAGGGCATTTACATATATTTGTATTCATATTATTTATAATTGTATTTATAGTTATATGTATATTTGTGCTATACATTATATTCATAATTTATATATTTATATTTATATGAATATATTTATATTTATTGTTTATAATTATATTTTGTTTTGTTTTGTTTTGTTTTTTATATATACTGCCATGTTTAGGGAAACAAAGAGCAGGATTTAGAAGCAGAGGCTGAGGGATCTGAGTTTGTTCAGCCATTGGAGGGTATAGAGAATATAGAGTCAGATTTTCCTTGGATATCCAGAGTAAAAGGAGAAGAGACAATTGGCTTTAATAGCAAGAGCAGAAATCCCAGTTAGACATTAGGGGATTGAAGAGAATAAAAAATGGGAGGGGTGATCCAGAGATGCTACAGGGGGTCCCCATCCTTGGAGATAAAATATTGCTGAGTATGACCCTGAGCAGTCTAATTTTGAACTTGCATCTAACTTGGAACTGGGTTTTGGATCAGACACCTCCTGTCTGTGAGGAGCCTGGACATGGCTCCAGCTGCAGCTGTCCTGCCCAGTCCTGGAGGTGAGGGAAGCTCTAAGGAAGCTCCCACCAGGTTCCACAGTCACAGGTGATGTCCCCAGGTGAGGGAAGCTCCAAGGAAGCTCCCACCAGGTTCCACAGTCACAGGTGATGTCCCCAGGTGAGGGAAGCTCTACTGAAGCTCCCACCAGGCTCCATGGTCACAGGTGATGATGTCCCCATGACCACAGAGAGCCAAGTTGGGGCACACCCTGTGCTGTGAAGCTGCTCTGTTATCTCACAGGCAAACAAGGGAAGTGTTAACTTGGGATAATTTCTTGGCAGAGTGTGCAGGAGAGAAAGAATCAAACTGATGATGGTTTTAAGTGGCCCAATAATGCAGATACTTCAAGGCACTGAAGGACTGAGTGGGTTCAGCCTGAAGCCATTAACACAAGAAAACTGAGGCTCTTGCAGGGGGAAGCCCTCAGGATACTCTTCTCTGTCTGTATCTAAGATATTCTTATTCAACAACCCACAAACCAACAGAGGCAGCATAAAAAACCTTCATTGCAATATCTATAGATCAAACAGTGCCTCTTCCATTCTCTGGGACTTCATCCACCTGACATGGTTTGGACATGTCCATCCTGTCAAGTTCAGCCTTCAAAACAGGGTGGACCTGTGCTGACTCCTGATCCACACCTGGGATTTGTTCCTGAGAGTGGTGCAAGGTCATGCTGAAACCCTGCCAGGGATTTGACACTGGGTTTGGAGGTAAGCAAAGTTCCCATGACTCAAGTCAGCAGTCAAGCTGTCCATGCACAGGCAGGACACACTGCAGGGCTAATTCATTCCTTAAAATTACCAGTGCATTCCTGATGATCCTCAGGGATCACCACTGGAAGGGAGTAGAAAATGCTCCATTAAGAGTCATCCCACCTCTCATTAAAGAGTTGGGACCACTTTAGTGGAGAGTCAGAGCTGGGAAAGGTGGTGACATTTGTACAGCACCAGGGGTGGAGGCCCAGCGGATCAAGACATGGGGTTTGGAAGAGAAAAAGTGCAAAGGCAAGCCTTGTTCTCTGAGTAAAAAATGCAAATGCAAGCCTTGTTCTTTGGGAAGAATCCATCTGCACTGAAATTTGGAGCAATGGAATAGCCGGGCATCTGCAAACTCCACCCAGCAGAGCCAATTTCTCTCCTCTGGACAGACTGTAATGCCCAACGTGAATATAATGATCAGCATCAAGTGAGGGGTTGAATTCTGGATTTATTTTAGTGATGTAAACCCACAGTAGCTCCTTCATCTTCACTCTGATCAGATCAATGCTGCTGTGATGGAGAATCTGTATCCAGACTTGATGCCCAAGCATATCTATAAGTCCAAAGCAAGATACAAGATACAAGTAAAATCAGTAGCAATATTTTTTACTGCCATACAGGGGGCTAAAGTCTCAGGGTTTTTAATTAATTTTTCATTTCTGACGTGGTCCTAATCCCAAAGGGATTAGGACAGAAGGGCTCTCATCTCCTGTGCTTGTGTCGTGCAGCGCACCCTTGCATTTGCTGCACCTTGTGAATGTGGTCTGAAAAGGCTGGGACAAGGAAAAGAGCTGGATAAAACCCAAGACCTGAGTGCAAAACTGGAGTTAAAGAGCCAGTTTAGCCAGGAATCCCCACAGAGCTCTGTCTGGGAGGTGTGTGTGTGTTGAGTAGAGCCCCACAGGTACCCAGAGGTGTGCAGGGGCCGTGGGCAGGACCCCTCCAACCCAGCACCACGGGGATGTTTTCCCTTCCACTCTCAGATCCCTGCTTGGCAGGGCACAGATGGATGTTGTCATCCCTGTTACAACACAGGGAAGCTCTTCACAGCTCACTGGGAGGTAGGGTGAGGGCAGGCAGGATTTCATGCCAGTGTGAGCACAGCAGCAACCCCACCAGACTCGTTCTGCCGGGCTGCGCTCCCAGACGCTTCACCCAGAGCATGACTGCTCCTGGTGTCCCCAGCAACCACAGATCCAACAAACCCTTCCCTCCTGGGCTTATCCCAGCCTGGGGCCACTCTCAGCCTGCCATGGAGCCTTTCTGCCTGTGTTTACACTTCCTCTCTGAAGCAACACTGGATGGTTTGGGGTTAGGACAAGAGGACACAGATTTAAGGTGCATCAGGGAAGGTTTAGGTTGGACATCAGGAATTTCTTCATGGAAATTGTGACTGGGCATTGGAATGGGCTACACTGGGAGATGGTGGAGTCACAGACCCTGGAGGTGTTTAAGAAAAGACTGGATGTGGCACTCAGTACCATGATCTGGTTGACAAGGTGGTGTTTGGTCGCAGGAGGAACGCGATGATCTCAAAGGTGTTTTCCAGACTGGTTAATTCTGGATTTGAAGGAGCCTTCAAGACCATCTCATTCCACACCCCCTCCACCTGCTATGGCCTGGATTTTGGGCTGAACACCCCACATTCTTTATGTAAAACCTCTCTGGAGGCATCTTTCCTGTCTGCTCTCCCTACTTCCCCTCACCTCAGGAGACACAATGAGCAAACAGCTCATGCTGGACCACACAATTCAGTCCTCTATAGGCTTGAGGAGCTTTACATCTTCCTCACTGCTGTAGCAAAGGACAGCACTGAAGATGCCAATTCTGTTTGCAGTGGCACCTTTTGTGCTTGGGAGGGGTCTTCAGGCTCTGCAAGAGGCTTTGGAGAAGGCGCAGCAAAGATCTGGAACCCCAATAGAAAATTATAGTAGATGATCCCAATGTATTTTATTTATCCCAATGTATTTCATAAATTACAGTAGATGATCCAGAGTAGCCACTCTTGAGTACTTCCAAGGAAAAAGAAAATAAATTCATTCCTGAAGGTGAAAGAAAAGTGAAAGGGAGGGGAAAAAAGAGGAAAGAATGCCTGGGAAGAGCAGAGTGAATTAGCTAGGAGAGTGGATTTTGAATCCCAAAAGAACACATGGCCCATCCTGTAACATTGTCATGTTAGGAAGTTTTAAGACATTTCCCTTTTCAGCAAAGCCAGGAGAAATCCAAGCCACTTTCCCTGGAGCTGTCACGTCCCACAGTTGTGATTAAATCTCTAAATCTCATCCCCTGAAAGTTTTTCCAAGAGGACCAGAGTTGGGTGGTGGGTAGGGAAGGAACCTCCACTTTGCACACACGCTTTGGGGAAGCGTTTCTGCCCTGATTCACATCCCCTCCAGCACTTGAGGGCCTGAGCAGAGCCAGATTTCCTTTTCCTCAAGGTTCTCCACCCTCTCCATCATGCTCCTGTCTTTCCTTTAATCTCCAGCTTTTTCTGCTCGCTGAATCCAGCAAAGTGATGATTCTGAGAAGAACAGTCAGGGACAAGCAGTGGGTTAACAGGTCTGTAAAAGCTGTTTGACCACAATCCCAGGTCTGGCCCAAACTGGTACCAAAACCCATCCCTGATCCCAGACAGGAAGCATTCACTTAATTTTGGAGGAAGTTCAACACTGTGGGCATTGCCAGCCTTGACAATTGTTGACAGGACCAGAAAATTTCTCCAAGCACTGGTTGGTTTCCTGGTAGAGATGTCACCTTCCTGTCCTGTATCAGCATCTCAATCCTAAAAACTGAGGTATGAAAATTCTAGAGTGAGCAAATTGTGGTTGTCATCACCCATCCTCTCTAAACCAAACAAATCTGTTGTGGTTTTATCTGAAATCTGAGATTATTACCCACCTCTCCCTTCCCAGCCTCCTGTGGTCATTTGTGGGACAATCCCACAGAACACAGGACATGCTCCAGCATTCCCCAAAGGTATCTTCAACTCCTATGTCCTCTGGTTAACCATGGCAGCTGATCAGGTGAGATGAAATAAGAGTCTGTGTCCCAGGTTTAGAGGATTTGCTAAAGCATTCCCAGCCTGTGGCACAGCCAGGAGAGCACCAGAGCTTTAAACTTCCTCCTCATAATTTCCATCACTGTATTTTGGACATTAAAGTGTTCAAACAAACAGCTCCTGGATGAGTGGGAGAGGTTTTCCCATGTGCTGACACGACAGGCCAGATCTTCAGTTTAAGATTTAAGGAAGTTGCATCATTCCTCAGAATACAGAGATTTCCACATTTCTCCCACCTCCACCTCCCCTGCATGGCCTGAGATTTTTCCCAGCAAATATCTCGCCTAAGAAAGATCTCCATCTACTCTTTAAGTACCTACAGCTTTGTTGGGTGAATTCAGGCTGATGCAGCTGAAATTGTGGGAAAAAAAGAGCCATGAAAAGCTCTGCTTTGCAGAAATTCCCTTTGGATTGAAGGCAAGGCCTCAGAGTGGAAGTGTTGGGTTATGGCTACAGCAACCAAACAAAGCAGCTGATTCCTGCTGGAAAATTGTATCACCTGAGGAGAATGGAAATACCAGGGTGGCCCATGGCTGTATTTGAGTGCAGCTGCAGATTGGGGGTGATCCAGTTGAGGCCTTCCAGAACATGAAGGGAGCCAACAGGAAAGATGGAGAGGGAATTTTTACAAATGCATGGAGTAACAGGGCGAGGAAGAATGGCTTCAAACTGCCAGAAGGCAGGATTAGATGGGATATTGGGAAGAAATTCTTCCTGTGAGGGTGGTGAGGCCCTGGCACAGGGTGCCCAGAGAAGCTGTGGCTGCCCCTGGATCCCTGGAAGTGTCCAAGGCCAGGCTGGATGGGGCTTGGATCAACCTGGGATAGTGAATTGTGTCCCTGCCCATGGCAGGGGTTTGGAAAGAGATGAACTTGAAGATCCCTTCCAACCCAAATCATTCCACGATTCTGAAGCTCTACAAGATGGGAAATGAGTGCTGGAAGGCACAAGGAGCAGGCAAGGATGGAGCCCTTTAAAGGCCGGGGGCGTGGATGTTGCATCATCAATCAAGTCCCTAATGCTCTTAGTGCTAATCCATTAATGCCTCAGCATATAAAGCAGTTACTCCTCTCTTAGACCAATTTTGGGCCCAAGGGGATTAGGATAGAAGGTCTCTCATCTCCTAGGTTTGTGTTGTGCAGCACACCCTTGCATCTTGCTGCACCTTGGAAGGTGAAAAAATGCAGTTCTGAAACTGCATTGCCCATTGCAGGTGCAACTGTGGCAAGGCCAGATATTTATCCTCAGATGGCTCCCAAAGCAAGGTGAGACCCTGATCTCAGAGTCCCCCACATTAAGAGCATGGTCAGGGTGCATCTGCTGCTCCTGTCCCAGCACCCAGAGATGGAGGCCTGAGGAGATGGCAGATGATGATCTCCAGGTGAGATGAGTGCAGCCAAGGTTAGCAATGCTCCAGATCTCCTTCAGGCTCACCCAGAAGAGCTGTTGCTGATGGAGGGTTCTGCTCAGACCACTGTGAGGAGCCTGGGGGTGCTTTTAAAGAGGGGCCCAGGCAGGAGGTGAGGTCTGGAAGATGCTTGAGCATTTCACAGTTGTCTCTTACATCTGTGATTGGCCAAAACAAGATAATAGCACTGTCCTGCCAGTCAAACCTCCACACAATCCGTGTTTTGAGACCAGTGCTTTTGGCCTCTTACTCCTGATCCATCCCAACAATCCCATCCTGTGCCCCAGAGCATTGTCCAAACCCTCCTGGAGCTCTGGCAGCCTTGGGGCCCTGGCCATTCACTGGGGAGCCTGGTCAGTGCCCAACCACCCTTCTTTCATAGCTTAATGCATTCATACAGCTGCATTTCAGGACAAAACACAATTTTCAGGCTTGTTTGCCTTTCAGGTGTTTCTATTTTTATAAAATTCCAGAGCAAATGAAGAGCTCTCTCAAGTGACCCTGCAAGGCTGAAGCAGGATTTGTGTTTGGTGAGGAAAGAGGAGAGATTTGGCAAAGAAATTTCAGTCTGCTGAAGCAGGATGTGTGTTTGGTGAGGAAAGAGCAGAGACTTGGCAAAGAAATAACTTCAGTCTCAATGGCAAAGAGGAGTCTGCCTGCAGCTGCATTTCTCAAGTTTCTTGACTCTCCTCACGCAGTCCTATACAATAGAACCATGGGATGGTTTGGGTTGGAAAGGACTTTTAAAGTTCATCAAGTCCAACCCCCTGCAACAAACAGGCACATTTTCAACTAGATCAGGACAGTCTTGGTAACACTCATGCTTTTAGATCCCTAGAAGTTGGTCCCACACCATTGAGACCATCTGAGCAAAGCAGTCCTTAAGTGCAGTCTGCCAAATATGGTACAATTCTCATGTGTCACCATGCACACTGTGAAAATTTAATTTTTTCTGGAAATTATTTTTTAGAGAGCAGAAACTGATAGCTGGCACAGGGAGGTCTAGGCTTGTTCTCTTTTCCTGGGCAGCACAGTCACCTCTTTCTTGATAAACACCTCTGGGAGGTTGAGGTCCTTTCACTACATGGAAAATAACTCCATGGGGAGAAAGTGAGGCCCTTTCGGAACAGAAAAACACAGGAGGAGGTTAAATACTGCCCGGAAATGAGGTGCTGGCTCATATTCCTATGGGAACTAAGGGGCTAAGTGATTTCCCCAAAATAATCCCAGTTGTAGCACACTCAGTTTTTCTGAGTGAGACCCAACAGCCTTGGTAATTTCACTGTTGAGTGTAAAACCTTTCAATAATGGATTAGAAACAGGTGCTAATCATATCCAAACATAAGGAGGGGTTTATGGGAGTCAAAGGGATTAGGTTCTCCCTGTGTGTCAGTCAGCAAATTTCTCCTGTCTTCTGCTAAATTGCTCCTCAAGGGGCAGGAGGTGTTTAGTAGGGGAGGAGGGGATTAGGAAAGGGGACCCCTGGGTTTGTTGCTGCTGTTGTCATGTTCACTGGGTGATTGAGCTCAAAATCTTACAGAATTCTTTATCTGGGGAGGAAATAGGGTCAGAACAGCCACTGTGGTGAGGAGCTGGGACCTACAGCTTTAATTTATTAAAAAGGCTGGAATCTAGGTTAGCAGTTATGCACTCTGGTGCTTTCTCTCCCCTGTAGATTTTACTGGGGTTCAGCCTTGAATTTGAGCAGTGGTCCCTGCAGGAGTTTTTTTCAAGCCTAACACATTTACCAAAATGCCTTTTCCCCCCTGCATTCTCCCTTAACACTTAATAAAAGCTCCTCAGCCACCTTCGTGGGTGAGTCTATTTTCATTAATGCCTTGAAGTTACACAGAGATTTGCAGGTAAAATAGTCCAGGGAGGTTGCCAAAATGTAATTAATTATAATAAACAATGAATTATTGAGACGGTCTTGGAGGAGAAAAGTGCTGGAAATCCCACTCTGAGCAACTCTGTGTAATCTCCTTTTGGTAAAAACCCCAGTCAACCACAGCAGTGTGAGGTCAAGCTGATCATGTGCAGCTTTAGGTGATGAAGACATTGCACGGGGTAAAGCTGGAGAGATTCCCCCTGTTCTGATGATAAACAGCCACCAATCCCTGGGGAGATTTAACATGACACCTGCCTGCAGTTACAGCCTGCAATGTGTAAAATCCTCGCACATGGCTGAAATCAGCTCCATTTTTTGGGTCTCAGAAGGGATGGGGTGAGGAAGGAGGTGGGAGTGCAACGCACCAAGGGAGAATCTTTTTACACCACAGTTCTTGTGGCCTTGTCTTTTGGGGTGTAATTTTGGGCCAATCACGCAGAATTTCAGATTTTTCTCTGATGGAATTCGGATTTTTACAACCATTGAATAATTGCAAGTAGCCTCTGGCCTGTCATTAGTGGGGCAAGAATTACTGTAATTCAGAGCTGGCTGAGCTTTCCCTGTTTCCCCCTAGAAGAAACAGAAGCATCTGAATGTAGGTAAGAACTTCTGAGACTTTTTATTTACAGCCACACCTCATTTAGGATTATAGAATTAATTGAATAAACTCAAACATTGAACTGTTTGTGCTTCCACTGCATGTGTTTTGCATATGATGATATTCCTCCTGGATGAGAGATGGTCAACAGGGCCTGGAAAATGGTTCAGCTCTTTCTAAAGTAGGGATTCCAGGGCTGTCTGTCCTGCCCTGGAAGGAATATTACCACTTGTTACCTGGCTTGGAGTAACCTGGGATGGTGGAAGGTGTCCCTGACCATAGCAGGGGGTGGAACAAGATGAATTTTAAGGTCTTTCCCAATCAAAACTCTTCTTGGATTCTGTGATAGCTGTTCTGTGCTACAGTCAGTTTTCCCTCTAGGATGAAGAAAGATTTTGCAAAGTGCTTATCCTCCTAAATGACTGGGCATGATGAGAGGATGCGCCCATCTCATGTAATTCCAGCTGTCCATTCCAGAGGTCAGTATCTGAGCAAAAATCTCAAATTTCACTTATTCCCTGAACTGATGAAGTCATTCTTGAGGGTGAATCATGGAATCACAGAATATCCTGAGTTAGACAGGACCCACCAGGATCACTCGGACCAACCTGACCCTGCACAGACACCCCAAAAATCCCACCCTGTGCATTCCTGAGAGCATTGTCCAAACACTCCTGGAGCTCTGGCAGCCCTGGGAATGTCACCATTCCTTGGGGAGCCTGATCAGTGCCCAGGTGGGAATGAAGCCTAAGAAAACACAAGAATTTTGGCATGGAGGCATAATCTGGGATGAGGATGTTGAGCTTGGCATTAGGACATTGGGGTCTGCACTTGGCCTTACTGTGGGGAAAAATACCAGAATGTGAAGATGCCTCTTCTCCATTGAAAGGATGAAACCAATGAGGGAAGAAAAACACTCACCCTCACCTCTCCGGCGTTGTTTTTGTCATTCCTCATAGCTTATAATACAATTTTAGAGTCCCTGATGAAATATTTGAAACTTTGTCTTGGACACTGAATTTTCCTTTTTGTCATCCATGAGAGTTTTTCAGGTCGGGAAAGGCTTTTGCATTCACTTAATCTGATTTAATTATTGCATATCAGAGGCTGGAGACTTAAAACACGAGCTTGGTGATCAGAGAAGGCAAGAAAGCCTTTGCCAGCAGGAGCCAGCTTTTCCCTGTGCTCCAGCTCCTGGCTGGAATACACATGGACAGAGGAGGAGGAGGAGGAGGCACTGGGTCAGGCTGCTGCTCACAGTGATGCAAAATTCTCCATCACCAAACCTGCATGGGGAACAGGAGGAAAAAAAACCCCACAACTTTAAAACCTCATTAGCTAATCATCGTCACCACAGATGGTGCCCAGCTGTAAGCTCCTTTCTGCTCATCCTAATCCCATTCCAAGCAGCTCCCCTTGGCAGAGGAGCCTGCTGGCTTTGTTATCTGCAGAAGTGGCTGAGCATGGGAGCACCTGGCACTGGGGAGAGCTGCAGGAAGGGGAGAGATGTAAAGATTTAGGAAGGGAGGTGGGGGCCCATCTCCCTGTGCAGGCAGGGACTGAGCAGGGACTGAGCAGAAGCATCCCACCCTTCACTTGCAGAGGAGCAGCAGTCAGAGGAATTCTCTGCTTGGCTTTTGATCTCCACAGTCAGTGCTCGAGGAAGGCCTGGCCTGGGATGGATTATTGACCTGAGCAAAGCTATGTACCTGGATTACATTTGTTGTGGTGAGTGGAACCTGCTTCAATCTGTGCCTCTACGAGCTTTTAAACCAACACTGGGGAAAGGAGTGATGAGGGAGGTGCTGGAGGAGTGATGTTAGTACTACTTGTCTTTTTTCAGCAGCTCTGTCATCCTTTTTAATCTGTTTCTTACTAGGAAATTGAGGTGTTGTTGGTTACGTGGGAGACATAGGTGCCTGTGATCAACAGGAATTCTGCATGCAGGGAAAGGTTCTGATGGGAACAAGCCATAGCTGGTGGCTGTGCTTTGCTCTGTTGAGCAATGCAGATGTTATTCCTGGAAAGCCTCCAAGGGCTGTGTTTGTGTTTTCCTGGGAGGCTTTGCAGGACTCTGGGTCCATCCTTTTTGAGGCATTTCCCAGGCAAACAGGTCTCCTTTCTGACCAGAGCTGGATTCTGGTTTTCCTGATGGAACTTGCCGTGGCCACTTAAAGCCTCTGCTGCTATTTAGGGACAGCAGGAGATTGAGTGGATCAATCCCATAAGAAGATCCATGCTCCTGTGCACAAAGAGGAGACTCCTGACCATTTTAAGCAGTGCTGCCCAGGCAGGGAGCCAGGTTTGCTCCAGGCCCTGATGGGAGAGATGTCACTGTCACCACAGCCCCAGCTGGAGTCTAAACCAGAATTTTTGCTCTGATTTTCTCTGTAAGAACTGAATAACCACAAGGACTTTTTTCCCCCTCTTCTCTTTTTCTTTTCTTGGCAGCCCCTCAGTCTCTCTAAGCACAAACTAAAAGGGGGGCCTTGTGTTTTTCTGGCTAATGTGAGTCTCAGGTCATTAACCCTTGACAGTTCTTTAATGAATTACTATTAAAAAATGAATTGATTTCTTGGGCTGAAGAGAGATTCATACTGTTGGTCACATAAGGGTAATTTAGATCATCAAACATGACTATTTGTATAGAAAATGGCATTGAATTTCATCCTGTAGCTCTTTTGCTTTCTAATCTCTTCACATTGTGTGGAGAAACACATGGCAGGACTACATTAACTGAATTAATACAGAAGGGGAAGGGAGAACTGATATAAATTCACCAGGGGGCCACAGGTCAGCATCCCACTGAGCTTTGAAGAGAAGAACCTGGCAATCCATGGATGTTTCTGCTGAAAACCCAGCTGGTTCCACCTGCCTGTTATGGGAGGATGTTTTCTGGTGGCCATGCCTCTCATCTGGGAATTTCTGCACCTCTGTGACTCTTCTAGGGTTTGGATCAAGATTTGCTTTTGAAAATGTGAAACTTGAGTAGGTTCTTGGCCTGGCTGCAATCACTATGAACTATTTGTTGTGCTGGTGATTGTTTTCTCTTCATCTTCCACACCTTCTACTCCCCCCAAATTGCTCCTTACAGCAACTGAGGGCACAAGATAGCATTTCCATCTCTTACTGCTTTTTTGATTTTGGGTTTTTCCCCCCTGCTTCATTGGATCTCCCTTGGCTCTCCTTTGGAACTTCAATAGGTCTTTTTCTCCTCTCTTTTAATTTATTTCCCTGTAATGCTGGCTGTCTTCTTATTTTGCTTTGAAGAAACACAAACCTTTGGCCAAGAGGTGAGTTTTATTGCTATCAGTTGTTATTGTAACTGTAATTTGTGCCAATTAATTTAGAAGAGGGACAGACTGCACATTTAAGTATAAAATGACATTTATAAGTCTTTGTGGTTTAAATATATTTTAAATAATTTTTGAGAGATAAACAAGGCATCTTTTAATCTCTTCCCTTCACAGTGTGATTCTTTCCCCCCTGCCAGAAAACAAAACAATCTCTTTTTTCCCCATTTAGTCTAGTTTTAAATAACCTGTGGGAAGGGGCTTCCGCTCCCTCATTTGAAGATTATTCCAATCTCAATGACCTCACTTGCCCTTTTCTCAGTTTTATCCCATCACATCTATTTTTACCCTCTTGCTCTACATTAAGCTGTTCCTCTGCACGCCTGGGAAGAGGAAGAATTAGAGCCTTAACATTTTTGACTGCTTAGAGAATAAAAAAAATACAGGAGAAAAATCAAGACCCAGGTGCCTGGCTGCTGCCAGAAATATTCCAGAAAAGACTTGATTTCATCTCTCTGTGCAGTGCCTCCATTCCTCAGCCTAACTTATCTCCTGGCTCCCAGTCACTCCTCATTGTTCTCTTCCAAGGGCTGTGAGCTCTCAACAATGGAGATCCTACTTCTTCCTTGGCTCTTGGCTCCCTCCTGCCTGCCGGCTCTTGAATTTTCCCTTGAGCATTAGCTGGCCAAGCAGTGTATATTTAGTTCTTTCAACATTTTGTTTTCTCCCTCCTTCATCTCACCAACCCCTCAATCACTCTGCTGGTTTTCCCCAAAACCTCCCAAAATTGGTGGCGTCCTGCAGGCTTGTGGTTGTCCAGCACTGCCCTCAGTCTTCCTCCTCCTGCAGGGCATAGAAATTGAGTTTGTTGCCTGGCTCTTTTCAGTGTTTCCACTGATGCTGGTGCCCTGGATGGTGTGCTCAGAGGGAAAAGTGGGCTATGGAGAAGGGAGAGCATATCATCCCATGGCTGTTTCCAAGCAGCTCACCTGGAGACAGTGGAATTGTGTCAGATACTGGGTTTGTGTCACTCTTTGCTTTTATGCAGAAATGTAAATCAAAATATTGCAGCCAAGGGGACAAAGGTCATGCTCCTATTGCTGTCCCAATGACCAAGCAACTGGTACTGACCACATTAGTTGATCCACCAGAACCTCAATTTTCCCTTCAACCTGTCTGTGTCTTCTGTGTCATGCTCTGAGAAAATGTGGATACCCAATCCTGGAAGTGTCCAAGACCTGGTTTAACAGGGCTTGGATCAGCCTGGGATAGTGGAAGGTGTCCCTGCCCATGGCAGGGGGTGGAATGGGATAAGCTTTAAGGTCCCTTCCCACCCAACCCATTCCAGGATTTTATGACTATCTCTTAAGTTTCTGTCTCCACAGCTCCGAGATGGGGAGGCCCAGAGCCCTTCAGGCTCCCCAAGTTTTTTGCAGTATGTGCTGGATCTCAGCTGGGTCTCAGCATCCACCATGTCCTTGGAAGGATCCATGCAGGAACTTGGAGAAGAGAAAGCTCCAAGGAGATGTTAGAGCCCCTTCCAGAACCTAAAGGGGCTCCAGGAGAGCTGGAGAGAGACTTGGGACAAGGGCCTGGAGGGACAGCTGATGTAAAATAGATTTAGAGTAGATGTTAGGAAGAAACTTTTGGATGTGATGATCAAGAACTGGCGCCGGTGCCCAGAGAAGCTGTGGCTGCCCCTGGATCCTTGGAAGTGTCCAAGGCAAGGTTGGATGGGGCTTGAAGCAGCCTGGGATGGTGAGAGGTATCCCTGCCCATGGCAGGGGGTGGAACAGGATGATCTTTAAGGTCCCTTCCTACACAAACCATTCTGATTCCACAGTCTGAACACGAGGTTCAGAGGGCACCTCATCACTCCCTCCAACTCCCTGACAGGAGGTTGCAGTGAGGTGGGGTCAGGTTCTCCTACCATGACTGCACTGAGAGGACCAGAACAAATGGCCTAAAGCTGAGACAGGGGAGATTCAGATTGGATATCAGAGAAAACAATATTTTCACTGTTTGGCTGGTCAGATGTTGAAAGGGGCTGTCCAGAGTCACCATCACTGCGGGTGTTTAAGAGGCATCTGAACTGGTGGCACTGATGTGGTTTAGTGGTTTAGGTGTTACAGTGGCAGTGCTGGGCTGATAGTTGGACTGGATGACCTCAAAGGTTATGTCCAACCTGGCCTTGGACACTTCCAGGGATCCAGGGGCAGCCCTGGCTTGTCTGAGAAACCTGAGCCAGCTCTTGATCAGCACAGGCAAAAGTTTCTTCCTAACATCTAGTCTAAATCTACTTTCCGCCAGCTGTCCTTCCAGGCCCTTGTCTCAAGTCCTTCCCCAGCTCTCCTGGAACCCCTTTAGGTACTGGAAGGGGCTCTAAGATCTCCCTGGAGCTTTCTCTTCTCCAAGTTCTCCATTCTCCCTGTATCCATGGATCCTTCCAAGCAAGACCTGGATGTTAGCCAGCAGAGGGAGGCTTGCTCACGCTGTGGCACCTGGGGAGCAGAGGTGACTCTGTGTGTGCTCAGGCCTGATCACAGCAAGTCTGCTCCTGCCAGCAGGCCTGGGCCTGTGCTGCCTGGCTGTGTCCATGTCCCAGTGTGTGCATTCCCCATCCAGCCTTGGAGCACTGCTGGAACCCAACCGACCAATAAATCTGTGGAAATTGTGCCTGCTTGCTCAACAGATACGGTGCTCATCCCAGAGCCACGTTGTGCCAGCTCTTCTCTTTAAACAAACATGGATTTTTTATTTTTATTTTTTTATTTTTTTTACCCAGGTGCAGCTAGTAAAGCTGTCAGAATTAGAAAAGGACTCTTTGCTGCCTGATGGAATCGTGTGTACAGATGCCAGTTAACCTCCAGTTTCTGTGCTGGGTTGAACTGGGTTGTTGAATTTGCAGGTCACTCTGACATGGGAAGAGATGAGAATGTTGACTTTATGTTTCAGAAGGCTGATTTATTATTTTATGATATATAATTTTCTTTTAATATAATATATACTAAAAGTATATATTAAAAGGAAATTATATACTAAAACTATATTAAAGAATAGAAGAAAGGATTTAATTAGAAAGCTAGAAAGGAATAGACTGGAATGATAATAAAATCTTGTGACTGACTAGAGAGTCTGAGACAGCTGGACTGTGATTGGTTATTAATTAAAAACAATTACATGAGACCAATCACAGATGCACTTGTTGCATTCCACAGCAGCAGATAATTATTCTTTAAATTTTGTTCCTGATGTCTCTCAGCTTCTCAGGAGAAAAAATCCTAAGGAAAGGATTTTTCATAAAATATGTCCGTGGTTCTGGGTGATTCTGGGAGTGACAGCAGAGGAGACCCTGCCTCAGAGCCCAGAGAGCAGTGCGGCTCTGGCAGGTAACAAAAAATAACCCGCAAAGCTGTAAACTGGGTAAGGGGCTGCAGCCCCAGGAGTGGCTGAGGGAGCTGGGAAAAGCTAAATCTGGAGTAAAGGAGGTTCAGGGGGCACCTTCTGGCTCTGCACAACCCCCTGAAAAGAGATTGTAGCCAAGTGGGGGTCAGGTTCTGTTCCTGAATGAGAGGGAGCAGCCTCAAGCTGTGCCAGGAGAGGTTTAGGTCAGAGAATAGGAACAATTTCTTCTCCCCACAGGGTTGTCAAGCCCTGGCACAGCTGCCCAGGGCAGTGCTGGAGTCCCCATCCCTGCAGGGACTTAAAAGCTGTGTGGATGTGGCACCTGGGGGCATGGGTCAGTGGTGGCCTTGGCAGTGCTGAAGGAATGGTTGGACTGGATGATATTTGAGGGCTTTTTCCAACCTAAACGATTCTGTGACCTAAATGTAGAATATTTGATCAAGAGGTACTAGGAAGAAACACATTTGCAGCAACTTTTGGTACTAAAACTGCACCTAAGAATAATGAGGCCACCACAGCTGCTTCAATAAGTTACAGCACTCTGGTAGAACTTTTTGTCCTACTTCTGGGAACATTCCCAGCTGCACCAAAGTTTGTTTAAAGTTGTCCCATACCAACTGCTCCCAGGTTTCTCTTGCATTTCGCATTCTTTCTGCATTAGAGGACCAGACTTATTCACCAGGTGTCATCCTGGATTCTTGACTGCACAAGCAAATCTCATGTCACTGAGATGTGGCCACGAGGCCTGGCAGGGAGAGAGTTCTGACTTGCCCTCCATGAACACCTCAGCAAGCCCATGAGCACATTTGGCAGGTGCCCTTGCCATTTAAAGTTCAGGCAAAGTGAACACTGAAGTCAGGAAAACGTGGCCCTTGGCCAACCCATGGAAAAAAAAGAAATCAGCACAGATAATCCCAGGTATTTTTTTGCTGTACTTTTCCAGATCTGTTCCCATACTGCTGGCAATCCACTCACCAATTTCAACACGCTATCACTTTCAGGCTTCCTCAAAGACATGCAAAGCCTCTTAATAAAGAATCTTGCTATTCCTTATCACATTTGCTTTTGAGTGAGAGGCAGGACCAATGGCACAGCATTCCCATCTGAATCCAGGTCAGGATCAGATATCAGCTGGGAAATGGTGGAGTTGAGGAGCTGAGTGATCACTGCAGAGTTATATAAGCTTTGCTTTAACTCCAACATGTTTTAGAAGATCCGTGATTTTGGGATGAGTTTGGGGCCAGGGAAAGGAGGTGAATCACAGCAAGGACTATATCTCTCCCTAGACCTTCACTTGCTGCCCATTCCCATGGTATGAAAACAATTCCTGCTCCATGGATTGAGAGGTGTGAGTGGGACTGGCCAACTCTTGCAGTCCTCAGGACAGGCAGGAGAAGAAAAAAATCTTCAGATCAGCTGAGCATGGTAAGGGCAAAGGTGAAAACATGGAAAAAAGCAGGAGGTTAAACCCTGGAAGGAGCTGCCCAGGGAGGTGGTGAACTCCCCAACCCTGATAATGTTCAATGAACCACTGGATGTGACACTCAGTGCTGTGGTCTCCGTGATGAGATGGTGTTTGGTGACAGGTCTTAATGATCTTGGAGAGGTCTTTTCCAGCCTAACTGATTCTGGGATTCTGTGACTGCAGAAGTGAAGAATTTTATAGGCAGGATTTTGAATGGATCTTGTATAATATTGTGAAAACTGATATAAGTTTATGTAAGCTTAAGTTACTCAGAAACAGGTGTTTTACAAGAAGAGATGGCAGGAGGTTTGGGAGCAATTTCAGCCAGGAATCTGTAAGATTTGGCAACATTCCAGATGGGAGTGTTTGGTGTGAAGCAGATGAAGGTGTTGAACATGACACGGAGGTCGTGAGCTTGGGTGTTGTGTGAGTGAGGGTTATTCCAGCAGGGAGAGAGGGGCTGTGCTGGGAGATAAGGAGCTGTTCCTTTAGCTGTGATAAAAGGATGCCCAGGGATTTCATCCACACCCACCTGGATAAGTTCCTGTGTCACCTGCTCCAGGTGACCTTGCCCTGGTGGTGTGGTTGGACTGGAGCATCTCCAGAGGTCCCTTCCCACCCTGATTATTCCGTGATTCTGTGAAAAGCGTTGACAGAGCCACCTCTGGGGAAGTTCAGGAAGGAAAGGAGAGACCCAGCAGTGGAGGGTTGCTCCTGACACCGTGAATATCAAGGCTGTGGTCACCAGATGACATCACAGGGATCACAATGTTAGCTGAGAGGGAATGAGGATGAGGAAGAAGCACCAGGACATTCAGATCCTACCCTGGGGTGAAGGCAGCAAAGCAGAACTGTGGTGGTGTTCATACGGGTCCCAGGATGAGGGAAGAAATGAGAATCTTGGCTCCATGTTTCAGAAGGCTGATTTATTATTTTATTATTTATATTATATTATATTATGTTATGTTATGTTATATTATATTATCTATACTAAAAGAATAGGAGAAAGGATTTCATAAGAAGGCAAGCGAGGAATGGAATGGAATGGAATGGAATGGAATGGAATGGAATGGAATGGAATGGAATGACAAGAAAATCTTGTGACTGACCAGACAGTCCAAGACAGCTGACTGTGATTGGCCATTAATTAGAAACAACCACATGAGACCAATCACAGATGCATCTCCTGCATTCCACAGCAGCAGATAATCATTGTTTACATTTTGTTCCTGAGGCCTCTCAGCTTCTCAGGAGAAAAAACCTGGCAAAGGGATTTTTCAGAAAATATCATGGCTACACAGAACAAGTGTCAAAAACACGGTGTCCATTGCTATGTAGGAGAAATGAATTTCAACTACAGCTAACATGGAGGAGCAGGAGCAGGAGGTGCCTTTTTTAGCTGTTTTGGTTTTAAATCACAAGTTCAAATGTGGTATCTTTTAAAGATCCCAAACCATGTCTCAATCTTACATTTCTATTCTTTTTCAAGCAT
The DNA here is from genome assembly GCF_035770615.1 of Melospiza melodia melodia. Lineage (NCBI taxonomy): Eukaryota > Metazoa > Chordata > Aves > Passeriformes > Passerellidae > Melospiza > Melospiza melodia. Next base: position 136,958,337 of record NC_086196.1, read on the forward strand.
TCTTTCAAATGCTTTGAAAGAGTAATTAAGGGGAAACAAAACTTTTAATTTAATGTAATGTATTTTTTTTTACTTTCTCATCTCTCAAGAATATCAAAGGAATTTGAAGGGTCAGCTCAGGAGGAAATACAGTGCTTTTGGGGGGCTTTTTCCCCCTTCCTTCTCAGTACTTCAGGTGTTCACTCTCAGTAGTCCTTTTCAATTCAATTAAAAAAATATTTTAAACATGTTCTTTGAAGGGTTAACAAGGAGCCATTCAAGCACTCATTTCTCATAATTTAGATCCAGGACATAGGGAAAGAGACGCAACAGATGAAACAACCTTATTGTAACCCTCTGTGTTCATCACCTTGAACTTCTTCTCCAGACAGTGGAGAGAAACAACAGTTCTAAGATAGAGTTAATTTGAAACTTCCAGGGAAGGATTAAGGATGTGGAGCTGCTGGAATGAGTCCAGAGGAGGCCACAGAGTTGCTCCAGGGAGTGGAGCCAGGCTGGGAGAGCTGGGAATGTTCACCTGGAGAAGAGAAGGATCCAGGGAGAGCTCAGAGCCCCTTCCAGGGCCTAAAGGGGCTCCAGGAGAGCTGGAGAGGGACTGGGGACAAGGGATGGAGGGACAGGACACAGGGAATGGCTGCACACTGCCAGAGGGCAGGGATGGATGGGATATTGGGAAGGAATTCTTGGCTGTGAGGGTGGTGAGGCCCTGGCACAGGGTGCCCAGAGAAGCTGAGGCTGCCCCTGGATTCCTGGAAGTGTCCAAGGCCAGATTGGACAGGGCTTGGAACAACCTGGGATAGTGGGAGCCGTCCCTGCCCATGGCAGGGGGTGGGACTGGATGAGCTTCAAGATCCCTTCCAACCCAAACCATTCCATGGGTTGAACACATCCTATCTTTCTGGTGACTCTCAAGGAGAGCTGCAGTGACATTCCCGGTCACATCCACATCCAGCCTCGAGTACCCTGCCCAGCAGGATTTATTTGCCTCACATTATCCATGCACAGGCTGATCCTTGTCCCAGTTCCCTGGCTGCACAGGATCCCCCTGACCCTGTTTAGGGTTTGAGCAGTTGTGGGAGGATGAGTGTTCACAGGGGTTTCAGGTTGATGAAAGAGATGAGAATGTTGACTCCATGTTTCAGAAGGTTTGATTTATTATTTTATGATATATATTATATTAAAACTATACTAAAAGAATAGAAGAAAGGATTTCATCAGAAGGCTGGCTAAGAATAGAAAAATAAAGAATGATAACAAAGGCTTGTGACTGGGACAGAGAGTCCGAGCCAGCTCACTGTGATTGGACATTAATTAAAAACAACCACATGAGACCAATCACAGATCCACCTGTTGCACTCCACAGTAGCAGATAATCAATGTTTACATTTTGCTCCTGAGGTCTCTCAGCTTCTCAGGAGGAAAAATCCTAAAGAAAGGATTTTTCATAAAAGATGTCTGTGACATGGGACTACCTGACTGTACAACCCCACCAGGACATTTTGTTCTCCCAGAAAATGACAACCCCACCAGGACACTTTGTTCTCTCCAAAACATCTGGAAAGGAGTGTTTGTGTCAGAAATACCCCCCATTGTCCCACAGCTGGCAGCGGAGGGGAAGCATTGTCCCTTCTGCTCCTGCACAGTGCCCGAGCAGAACAGGTGTTCAACCCCAAGGGATCCCCTGAGCTCTTGCTGTCTCATCTGATCAGAGAGTCTGGCACTGGGATTCAATAGATGGGGGAAATTAAGAACAGTTTAATTGTGCTGAAAGTGTAGGCAAGCAAAAATTGCAGAAAACACCAAATTTAGGTTTTGGCCAGGGTACTGGTATTAGCAATGCTACTCTGCATGAGAGGTCAGAGTTTTGCTGACATGAACTAAAATCGAGGATAAGTAAGAACTGGAAGGATATAAATCTTGGGGGTAGAGGAAAAGTAGCAGAAAAAGCAGGACTAATAATAAATTAATAAGGAGGACAATAATTCAAAAGGGCTGAGTCATTGAACACCTTAAAAAAAAATCCCCTGAAGAAGAAAACTATAAGAGAGTGATTTGGACAGGATTTGAAGTAAGGAAGGAAATCACTATAAAAAATGCAATTGGTAAAGAACAAATGGAGGAATCCTTGGGAAAAAAAATGGAAAGAACACAGATCAGATTTGCTGATCTTGACAAGTTGGATGTTAGAGAATGAACTGAGAAACCAACTCTCTCACTTCCCAAAGGCAGCTGATGTGAACTGGGATGAATAAAGGAGAAAAAACTGGGATAATATCCCTGATAATTTTTTTCTTCCTATTACCCAAAATCAAAAGGAGTCACTCCAGGTGAGAAATTGTGTCCTCTAATACAATGGAGCTAATGTTGAGGCCCAAATAAGAGTACAGCTGCATGGCAGAAGAATTCCAGACAAAAGGCCAGATAAACAAATTATTCTAGAGAAATTTGACTCTTTCTACTGTTTATCAGATTTTATGCAGTGCTGGATTTGGCTTGGAAAATTATTTAAAAGCATTTTTAGAAAGAGATATTGTTGGATGAATAAATGCTGTCCATGGATTCAATAATACACATTGAAAAAGTGAGAGAGAAAGGATATATGTGTTGGATTGTGAAGGGAGCTGATTTGATTTAATATATTGTAAAATAACTTTTTTTAAGAATGTAAAAGACACATTAATAAAAATCAGAATTGATAATCATTTGGAAGGAGCTGAGGGTATAAGAAAGGAAAGAGAAATCATACAAAGGGGCCTGGAAATGTTAACAATGGTCAGAAAAATGAGATCTGTACTGAGGAAAAAAAAGCCAATGTTTCATTCAAAAGTTTAATAATCTCAGGTAAATGTCTTACTGGGAGTGGAAAATAGGGAAATGATGGTGGTGTAGAGGAAATTGACTCATGCCTTGTGGAGATGGAAACTCTGGGATGCAAATGGTTGTTGGACATATGGCGAACCACATGCTGAACTCCAGAGGTCTGGGCGGTAAAATGTCTCTGTATTTCAAAAGTTGCCAGTTGTCCTGAGGAAGGTCTGGAGTGTTTTCTGTGGAAACTGGGGGAAAAAGCCTTCCAACCCCTGCAGTTTCTGTAACCCATGGTGAGTTCCTTCTCCTGATGTACAGCCTTGAGCTGCCAGGCCAGCTGCAGGTGCAGATTGGAACCTCTCCAAAGCTCACGGGGACTCTCTCAGAAATCAGCTTCTGGGTGACAATTTCTAGGCAGGGCTTGCCTCAGGTCCTGGGTTTTGTGCATATTCCTGGTTCTTCAGCTTCTCACTCTAATCACCTTGTTTGCAACCCTGGATGCTGAACTTTCTCAGCCTCTTCCACGATTGCCTGTTACAGAAAAGAATTCCCTCTTAGAGGAATTCCCTGTTACAGAGGAGCTCACCAGCTCAGGAGAGCTCAGCTCCTTCTCTATAAACTCCTTGTGTGCTTGAGCTTCCTCTTCTGAGCTGGAAACAGCCCTGGGATGAGAGGTGGGAGGTACAGGAGCCACCTTGTGTGGCTGTAATTAAAGGACATCCCTACCAGACAGTCTCCATGGAGAGGAAGTTCTGCTAACATCTGCTCAGACCATTCCTGATCTTTGTAATCCATGTGTGTTTTTGGAATCATGTTCCTTTCATGTAATTAATTGTACAATTTCAGTTTTGAGTTGGGCAAGATGCTCCAGTTTTGCCATGCTCTCTCCTCTGTCTGATGTGATGAATGGAATCAGGAATCAGAGAATCTCCTGAGATGGAAGGGACCCACAAAAGGCATTGATCCAATTCCTGGCCCTGCCCTGGACTCCTCCACAATGCCATCCTGTGCCTGAGAGCGTTGTCTAAATGCTCCTGGAGCTCTGGCAGCCTTGGGGCTGTTCCAGTGCCCAACACTCTCTTGGAGAAGAACCTTTTCCTGATATCCAACCTAAACCTCCTCCTGACACAGCTCCAACCATTCCCTCAGGTCCTATCCCTCATTATTAGAGAAGAGAAATAGCACCTCTGTTTATCAATTTTCTAATAAAAACATGCAGAGCAAGTTGGACATCAAACATCACCTCAGAAGGAAATACCCAAGTTATTTTCCCCAATATTGCCAGAAATGTGAGTAAAGGGCAGTGCTGATTGCCTATAACAATATTACTGGGAAGTGCCTGGACCAGCACTGGAAACACCCTGTGAAACAAAAGCTTTGTCCCTGATCCTGGAGGTATTTCTGCCCTGTTGCTGGAGCTAAACTTTGCAGACTCTGAAACACCCAGATGTGGCCATTGCTGTTGGATCCTGTCACTGGGGCTGTGTCCCAGCTAAATGGGCTGCCCAGGGAGGCGTTGGAGTCCCAGTTCCTGGAAGTGTTCAAGGAATGACTGGATGTGGCATTCAGTGCTCTGGGCTGGTGACAAGGTGGGGATCAGTCACAAGTTGGACGTTTTGGTCTTGGAGGTCTTTTCCAATTCAACCATTCTATGATTGAGGGTTGTTCTTTCAATAGACCACAGGTGGGTGTTGAAGAGCAAGTGGCAGAACTGGCCTGTCTGCCTCTAGTTCATAAAACCCTCATTTTCATTTTAGGAAAGAAAAATCCTACATTTATTTAGGAAAAGAAAACAGTTCTCTTTGAGTTAGGTCTTGTTTGGTGGGTGAGTGCTTTAATCTCACAGTGGACTGTGCTTATCAGCATCCTGGGAGAGATGTCACAGTGTGATTAAATAGAGGGACTCTGAGATGGGGACAGCAGGATGTGTAGGGAAGAGGTAACAAACAGGAATCACAGTGTCCCAAAATCACAGAGTTTTTGAGGTTGGAAAAGCTCTATAAAGACCACCAAGTCCAAGCTTTAACCCAGCACTGTCACTAACCCATGGGGCCCACACATCTCCGTGTCTTCTGAACATTTTCAGGGATGTTTACTCCATTATTTCCACAGGCAGCCTAAGCAGGAAGCAAAACTCACCACTGAGGAGTTTGAACCAAGTCTTGGTTTAGAGCCAGTCCTGGTAAGGTCTGTCCTGTCTGAGGTCCTGATCCTGGAACAAAACCTTTAGGGCTCAGTCCCTGCTCTCTGAACCGATACCAGGGGTTTGGTCCTCAGCTTCATGAATGCACCTTTTATTTGCATAGTGAAGCCTCCTCTTGCCAAAGGAATAACCACAGAATGGCTGGGGTTGGAAAGGAAACACCAGCTAGTTCCAAATCCCAACCTCCAAAATTTCTTAACTCTTGTATTTTGTCGCATGTTGAAGGCACTCAGTTTCATGATTTAAACCCATGGAAAATTAGGTATCAACTGTAGAGACCTTGTAACAGAATAAATGCTTTAAAAATAAGAAACATTGGGAAAAAATACCCTGATTTTTCAGCAATTTCAGTAGATTTTCTTTCTTTGCACCTGTTACTGATGGCTGTAAAATGAACTAGGTAATACATCTAGAACAGCAGGGAGATTTTCTGTAGATGAATCTGATCCCTGAGACTAATTCTTATCCTCCAGAAGGCTGGGCTTCTTTATTACCTGGGTTAAGTGCACTGTAATCCTTTGCTTTGGAGGTTGCACTTGGAAATGCAACTTGGGTTGCTGTGCTTTGAGATTTGACTTGTTTCAAAATTATATGGACCCAAGTAAAGAAAAATAAGTACATTCTTAAAAAAAAAAACCTGAAACTAATAAAAAATCCTACCTACCGTGTTAAAAAATTACACCAATTCCTCACCCCACCAAAACCCAGAACAACAAAAACGCCACATATGTAAATGAATATTTGAATTTTTAGAAGGAAATCCAGTGATCACAAAAGGGAAGAGCAAATAAGAGCTAAAGAAATTTGAGGTGGAACATTCCATCAGATCACAGAAATCCTCTCTGATGACAGAACAGTTCAGGTGGCAGTAAAGGATGGATCACATTAAATTGGCATTTAGGTGGATCCCAATTGCCACAGGAGCCTGACCCAGCACAGGCAATCTTTGTAGAAGCTGCCTTGCCCTTGCTAAATCACAGAATAAATTAGGCTGGAAGAGATTTCGGAGGTTCTACACTCCCAGTCTCAGTAGATCAGATGAGCTTTGAGTATCCTCAGACTTGGCTCTACCTCTGATGTCCCAGCCTCTGATCATCATCACAAATTATTTCTTTCTGCTATGAAAATAACATTTTTCCTGCTGCCACTTGTGTCTGCCATGTCTTAATGCTTTCCTCTTCTGGGAAGAGTCTCTGTCCCATACCCACACCATGCCCAAGGCAGTTATAGACAAGGATGGGGATGTTTCCAAGTCCTTCTCCATGTTCAACAATTCCAGTGCTCTTATCATCTCTACCCACATCATGAACTCCTAGAATCATATATGGGAGACCTTAAAGACCACTTAATTCCACCCCTCTGACATGGGCAGGGAACCTTCCACCAGACCAGGCTGCTCAGAGCTCCATCCAGCCTGCCCATGAATGTTTCCAGAGATGGAGCCTTTACCCATCCATCTACCCTGCGAATTCCAAACAAAATCCCAGAAGAGAAGGAAAAGAAATTAATTATATATTCCAAACCCTCCTAGGAAATAGTTGATGAAAATGTTCTAAGCTGTAGATACTGTCAAATCGAGAAGGCTTTTGGCACAGAAGGCAGAGTTTGCATCTCCAGCTTCCTTTCTGATCCAGCAGTGAGGTTCAAGGAATGGTGTCAATCCCTGAAATGTCCAACACTGTTCCTACCTGGAGGTGATTTTCCATGGGTTTAAGTCCAGCTCTGACAAGGACCTGGGTGAGGAAAAGTGAGGAATGGTTTAAGCTCATCCACCCATGGAATAGAATGACATCTCCTTCCCAAATAATGAAAAACTTAAAGCCCTTTTGATAACCCTTTCCAAGTAATTTAAGTAACAAATTATTTGAGGAGAAAACATACATTCTATCCATTTTAGTCTCCTTTTTCAGATAATTATTAAATATTCATAGGGAAATGGGTAATCTGCTTTCCAATTCAATGCTTTTATCTTTTTATGAATCAAATTTCTCAAAGTTTGTCATTTTCCTTACATTACTTTGTCTTGGTCAGACCATAAATACTCCTTGTTAATTAAGATCACTTTGATATATAAAAAATATTTTTCTTCATCAAAAGGGGCATGGAGGAAATAGAAATGAGCTTTTTTTAGAAAAACATGGTTAAATCTTCAAACTGATTCATCTTCCTAGCTAGAAACTCCCACCTGCTTTGGGAAAAATTCCACATGAAATCATTTTGTTTATGATTTCTCTGGAAGACAAACCTGGAGTTTTGAACAGCTGCATTCCCAGTGTTTTGGTGATCTGTAAATTTTTCTTCTGTCTGAAAGAAATGACTTTGCAGAAGTAGAAGCTGCAATAGCTTGTATGGATAGAGAAATTTCCAGCAAAACTCTGCACCCTGATAAATCAAAAGAAGTCATAAAAAATTAACACTGGGACTGGTCAGGTGAGAGGAAAGACACAGATTTTAGTATTAAGTGAGATTAATGAGCTGTCACTGCTGGATGGAGTGGATTCTTGATAATTTAAAGTATTTAAGTCAAGTCTGGAATCTCCTCATAAAGGTCTCGAACAGTGGTGCTCAATTCATGGAGGCACATTCCCTGACAGCTCTCCTGCCTTGGCTCAGGCACCTTCTGGGTGACTCCTGGATTCTTCTACTTCTTCTACAACCCCAGCAGAGAGAAGGAGGGAAAAAACTTTCCAAGATAAGAGCAGTGCAAGGGACAGAAGGAAAAGGGTGATGTGAGCAGATGTTAATGCTGCAAGTGAAGGGGCCCTCCAGGAGAGCTGGAGAGGGACTTTGGACAAGGAACAGGAGGGACAGGACACAGGGAATGGCTTCCCACTGCCAGAGGGCAGGGATAGATGGGATATTGGACAGGATTTTTTGACTGTGAAGGTGGTGAGGCCGTGGCACAGGGTGCCCAGAGAAGCTGTGGCTGCCCCTGGATCCCTGGAAGTGTCCAAGGCCAGGTTGGAGCAACCTGGGATAGTGGAAGATGTCTCTGTCCATGGCAGGGGGTGGAATGAGGGGATCTTTAATGCCCCTTCCAACCCAACCCATTCCATTAGGTTTTGGCTAAGAGGTCACACAGCTCTGTGTGAATTCCAACAACAGAGGTTTGAAGTGTTGAGAAGTCCAGGACTTCCCTGCCTGTTATACTTCAGTCTTCTCAAGATTTCATTTCAAACTGTGATGGGAAATTGAAAAACAGGGACCAGCTCCATGGCACAGCTCTGAATGTGTAGAAAGGCCTCCATGAGGCGTTCAGTCCTTCCCATGGATGGACTCCTACAAATTTTCCTGTAGAACTGTGATCTCTTATACCCAATGCAAGACTACAAAAAGATGACCTTGGTCCTCTGGGTGAAGGATCCCACAGGAATGGCCTCTGGACCCTCAAAGATGTGTCCACAGCTGGAAAATGCAGTACAAAGAGGACTGTAACAGCTCCTACACTGACATTACATTTAGAAGATTCTTGTTAAGGATCTGAGATGTAAACCTTGCTGGATTTTTTCCTGCAGGATCCCCAAATCCCTGCCCTTGTAATAGAAGCCCTTTATGACCCAGATGTCCCTGCATGTGATTTGTTTCTACAAAAGAATGTGCTCAGTGCTGGGAGTGAGAGAGGTGCACGGGCTGTGTAAGCAGTGGAATCACAGAATCACAGTCACTAAGGGTGGAAAAGACTTCCAAGATTATCAGGTCCAATCTTCAAGAATTCCAGTCCATGCAGAAGTGAGATTTCTCACTGATTTTGCACCTAAATCCATCTGATTTTTTGTTGTTGTTTCCATATGTGTCCTTTTTTTGCAAGTAGGAACTGAGAGACAAAACAGGAAGGTTCTTACAGGTGAATTATGACAAAACAAGTAATTTCCAATTATTTGTCATTCATGTTCTTATCTGTCTATATTTCATGCTCAAATCTCAGTGATCCAGCTGCTGAGCATCATTCTGAGACTGTGACTTTGCCATCTGCCATAAACTTGAAATTTTGGGGTTAGGGAATCTCTAGATTTTCCTGTTAATACTTTCCTGAAAAAGTTTTTATGGATCTCATCCATCCCTGTCCTGAGTAAGGGATTATCATCCAGGTGAGAAGTGACAGATCCATACAAACCCTTCAGAGCCATCATCCTTACTCCAGTCCCACTTATTTCCCTGGAGTCCAAAAGAGAAATAAGATTCCAAAGCATTTTAATGAGTGGGTTGGATCAGGAAAGTCTTCCAGGTCCCTGCAGGGCTTTATTTAAGAGATGAATTGCATTTCCAGTTGTACTGGTGTGATTTCACAACAGAGTCAGATTTATGCTGAAGTTACATGGCCACAAGGAAAAGAGGGATTGGACAAATTGTGGCTAAAGCCCCAGTGGATTTGAGACCCTTCTCCAGCAGCTTAGGTAGCTTTTCTTTCTATCCTTAGCAACACAGCCCTGCTTAACCCTCCAAGCTGTGGTCAGTCATTTTGAGGCCAGTTTGATTGACAGCAGCTAACCTGTTAACATTTTTCCCTGCCTTTTCCAGTGTGTTTGATCCTGCAGGTGGCTGGTTGGATGTGTTGCTTTTCTAAATTATTATTATTATTTGGTTGGTTTTATTTTTAATCCCTTGGATATTCCGTAAGGAAAAGTCATCTTGAGCCAGAGGGATGAAGTATTTCAATGTAAGTACAAAAATATGGATTGAGGCTTCTCTCTTTTCTCTAAAAAGGTGTATTTGGGCAAGATTAGCATTTTCCTTTGCAGAAGAACAGTAGCATTCCCTTCCAATTCTGACCCTTCAAATGGGTAATATTAAACTTCTCTGTATAGGAACTGTTTATATTTTCTTTTTTTTTTTTTTTTTTTTTTTTGTGGATATATGGCTTTGTAAGAGCAGATCTGACAGACTCTCTAGGCTGGGGTGTGGTAATCAGCTGGTAATCAGCTCTATCACCCAAAACTCAAGGAATAATATTCCTTTAAATTAGTCATCCCATAACAATCCTATGAAATTATTCCCCAAGAAAAATAATATTGGGAATGTGTGTTATCATTTGTCCTGTATTTAATTTTTTTCTGTACTTCTGACAATATTTTTATAGTATATTCTGACAATATGATTTAAAAACTTGAAAAGTGTACAATAAATCCTTGGGAAGCAGTTTAGATTTCTGGGAATGCAGTCAGCATATTGTGGATCACCATTTGTCCAGTGACTACAATTTGGATAATGGCTTTGTTTGGAAATGATGCTGCGACTGTTTGAAAGCTCCAATGTGGGGCTTGTGGAGAAGATTTGAACACACCTTTCTGGAAGCTGTTGGAAAATAGAGAAATGAGATATTTTTTTCCCTGGAAATGATGAGTTGTAGTAATGGATTGACCTTTAACTGGGAAATAAATAAGTGAATAATTGCTTGGTGAAATGTGTACATGGAAAGAATAAATCATACTGAAATCTTTGGGGTGTGCCTGCATGTAAAAAAAAGCAGGGATTTGTCACAATAATGGTTTTTCAAATGATGCCTAATGTCTCTTCTCACCTTGCTGAGCTCAAACTTCCATTTATTGCAGCGTTTGCCATAGTACAACGTGCAGAAATATTTTATTTGAGGGCACTGTGGTAGGCATATAATGGTTTTGTTCCAAAATGCAGAGAAATTTAGCATTTACAGCTTTTTGAGTGCTTCAACAGTGACAAAATTCCCATTAATGGCAGTGGGCACCAGATTGATTCTCCAAAGGATAAATTGTGATTATCACAATTATTCAAGCTAGAACTTCATTCAGCTGCTGCAAGAGAGGTACTCAGGAGCAAACTGAATGAACCATTCAATTATAAATACATTTACTGTTTTCTAATTCATTTGTGAGCACTAAAAGAATTTCCTTTCTTGTAAGATATTTTTTGAAACTTACCATAGAAAACTGATACCAACTAAGAACAGAATTTGGAAAATAAATTTAATGTAGGTGTTTGTGGCCAGAACCCCCTTCTGCAAGTTGCAATTCTACTGATTCCTTACTAACAATTCAAATTATTTCCTATCTGTGAGCAGATAAATGACCTGAAGATGACATATCTAAGTGCCATTTTTAGAGTCTCCATTGGTCTGAGTAATTAACTCAGAGTAAACTGGAGAATCACTGCTTGTTTCATGAAATAAATATATTGTGCTCTTTGCAGCCAATATTTTACCAGTTGTAAAAATAGTGTTATTTCTTTTATTTTTTTTTTTTGTGTCAAAATCAAGTTGTCTTCTTTTTTGGGCATAATAATTTCAATCCACATGAGGTATGAATTTTTTAGCAACTAGCTTCCATGGCAATGGATTTAATAAGGGCAAGTAATAAGGAGTCTTGTCTTCATCAGGACAGTGACATTAAAACCACTCGTGTTCAAAATGTGGCATGCAACCACCAGACTGAAATACCAAAATCAGCTTATCTTTTAAAAATTGGGCAGATTATCCCAACCAATCTCCAATTACCCACCCTTTAGCAGAACCAGAAGTTTTGTAGTTCTATTTGATGCCTTGTGCTATTTGTTATTTGTTTGTATAACTGCCAGAAATTTTTCATTCAGAACTCAGCACATTATGGCATGACCTGTTCTAAAACCAGACTGCTCTGCCGCTCAGTGAGCTCAGGACTGATTGTGTGCTACAAAATATAATCACAACATAAAGAAATTCAGCTTTGTTTTGGTTTTTGCTGTGCTCCAGTCCACAGGGTTAAAGGGTTACATGAGAATCTCAGTGCTGTGCTTGTAAAAATAAATTCTAAGTAATCACTGGCTCTGATAATTTCAGAGAAAACCTCAAAAATATAAGCAAGGAAGACACAAAACTCCAAAGGACAACAATACACTTCTTGTGGGTTTTGCTTGGGGTCTGACTCATGCTTTTTGTGCCTCTGGGGTGACTGACAGTGGCTGGATTCCCACTGGACTCTGCAGGACCAGGAGGGTTGGACTGTGAGGAGCAGGGTTATGGATGCTCTCCCTGCTGTGCTTCCCTGTACCTGCCTGATCCATGAATTCCTAAGAGCCCTTGGTACAATCTGCTCATGATGGAGCTGTTGTGAGGAGCACACACCAGCAATCAGGCTCTGATCCTTCCTAACTCAAACAAACCCCACTCTCTGTTTTTTCCCTCTCTTTGTAGTTACCTTTAAGCAAGCGGGATGACTCAGGTGCCTGCTGACTACCTGTCAACAACCAGCTCCTACAACTATGAGCCACCCCTGCCCTCCGTGGCTCGGGCCAGCACCCTCACCAAGGTCCCTCCAGCCAAAAAAATAACCTTCTTCAAGAGTGGAGACCCTCAGTTTGCAGGAGTCAAGATGGCCATCAACCAGCGGAGCTTCAAGAGCTTCAACGCGCTCATGGACGACCTCTCCCATCGGGTCCCACTGCCCTTCGGGGTCAGGACCATCACCACCCCACGAGGAATACACTGCATCAGTGAGCTGGACCAGCTGGAGGATGGAGGGTGCTACCTGTGCTCCGACAAGAAGTACGTGAAGCCCATCAGCATCACCTCGGGGGGACACAGGCCGGCCCCGCCGCGGAACAGTCGCCCCTCCAGCACCATGAGGAGAGCGGCTCAGGAGGGCAAGATGGAAGATTATTCCACACCTTTCACCCACCACGGGCCCAGAATACCCAAGAAAATCACTCTGGTTAAGAATGGGGAAAGTGGATTTCGGCGTTCCATCATCCTGAACCGTAGAAATGCCCGGAGTTTCAAAACGCTCCTGGATGAGATCACGGAGATCCTGCAGTTCCCGGTGAAGAAGCTCTACACTATTGATGGGAAGAAGGTAAATATCTCTGGAGCTGGTCGATTGCTCAAACAGGAGTCATCACGTTCCTCGTGATGTAAATCCTTTAGCTCATGGGTCCAAAAGTTTATCCACCTTACCTTAATCCTTCAGGCTTTGTCACATTAATCACTTGTCCATTAATTACACAATAGTTTGATGTAGAAGAATCTTGTTGAGCCACTCAAGAACTTCATGACAAATATTGGTTGGGGTCAACAGGAGGTTTAATGTTTTGCAGTCAGGCATAAACCCCCTTCTAGTTATAGAGTTTCTCACCTTTTTTTGGGAAGCATGTCTGAGCACAGGTTCAACTTTTCCATACCTGATCACTGGGAATTCAACAGAATAAGGTGGCCTTAGGTAGCACCTTGTGGTTGCACAGCTCCCCACAGAACAGGTTCTTGTTCATGATGTGGGATCCTCAACAGAGACAAGATAAGATAACCAATGATGATAAGATAAAATAAGATAAGATGTGGTGGTTTCAGTTCAAAACTGGGCAGAACATAACGATGACAGATGATAAGATAACCAACTAATGCATAAAAAATTAAGGTTTGAGTGGGATCAAGACATACTTTTCTATTGATGAATTAGTGAATCTGCTGTGGGGGAAATTCTTATGATAAATTCAAGGCATGGCAATCCCTTCATTCCTCTGTTCCCAAAGGAATTTCTGGACAAATCTGAGATTCTCTTGACTTCTTCTCCATCTCTTTTTAGCTAATTAACCTTTACCTCCATTTTTTTGAGAGGGATCCCGTGAGTTATCCTGACTTGTCCCTGTCCCTGCAGTGAATGGAGATTCCCAGCTCCTTTGCCACTTTTCCCACCTTTACAGGGCTGAGTGCCAGCTCCTCAGTGATAAAAACACAACCATTTGTGGTGTCACTTTCTGAGCCAGGTGACCTAAATGACCTGGGTTAAAATGGCCCATTATCCAAGAGGGGAAAAATGCAGGAATATTTTGCAATAAATTAATTTTTCACCTGGCACAGGGAGAGGAATGTGCAGTAGGAAGGAGAGAGGGAGGGGATAATTTAAGCCATCCTTCCTGGTGGAAGCCCTGTGTCCTACCACAGAACTTTCTGCTATTCTCACCAGTCTGGAAAGAGCTTCCAACCAAACCAAATGCACCTGCCAAGATATTTTATAATCTATGGAAAACTAACTTATTTCGCCACTGATTGCTCCAGTTTTCAAGACTTGGACTCCTGCTCAGTCCAAGATGAACATAATAATCTTGTGAATGGATAGCAACTTCCTCTTCTTGGCTTTTTGAAAATTTTCACTGATTTCTCTAAAGAAATGTTCTGCTTTCTACTTCTTAGTACAGTCTTAATGTTCCCCTTGTAATTCCTAAATGAATTCCCCACAATTTTCCTTCTAGTTACTATAAACACCAATATTTTAGGTGAGATATGTGTTAAATATGCAGTGTCTTGACACAATATCCTCAGCTCGATGTTCTTGGAGGTCTTTTCCATCCTTCCTCTGTTTTGCATCAGCAGAAATATGGGTGTGGGTCAAACACCATCACTTAATCTCTCCAACGACCCTTCAGATTCTATTTTTTTAGTATGAAAATTTTCATTACTGTTTTGTCAATAAGGAATTGATTTTTATACCTTAATAATTCTATTTTCACACCTTTAATTCCTGTGCAGAATATCACAGTGATAGGTGACAAGGGGTCCAACCTCAGCAACATCATCATCTTCCACATAATTAGGAGATGTGTGATTATCAATACCTTTCCTGGGAATCTTTTACAGTGAGTTTTTTGGCCATTATTAATTTTAGTAATTTACCACCAGCTTTCAAACTGTTCACTACTGTTCATTTAACTACCATTTCTATTAGGGCTTCTTGTTACTCTAGGCTTGGGTGCAAAGCATTTAAACCACAAAAAATTCACTCTGTCTTGGATTTTCCAATCTTTTTACTTTCACATGTATTCTCTGTTCTTCTTCCAAGTTTTTTTGTCACATCTCAGCTTCAAGACCTCTGTTTCTGATACAGAGTTGGTTGTGTCTGAGTTTTCACCAGATACAACTGTTTCATTGAAGAGTCAAAACTGGGAGTTCAGCTGACAGTTTTGAGTTTTCCTGAAATAACCTCCTTCCACTGGTGCTGGAATTAAATTTTTTTTTAATACTTAAATTTGCATTTTCTGTTAAAGACAATTGAAAGAATCTTCCATTCTTCCATGATCATTCAAAGGTATCTGGATGTTTCATATTTCTTGGATGTTTCCTTTTTTCTTGCATTATTCTCTTTGAAGAATAAATCAAATTCTCTTTAAATAATTTTGTAAACTTCTTTTATCCCAATTATCTATGTAATTTTTTCCCCCATGACTTAGCACAGAGATCTTTCTGAGAAAGAGGGCTGGGATTGAGTGGAACAGTAACATTTGATATTTATTCCCATATTTTGACAGATTAGCAGAATAATTCCTAAGCAATGTGTCTGGACAATTGATGGATTGACTTCATATTTGACTGGCTCAGAATAACAAAATTCACACCATTTAATAGCAGGTTCAGAATGTCTCTTTTCCAGCCAGTTTTTCCTTGAATTCTTGAAAACCAAACACAAAAAAAAAAAAAAAGGGAAAAAATTCCTGTCCTATATGTTAATCAATCTTTCATTAGTGAAAGAGATGTTCATAGACCTCAAAGTGTTTGCTCTTCAATCTCCTTTTGTTTCTTCTACTCTGTAATTCCAGATCTGAGCTTAAATCCAAAAATGAGTTAAATCACCTCTATCCCAGTGGCTCTCTTTTCATCTGCTCCATTTTAATAGTTTCACCATTTTATAGAGTAAATTCAGGATGCTTCAAGATTACAAATCTTTATGTGGGTACAAGCTTGGACACACATGGAACAGGCTTGTTTTGTGCTCCTTTCACAGAGTACTGATTTGAGAAAGTAGAGAAAAGGGATTTGTTCCTTTTGTAGTCCACAAATTTTTCCAGTACACCTCTAAGTTTAATTCAATCATAACTCAAAGTTAAATCATAGAATTTGAGAATTTTAAAGCCCTGATTCCCACAGAAGTACATCCAGTTTGGTTCTATTGGTATTTGCATATTTGTGTTTTCATTCTAACTCCTGAAGGCTTGAGTGAGGGTAAACCAGTATTTTGAATTCCTAAATTTCAAAAAGTTGGGACTAGGAAATCCCAGTCCCACTGAAGAAAGTAGATGTGAAGTGTTTGAACACTCATTTATAATGGGCAAATAGCCCATTTTCCCAGATTAACCAAGATTTTTCTTGCCTACAAATTTGATAACCATGGGACTGGAGAAAAATTTAGTTCAGTTTTAGGTAAGCAAAATCAGTTAAATTTTCAGCAAGAAAAGAAGTGTAAATCATAAAGTTTTTTTCAGGTCAAGATACTCTTTGGTGTTTTCCAGGTGATTAACTGGAAATAATTGGATTAACTGCCCAAATAGAGAATTTGTTATTTAGGTTAACATTGACACGCAATCAACTGTCCAGTGAAACTCTGTGCACATTTTCCCACTAAAATACAGACAATCCTGGATGTAATTCATTAATTAATCTAAATCTGATTGTCTTACAAGGCATTTGGGATGGAGGGGACATTTTGCCTTTTGAACCCTCTTTATTAATTATAGAACAAAGGAAGAATGACTGAGACTAGTAATTTAAGCTAGGCCCAAGTTTTCATACACTAGTTGCAAGTATTACAGATATTTAGATATTGGCAAACACAAGTATGGGACTTTACACACATTAGCTGATGAGATGGTTGGAAATCACGTATTTCCTAGTTTATACTGAGAACATCAGTTCTACACTAAAAAAAGAACCAGGTGTGCAGATATCTCACGAAAAAGAATAATTGTAGGTTATCTTCTCCATCAAATGACCTTTTGACTCCATTCTGGGAAGTTTTTGTACCACATAGTGGCTTCTCTTCCTCATGGTCTAAACCACAGGAATGCACCTCTCTTCAGATCCCAACCACCCGCCTCTGGAGAGGGAAGGATGTCTCTGGGGGCAAAGAGACAGAGATCACAGAAAGGGCAGAAATCCTCCCAGGCTGTAAGAAATGACGTGTAGGATAATGAGGCAGCGACAGAGGATTTCCCTTACAAATGGCAATTATCCAGGGCCCACCAGCTGAACAGTCATTAAGATGTTGTTAAGTCACAGGAACCCAGCACCATGACTGTGTCCAGGCACAGATGTCCTGATTCCTGAATCACCAGGCCTTCCTTTTACTGGCTGCCCTGAATTAAAACAAAAAACCAAACCAAACCAAACTCTTCCTTAAAATCCAACGTTCCTCCTCACATGGCGTTCGAAACCACACTGTGAGATGGCAAATACTCTACATAGTTTATGGCTGCTGGTGGCAATTACCAAGAGCAGCTCAAATGGGATTTATCAGCCCTCAGAAGAGTTTTCCAGGGGATGTGGCCAGTTTTATGTTTGTTGGAGTGAGGCCAAGGCTGAGATGTTTTTTTGTTTGGGCGCACTCAAGGCTGACCGTAAGTTGTTACATTGAATGAGTGAATCTGATCCGGTTTTGTTGTGTGGAAAGGTCGAGTGGGAGACCAGAAAGACTCGATTTTGCCTCAGATTCTGCAAGTGAGAATGTTGCAGAAGGAACACTGTGTGCCACTGAGTTTCCTTGAGGGATCAGAGAATTGCTGTACGGGTTAATCAGGGGAGCAATCACTGGGGAGGAGTTAAGGAATGTTTCCTCAGGCACCACAAAATGGGGACTGTAAAAAATTAGTTATTAGAAACTCCTTGGGGTAAGAACCCCCAGTTTTCTATTGTGTTTTTGTTAAATTTGGCATGGGCTATGCTTCAGCAAGACTAAGCATTCTGGGACCATCTTTATCAAATCAAGCCATCTTTGACCACATCCCAGTCTTGGAGAAAGACAAAATGGTCCAAATGAAGTGACTCCTTCCCTGATGTATCTTCCCAGTCTCCAGCAACCTGTAGGATAAGATCTTCAGCCCAAAACAACACAATGAGCCTTTGCAGTTATTCCAGTATCCAGGAGAGTACCAGAGCACAGACTCTGGCACCAAATGGCACCATCTGTGGATAATCACACTTTGTAGCAGACCAAATAGGGTCTAATTCCCACAGGGGTGGCCATGTTCAAGCCACTTCTTAGAAAAACTCCCTGGTGTGTGTTAACTCCCAGATCTGCCCAGGAATTTTTTGGGAGAGTGCCAGCTGATCCAGGCTTTAAATGCTCTAAAAACCACTCTAAAAAGAGTGGTACAGGCAACTCTGTTCCAGGGCCCTGGATCCAGAACTGATTTCATTTAGCAGTAAAGACAGAACTTTTATTTTTAGATTTTACTAGCCAAGCTGGTGGCCTAACTATTATTGCTGAGTGGTTCTTGATAATGACTGTATTTACAGCGACCTAGGGGTGCAAGGCCAGGAAACAGGCTTGTCTGACATACTTCCTGACTCAGATTTACACATCCATAGAGCCATTCCTGGGACATCTGTAGGCTGCCCGCAGGCATCCTCTCGGCCACTCATGTGGCTTTCTACCAAGATCATCTGTCTTAATGACAGGTGTCATCAAGAAGCTGATGGAAGTGCAGGAGGAAAACGGGATACGTGGAGGCAGATAAGCTGGTTTAAAATGTGGTGTGTGTATATAAACAGTGGGAGAAGAGAGGTGATAATTTGCCCCCGTGGGATCGTTAATTTTCTGGTTGCCCGTTGACATATTCACTGTGACATTCAGTTTCTGTGCTCAGGTATGAAGGATTGCAACGAATTCCAGCCCCTGATCTGGAGCAAACTGTTGTTATCGACTGAGCTGTGCCACTTTTCCACCCACCACGTGTGTGACTCACGGTCTAAAAACAAACCACAGGTTTCAGGTTCGATATTCTCTGATTCCATGCCAAAACCACAATGACTCCAACGAGATTTACACAAGCGATCTGTAAACCTCAGCAAAACTTTCCATGAACCTCATCCACAAGAAGATTCGTATCCAGGTGTGTTCTGTGAACCTTTGAGATGCCCTGAGATCATCTGGCTAGGTGCCTTACAAGGCAGCGTTAAAGGGACCCCGTGTTTAGCGACTTTCTTATCTAACATCCAGCAAATCTGATACTTTCTTATCTACCATACACCAAATGCAGATGATTCCTTTAGCCTGAGGAGGTTTTGTTCTTTCAGTAATAATGGAGTAAAGTGTAATTGCTTTCTAATCCTTTTGAATTTAATCCAGGGCAAATACATTTCAAATTAAGTTATTGACTCATGGAATCATGGAATATCCTGAGCTGGAAGCGACTCCCAAGGATCATGCAGTCCAACTCCTGACCCTGCACAGGATCCCAAAAATCCCACAGTGTTCCTGAGAGTGTTGTCCAAACCCTCCTGGAGCCCTGGCAGCCTTGGTAGTATGGCCACTAATATTTCCTAATTTTTCCTAATAGCAATTTAGGAAATTCTACCACTCATTTATCTTGTCCTTATGGACTTCAAATATCCAGCCAAAAGTTTCTGCCATGCTATGGGTACCTCCTACAACTATTTTTGGCATTTCTGGGTTTTCCCCAGAACAAATGATTTTGTTTTCAAATGCAAGTGATTTAAAAAAAAAAAAAAAAGGAATTGAATTTTTATAGGTACAATTTTGTCACATTTAGGTTTTTTTTTTCCCATCTTAAACAAATTTTAGAAAGTACTTAGAGGAAAATTATTTCTATACTTATCAACATATAGAAGATTAGAACTCTGGAAAGATTACAGACAGTTAATGAAGAAACAAAACACCCCAGACTTATAAAAGGCAGATTGGCCAATGCAACAAAGGGCACAAAAGTGCATAAAAGTAATTTTAAATTGATATAAAAATCCTGTATGTGGGTTTTATTTATGAAAAAAATGTATTGAGCCAATAAAAACAGCTCTGTGTCAGTAACAGGTAAATTGCTGGGAAAAATCAGGGTTCATCAGAAAAAGTTGTGTTACAAAATATGTTAGGAGGAATGTGAAGCTTTTCCTGTTGATGGTTCTCTTTATAGTCCAGAAAAGGAGCACTAAATAAAAGTGGACTTCAGGAGAGTTAAGATTTGTCAGCATGATCTCTCTATTTATTCGTTTGCTGAGAGTACAAAAAATAGCAGAATTCCACCCTCTCCTGGAAAAACTGTGAATTTTCTGTAAGTACTTTCAGTAGAAATCGCTGTTTCTTCAAAGAATTTTCATGGGGAAGACTCTGGCGTTTTTAGTTAGGGAAATTAGGTTTTACAAATGCAGACTTGGGAGTCTTTAGCCAGTAAAAGGAGAGGAAAAGATAGGATTTTTACATTTGCATCAATTTTCTTCTTCCTTTTGGGCCTTGAACATGAAATTCAAAGGATTCTGCTGCAACTCTTAGCAAGGTCTGGAAGTAAAAGTAAAAACCTTCCCACTTTTCCCATTTGTATCATGGACTTTGCAAAATGAGAGTGAAACCTGGACTTAATAACAAAATAAATACTCAATTAAACCAAAATTTTCAGCTGAATGTGTCTCTCTTTGTGCCCAGAGCTTCTGGAGATTTTACCCACAGTGTTTGTGCTAAGAGACATCCAATATGGCAAGACTATGGATCAATTCCCTATGGATCTGTGAGCTTGATCCAGGAGGGCTTTTATCCTCAATTGCATCTCCTAGAGATAATTGGAGCACAACTGTGTTGCCCTTCCCTCCTTTCCCCCACAATTTCCTACTGGAATAGCTGCTCATCCACAATGCAAATATTCTCCATATGCAAGGAGTGAGTTTTGACAACTTCTGGTCATGGGGAGAAGCTTGAACTCCCAAACTGGAACCTTCCCACTGACTCAGCCACCACAGGGCTGAGCACAAGAACCAAATGTTTCACATTTTTTAAGGCACGTCAATTTTTAAGCTAATCCTGCCCCAGGAGAGGATCAGGGCAGGCTCTTGGGGTGGAGTGGATGTTACTCTGAATCATCATTTTCAAAGGCTGGTGTTGGATGGACCAGATTTAATGAACCCAATGCCAAAGGGGCAGGTGGGGACTCTGATTTCAGTCAGAAGGTGAAAAACATCAGCAGCAAAACTTTTCCAGAAAGGCTGTCCTCTCCTCTCAGTTGGAATTTGTACCTTTAACAGCAGTTTGCTCTTTCTCTGGCTGCTTCACAGCTTAACACTGTCAGACCTAATTTTGAGCTGGCAGGGTGGGTGGGGACAGAAAAGGCCATCAAAACTTGCCTATAAGGCCAGGGCAATGTGGACAGAGGCAGAACTGGTGGCATCCTCACACAAACAAAACTTCCAAACTGAACCACGCTAGAAATCACTTTTCTTTCCATTCATATCCTCTTCACATGTTCCTTAAAAACAAGCTTTGTTCATGCCTTTAATTTCCCCATCAATCCTCTTCCCTTCCCCTTTTCCCTTTTCCCATGAGATGTTTCTCTTCTGCTGCTACCCAAGTGATTTCCAGCAGCCACTGATTTTCTGATAGCAGTATTTCTCTTGGAATGATGAAGGAGTTGCTCATCCAAAGTATTTTCAGGGCAAAACCCAGAATGTTTATTTTAAATGTGTGCAAAGTGTCACACAGAGGGAAAAAGCATCCATGAGTACTCCAGGAAAAGCTGCCAGCAGAGCAATAGCTACACATGATCTTTGCATGTACTTGACTGAGAAAGCAGAGCAGGGAATTATTGCATTTTTCCTCTCTCTTTCATGTATTTTACTTGGCTCATTGAGTGCTTCATGGCCTTCCAAAACTCTCATTTTTTCATGGATCTTTACACTGTGGGCAAACCTGAAATCTGAACAGGTCATGTCTGTAAAAATCTAGAAGATGCTGATGTTTGGAGAAATATTGGAATGGCAAATTATCTTACATTGATGCATTTCTGCACATGGAGCACTGGACTTACACATATTCTCATTAAATAAGCATCAGATAAAGGTGGCAGCTTGTAATTACAAGAGCCTTGGACACTGGAATCTGTTCTGATATATGCATCTTTCTTTGGTAAAAGAAGGTTTTGGGATGAGTCTTCCAGTACCTGAAGGGAGCCTGCAAGAAAGATGGAGAGAGACTTTGGACAAGGACATGGAGTGACCTGACAAGGGGAACAGTTTCAGAATGACAGAGGGCAGAGTTAGATGGGATATTGGAAGGAATTGTTCCCTGAGAGGCCCTGGCACCGGGTGCCCAGAGAAGCTGTCCTGCCCCTGGATCCTTGGAAGTGTCCAAGGCTGGGTGGGATGGGGCTTGGAGCAAACATGGATGATGGAAGGTGTCCCTGCCCGTGGCAGGGGTAGAACTGGATGATCTGTGAAGCCCCTTCCCACCCAAATCATTCCATGATTCTGTGTGGCTCTGGGGATCTGATATTCAATTAAGTTTAAGAAACCATGTGAGTTTTGATCTGGGAGATGCAAGGGATACTGTGTGCTCTTTTCTGGACTATAATTTGGATGCTACTATTTCCAGACAATTAGATCCATTTCCATGCAGCATTTCCTCTCTCCAAGTTCAGTATTGCCTCTTGTTCTGTGCTCCTCCTGATGACCCCTGCTAAAGTTAGACAAAGAGAGAACAAGTCATGCACTTCCTGATCTCTTCCTCCTCCTTTTCTTCCACTACTTTACTAATTTGTATGTGGGCATGGAGTGGCAACACCCCATGATTCACCTTCTGACCACAGATTATCCAGCCACTCCCCAGAAGAACCACTCTCTAATTCCTCTGGTGCAAAGTTTGGGGAAGGGAAGGGCACATGGGTTCTTTGCATGAATAAAATGCAAAATTTATTATCATTAAACCACAATGCATCGGTTCAGAGCCTGGATTGGATGTGGCACATCCACAAAACAACTGGACTGTTCACACTCCAAGGAGGTTTAAATGGGAATGGGAGACAAAATGGAGCAGATGGAAGAGCTCTAGGAAAGGAGGCAGTGAGACAGCACAGGACATGGACTCAGCCCATTAGCCTGTTCCTCTGTTTCCAGCTTTTCCTGTTTCTCCCATGCATCTTTGCACTCCTTATAGATTTGTCCTCTGAACCATGTCCTGCATTATTTCCACATTCTAAGTCTCAGATGTCTTTGGGTGGCTGGCAGCCAGCAGAGGCAGAGCAGGGGTGTGTCCTTCACTCTGCCTTCATCAGAAGCTGACATCTGTGCTCAGCTTCTGAGGTGAGCAAAGCTGAATGGTTCTTCTTTCTCTGGGAAGAGCCAGAGGGTGGCAGGTTCTCCACAACAACCAGCTGCTTCTGTATTTTAGGGGTGTTATGTTTGCCTTGCTTCTGTATAGGTATTGATAACATTTTATTATTATTGTGTTGCAGTAGCAGCTAGAGGTCCTTGCTGAGATCACAGCAGTTGGTGGGTCCTGTACAGCAAAATTCATGGAGACAATCCATCCTCAATGGATAGCAGCCAGACTGCAAAAAAAAGGAGTATTTCAGAAGAGAGGATGTGTTTTCATTTATACCTCACTTGTTATGACCTACCCAGTGTAGCTAAATGTCTGTAAATCATTTTTATCAAAAGAACATTGAGATTTTTGAACCAATCTATAAATGCCATGTCCCACTGGGACAGGGAATTCCTCTGGTGGGGGATAATGGATCATAAACCATAGGATGGTTTGAGTTGGAAGGGACCTTAAAGATCATATTGCTCCAACCCCCTGCCATGGGCAGGGACACCTTCCACTAGACCAGGCTGCTCTAAGACTCATCCAAGCTGGGCTCTTGTCCAGACCTTCACCCACAGCATCCATAATCCTCTTGGATCCTGATCCAGAGTCTGTGAAGATAACCAAAGTTCTCTCCCTCTATTACAGTGGGACTTGGATCAGGTTTTACAGTCAGATTGAGAAATTTTATTTAATTTTCAGGTATTACACAATAAAACTTTTATGGGAGTCTATTCCAGCCCAGCAAGTGCCAACTTATAGAGACTGATCCCATGAATTTTTGTGGATTTTTGTCTCTGATAATCCACAGCCTCAACTGAATGAGTTACATCAAGGGAACTCCAGAAAGGCCCTGAATGGATCCTGAGTGATCCAAAGCAACTCTTTGCTAACCCATCAAACAAATTTATCATAAGCCATTATTTCTCTTCCATTTTATTCCTAATTGTTCACTTCTAATTGAAATATTCTTGAGGTTCCCATGTTTCGGGACTCAGCTTGCAAATGAAGATACCTCATTTTCTAACTTTATGAATGTGGTTGATGATTCCTGTTGAGCTTTCTGGTCTCATATTTATCTTTTATCCTGTCAGCCATCCTCAGGCACATATTGGATACTCTAGAACATCTCAAATTGTTCTGTGAATCTACATTTAGACAACTGAGACGATTGACTATGTCATCAGTGAGAATCAGGCATGTCCAAGGGGAAATGTTGACCTGCATCAGGTGAAATTACCCGTCTCCTAAAAATATTGGCTGCTCTTCACCAAGTAGCCTTGATTGTAGATGATGAGTTACAATCCTGCGGGATGAATTAATGCAGAAATATTCGAGCAGGGCATTCTCTTCTCCATCACATCTCCTTCAGGTGACCACCACATTTTAAAGATTTACAATCCATTGCCTTTGGGTGTATTTTCGCTAAATTGTGGTGGGATTTAATACTGTTTTCTCTGAATATCCTAGCATGGCTGCTCAGGAATCTTGCTGTGGCAGCCTGAGGGAAGTGGGGAATCTGTTTGCCAGA
The DNA here is from genome assembly GCF_035770615.1 of Melospiza melodia melodia. Lineage (NCBI taxonomy): Eukaryota > Metazoa > Chordata > Aves > Passeriformes > Passerellidae > Melospiza > Melospiza melodia. The sequence continues at coordinate 136,982,890 of NC_086196.1, forward strand.
AAAATCTGAGGTTTTACTATTGCTTTAAAATCATAGAATTACATGGGCCTCAGCCAGGACACACCGAGTGAGCTGCAAGTTGTTAAACACACAAGAGGGGATGTGCTCTTCAGTGACAATTCAGCTCTAGTAAAAGATTTCATATTGATGGCTCTGAAAACAGATGTTCTCTGGAAATCCCAGGCAGTGTGTTGAGAGGATGGAACTCCTGCAGCAGCGTGGGAAGGCTCTGTATGGAGCAGATGGAATGAACTGTTATCCCAACCCTGCACTGCCCTGAAACAATGGATGCTGCATTAAATCAATGTGAGAAATGGCATTTATTTAACCCTCAGAAAACATTCAGTTGTATTTCAAACTACCAAAATGCTTTTTGGTAGTTTGGAAGCATGACAAATACTAATCTCTGGAATTATTAATTCAAAAAGATTAATCTTGCAAGACATTAGGAAGAAAAATTACATTATAGACACAAACACAGCTAAAGTGCTGCTGATGTCAGAAACACCCCATACTACAAATACAGACTATTTGAAGTGACATAACACAAGTGTATTCCATATAAAAGAATGTATAAATTCCCCTAACTCAGCTGATTGAGCTCCATGGATCCCTGACTCTCTGTCATTGACACCATCTATTTTCTGCACACACAGCACAGCAAGCAGTGATGAGTGTGATTGAAATACCTACACCCAGACATGGAACCACGTGAGAAAATGTGGGCAAAAATAGCTTTCACTGAAAAAAATGTCCTTTACTAATAGAACAGTTCCTAAACTTAGTGGGGCTTGAAAGACAGATTCTTTTACTTTAGGGACAGAACATGTTTCCTGTCTATTTTTCTTTTTTTTTTTTTCTCTTCCTATTTTTCCTTTTCTCTTTCTTCTTTTTTATCCTCACTTATTTTTTCTACTTGTATAAGATCAGGGGAAAATAGAACAGAAAAGTAAAGAAGGAAATTAACAGAATTTCCTTTAAATTAATAAAGAAATTAACAGAATTTCCATTAACAGATGGCAAAACCCTACTCAAAATATTGGATTTTTTAAATTCTAGGCTTTCTATAAAGTTTTAAAGTGAGCTAGAAAGCTATTTTCATTAGGACTATATAAAGATTTTTTTTTTTTTAGTAATAGATGGACCAGAAGTGGAGTGAACAGAAGCAAACTGACATTTGTGGGATATTTTTCTGTGTCATGGTACCCATCACATGAATTTGGCAGTTTCGTTGCTTTGCAGAATATAATGAAAATTTCATTGAGAAAGGCTCTCTTATTTTAGGTTTTATAGCAAACTAGATGGGCCTAAAACACAAACATTGTTATAACACAAGCACAAAATATAAATTAATGGGAAGACAAAGGGTTTTTTTACTGTATTCCCATTAAAAAGTTGGTGCCATATGTTTTATTGCAAGAAATGCTTTCAGAAGTGATTAACTGGATCTAGAATGTTCTTCCATTTATCTCTGTCTTGCTCTTCCACCATCCATATATTTATTTGCATCAGAACCAAGACCAATCCCTTAGTGCCTCCCACAGTCCTGGTGGGACATCTTGGAAAACCTCAGGAGCATCTCACAAACTGAGGGCTTGGGCTCCAAAGGGGCCCTGGTGGTTCATTCTTTGGCTGTAATAATATTTAGAGGCCGAGGTCTTTCCTTTACACACAGTTATTTCAGGCACATGTGACAACTACAGAACTGTCACCGCTGCCCCTCTGAGATTCCTTATCTTGGTTCTCATTAAGAGGATGACAGGGTGAGGTCGGGGTGCATCTTGATAAGCCCAACACCAGTGCTGGCTTGGTAACCCATGGGGTGGTCACCTCTTGAAGGCTTCCCTATGCTTTAGAGATGTTTTCCTGAAGTAGCAGGCTGAGGAGGAAGGGACATCCCACATTGTGGAGATGCACAAAGCTGCCAGAAATTGTCCACTCTAAAGTCCTCTCACGTGGTGGTCTTCACAGGGGTCCCAGGTCGAGAGAAGAGACAAGGATCTGACCCCATGTTTCAGAAGGCTTGATTTATTATTTTATGATATATACTATATTAAAACTGTACTAAAAGAATTGAAGAAAGGGTTTCATCAGAAGGCTTGCAAAAGAAAGGAAAAAGAATAGAATGATAACAAAAGCTCGTGACTCTCAGACAGTCCAAGACAGGTGGACTGTGATTGGCCATTAATTAGAAACAATCAACATGGACCAATCAAAGATCCACCTGTTGCATTCCACAGCAGCAGATAATCAATGTTTACATTTTGTTTCTGAGACCTCTCAGCTTCTCAGGAGAAAAAAATCCTAAGGAAAGGATTTTTCATAAAATGTGTCTGTGACACTCTCAGAGAGAAAGAGAGTCTTCTCCTTCTTTTGAAAGACATCAGGCATTTCACCTGAGAACTCAACTTCTGTCTTTCAAATGAGAGGTTGCAGAAACAAGATGGAAGATAGGTTCAGGGTCTGTCTGCCCAGTGCTTCCCACAGGACTGATTCCTGCTCTTTGAGAGAGACAAATGTATTTGGGTAAAAGCTGGATGGGGATTTGAGAAAATTCAGCTGAAGATGTCTCTGCTCATTGCAGGGTGTTGGACTGGATAGCATTTAAAAAGTCCCTTCCAAATCAAGCTTTTCTAGGATTATACAGTTCCATGAGAAGTGACTCGTGAAGGACTTGGTGTGTGATCCAGGAACAGGGCATGTGGTGAGGACCAAGGGTACAAACCTGAGTTCTTGTGGAGGAACTAAGATTCCTTCACAGGCACTTCCCAGGCTGGGGACAATGTCCCTACTTGTCCAGCTCTGAGGCAATACTTGGGGGTATAACTGAAGCAGTATTTGAGGGAATATTAAGGGAAGTCACAATTCTTGTCCTTTTTCCTGAAAAGGATCAACTAAGGGACAAGAATTGTGACTTCTCTTAATATTCCCTCAAATACCAAGGGAATTTTTCAGGTAATAAAAGCTGCCCCATACAGAAATTAGAAGAACTTAAAGACATTTTTATAATTCTCTGTAAAACAAACTGAAACACCTCCAGTTGCACCCTCTTCCTCACTACCACATGAAATATGCCCAAAGTTTTTCCAGAATATGTAAAATCTTGTATAATACATAATAAATGAGATATATTCTCCCTTAGGCAATTTCCCCCAGACTTTCCCTATCTTAGGAAATCTGATCAAAAACATAGCAGAGCTTCTCTTTCAGTGGAGGAACTCATCAACAGGCTTGGTAAACCCCAAAGTTCTCCAGAACCACGTTTATTTTCATTGAATCACAGAATATCCTAAGCTGGAAAGGACCTACAAGGGCCATCAAGTCCAGCTCCTGGCCCTGCACAGGAAAGCCCCAAAAACAACATTGCATGCTTGAGACCATCATCCAAATACACTTTTATTTAGGTGGCAACACATTGTCAGTTGATTGCAGGCCTGGAAGAACCAAATTCTTGTGTCGGGGCTTATGGTGCTCCCCTTGTTGTTCCCTTTGCAGATCGACAGCATGCAGGCCCTGCTCCACTGCCCCAACGTGCTGGTGTGCGTAGGCCGGGAGCCCTTCAAACCTGTATCCATGGAGAATCTGAGGAAACACTCGGTGGAGAAGCTGCCCAACCTGCCTCCCCGCTCCAACAATGGCAACAATGTCAACGAGAACAATGACAGTAAGAAAAACCTCGGGGCCGTGTGGCGCGGTCCTACCCACAGCCTGGGGACTGCAGGTCCCCATTGTGCTGCCCCAAAGTATGGATTTCATGTGGAAAATGCACTTCCCTCTCCATGCCTCCCAGGCCTTTCCATCCTCCCCTTCTTTTTCTCTGGTTTCCTTCTAGGATTTCCTCCCTACACCCCCTAGTCTTTCTTTTACATGCTCCCCATGTCTGGCTGACTTCCCTTCCTCTTTCATATCTCTGGGTCTCCTTTTCCTTCCAGAACTCCCTCCTTTCCTGTGTCTGTCCACCCAGACTCTGGAGATTTCCCACGAATCCTCTATCCCATCGTTGTCTGTCCTATCATGCCTTCCCTAATGCATTTTCCTGCACCAGGACCAGAGGATGCCCAGGTTCTGCCAGCAGGAGATTCAGTTTCTCCTGCAGGTTACAGCTGGCCTTTTGCAAACAAACTGTGTTTTTATGGGAAAGATTATATTCAGGAAGATGTATGTTATGGATTCTTCAGGATTATATTTTTTTGGCACCCCATCATGAGTTATCTAAGGTCACAGGTAATTAAACCAGCCACCCTCAGCCTGGGAAAAGAAACTTCCCAATTCCAAAGGGCAATTAATCTCACCTGTATTAAGGATTTATTGTGGGATGAAATTAAGTGTGCCCTGGAGGTATGTTTGTTTCTCTCCATTGTCAGTACCAGGAGCTTGGAAAGATTCATTTGTGTGTTGCCAACAAGTTGTAGAAACTCAAGGACAGAGGCATCTTATGCTCAGTATCCAAGACATAAAAAATTGGAGGGAAACATGGGAATAATCTGGAGTTTTGCCTGTCAAGAGACTGAGCAAATCCATCAGTTCAATCATTAGGATGGTCAGGGAAGAGCTATTTAATGTAATTTGGATGTGCTCCTCTTCAGCACTTCCTTCCTAAAATGCCCTCCATTCAACTGCATATCCATATGCCCATGGAGGATTGTCTGGAGAAATGTACAAGGAAATTTTGGACAAACGTATACTCAAAATAAGACAGATGAATGTCTTGCAAGACAGTCTGATAGCAACATATTCTGCTTGAAATGAAGGGACCTACACAAACCTATGCAGATCACTGCACGGGCCATAAAGATGTTCTTCCAATTGCAATTCCTAAATTTCCTTATTCTAATTCATTTATTCTACAACTCCCACCATTTCTCTTTGTAATTATCACCAGCTTACAATTCCTTTTTTAATTGTTTATGTTTCAATAAGAATTATAATTACTCCTAGTGGCACATCCCTGCAGGGACTGAGTGTTGCTTTGGTCTACATGGCCACACATTTCCTGGAATATGAGTGGAGAAATGAATGTTACACAATAAATGTGTGACCAGCTAAGGAAGAGGGTCACTTCTCCACATATTTTTCCCTAGTGAAATAAGAAAGATGAAAACTTTCACAGTTAAATGAAGGAGTATTTGTAACATAAAAAAAAATGCCCAAACTCAGAGACTAAATTGCTCGATATGTATATATATTTTTGATTTTTCTTAATTTTACTTCCTGACATGCACTAAATAAAACAAAGTGTTTGTGTTCCAATTTATTTTTTTTAATAAAGTTATGGTGTAGAAGATTTTATTACAGATTATTAATTCAAAACTTAAAATGTAACAAGGAAGTTGGACTAGATTATCTGCAGGGGTCCCTTCCAACCTTAACTATTCTATGATTAGTGGGCATCACTCAGTCAAAGACAAATTTTCAAACTATGCAAATTGGCATAGGCTTGGCTTTTGAATGGATGAATGGAATAATGGATGAATGGAATAACATCAGGATTCACTAGTTTGAGGGTTTGGCTTACATATCTTCTGTCATCTTTATGTGAGTTAACATCTTTCTCCATCTTTCTCTTCTTCACTCCTTTAGTGAACTTTGGACTGAAAGCCAAAAAAAGCGTTATCCATCCACGGTCAGCATCCAGCAACAGGTCGATGAGATTTTCCTTGTCATCAGAGAAGTCATACCCCAATGGCCTTGAGGCCTCTCCAGACAACGGGGGCCCCTTCTCCAATGGCTGCTCTCACCCAAAAGCTGGGGACCTGGTCCAGTCCCTGGTCAACGATGACATCGAGAAGCGGGTCCATGTGAACAAGGATGGGAGCTTGTCTGTGGAGATGAAAGTTCGCTTCCGTTTGCTCAACGATGAGACTTTGCAGTGGTCCACCCAGATCAAAAAGTCCAACCTGATGAACCAGCTGCCTTGTGAAGAGTCAGGAGTGGAGGAGGACAGCGGAGCAGATCCCCTGCAGAAAATGAACCCAGAAGCCAGCTCAGAGGCAGATGATTCCTTATATCCCTGTGATATCGATTCCTACATGTCCAAACTTGAGGAATCAGAATATGATGAGGCCCACTGTCACAGCTGTGGAAAAAAACACCAGGACTATGACATTTGGAAGAACCCCATGCACATGTCCCAGAGGGAAGAGCCTGGCGTGCGAAGCACCTGGCACACACGCTCTTCGTGTTCCAGCACATCTTCCCGCAGGAGAGTAGTCCACAAAAAAATGACATCTGTGGATAGCATCCACACCACATCCAGTGAGGAATTCTCTGAGCACATTGTGCGAGAGTCCTCATCCTACTCAGAGACTATAAAGAACAGAGTGGCGTATCGATCTGTTAAAAAGTGTGTGTGCCGAAGTGATTTATCCACCGGTGCTTCCAATGGAGAAGAACAGCAGGAACACACCAGGACAAGCACAGGAAACAGCCAGAGGCCTTCATCCTTGGGCTTGATGTCACATTCAAGCTGTGAAAACAACCTGGATACTCAAGACAGCCCTGAAGACCAGGAGATCACCAAAATCATTTCACAGAATGAGGATGCAAATTGTTTTGAAGCTTCCTCTGTGAAGTGCTTGAAGGATGACCCAGAAGAGGTTGAAAGCAGCAGAGTTGGGAGTGTCATGTCCAGGTCATCCCTGCAGTCTAGGCAGAGCAAGAAGAATGTGTGTGATGAAGTGAGCAGCGTGGGCAGGAGCATGTCCTCCTCAAGCCTTCAGAAGGCAAACCAGGGAGAGAACAGCCAGTGCTCCACCTCTGCCAACAGCGTGCACAGCAAGTCCAGTAACTGCACCACACCAAAAGAAAAGGCTGAGCAGGGTGACACCTCTGATGACAACCCAGTGGTGTCCTCTTTCTCCAGCGAGTCCTGCCCCAAGAAGGAGGCTGAAGAGGTGGATGCAGAGCAGGAAGAAAGTGAAGTCAATGAAGTCAGCTCAGTGTCAGCAAAAACAAAGCCAAGCCAATCAATCAGGGGTGAGAGCAGTGAAGGGGAACGATGCTCTACGCAAGGAACCCACCGTTCCAAGGCTAGCAACAGGAGCAGCAAGAAAAGTGGCAGTGAAGAGAACGTTCCATGCAGTGTCTCTTGCTCTTCCAGAGGGTCCAAAAAGAGCAAACGCAGCCACGTTCATTTGGATGCACAGTCTGAAATATCTGTGTCTTCACTTGAATCCACTCCGAATAAAAAGAATTCCCTACATGCAGATGATGTGAGATCGGGCAGCAGAGCATCAATTTACTCCAAAAGCTCATGTGAAATCAAGAAAAAATCTGCTGGAGACACCATGTCTCATAAGTCAGGATCTCTTCACTCAAACATTTCATCTACCAGTGAACCAGAGGCAGCTGCAGGTCCTGCTGAGGAGGAGACCTCAAAAAGTACTGCCAATGGCTACAGTGAAAGTTCAAAAAGCTCAAAGAAAAGAAGCCATAAAGAAGAAAACAGCAAGCCATCATCCCTCTGCTCAAGTCTTTCAAGTCCTAATGGAAAATCTGGAAAGGGTCATGCCAAGATTAGTTCTGAACCCTCTTCTTCAAAACAGGGAAGCATGAGTGGGAGTGTATGTTCAAAAGTTGACCACCCAAGTGAGGATGGGGTTAGGAATGGAAAACCCACAAGTAGCTCCTCAAGAGTCTCTTCAAAGTCAGAAATAAAAGATAAATGTGTGTTGACCCAGATATCCCAGGAAACTGATGATAGGTGTTCACAATCAAACATGTCTCTGTCTTCAAAATCAAGACCGACAAACAGGAAAAATCTTTGTGTGAAGGTGTCAAACTCCAGCCGGGCATCATTGTCAGAGACTATGTCAGTGTGCAGTCTGCAATGCCCTGCCCCACCAAAAGGGAAGCCAAAGAGAAAAAATATCCGTGCGACCATTTTGAAGAATTCCTCCATCAGCAGCATTGGCACCGAGTCCGTGCTGACCGCAGGGAGAGAGCAGAAAGAAATTGTGGATTCCTCCAAAGCAACTTCCTATGGCTCTAAATCCGCAGCAACCGAAGGAAATGGTCAGAATAATAAAGAGATTGATGATTCTTGCAACAAAAAAACAGAGGAAGAGGTAGAAGATGCAGGTGTTCAGGAGGAAGGAGGTGATTTAATGCCATCAGCTCTACCAAATGCATCTCCAGAAGAAGTTGTGCAAGAGTGGCTCAGGAAAATCCCTTCGGAAACATTGCTTATGAAATATGAAATGGAAGATGATGGAGAAGAGGAACATGCAGAGTCGACCACTGAGATTTCACACTGTACAAATGCCGAGGAAGTTCCGGAGGAGGAAAAAGCTGAGGAAAAGAATGAGGAGGAGGAGGAGGAGGCTGAAAAAGATGAAGCAAAGGATGAAGAAAAGGATGAAGCAAAGGATGAAGCAAAGGTTGAAGCAAAGGATGAAGTGGAAGAAGAGAAAGCAGAAGACACAGCTGTTGTTGAAGAGGCTGAAGAATGTGTGAACCAGGAAGAAATCTCTGAGGTTCCACCTGAAGCTGCTGAGGCTGAGCAGGCAGAATGCAACAAGTCAGTTACATCCAGCCAAAACAACAACAAGAGAGACCTTCCAACCTCTGTCCAAACGTCTGTCCAGATCATGAAGGCCTTGCTCAGTTCAAAGCATGAGACCAAATTTGACCGATCAAACAGTCTGCCTGAAGTATCCCCCACAATGGGGAGGAAACTGAGTAACTCTGCCAACATTTTGATTACTTGTCTTGCCAGCCTCCAGCTCCTTGATGAAGAGTCGGAGGATCCATCAGAAAACTCAAAACATTTGAATAAGTCAAGGTATACAGAGCTGCTAAATATTTTTCAAGCCCTGTGGTTTGGGTGCACTGCTGAAAGGAGTGGCCCAAGCTCAGATCAAGAGGCAAGCAAGGTGGCAATGCCAGTGTCTGGGTCTAAAGCCCCAAAATCCATGGATCACGCCTTCACTCCCATGTCCTCCTCTGGGGTTGATGTTTGCAGTTGCTCTGGTGGCTCAGGAGAAGAGTGCACAGCTGGTGCCACGTTGGTGGCACAGAAAACCATGGAATGCAAATCAGCCGAGCAAATGGAAAATGCAGAGACTGGCACAGAAGTGACTGAGGTCGAGGAGCAAAGTAAAGAGGGAGAGCAGCCATCCCGCCCTTCCACAGCCTGCTCAGAGGCAAAAGGTGAGGAAAAAGCAGAGTCTGCTAGAGAGGAGTCTGTAATCCAGGAGGAAGAAGAGAATAAGGAGGATCAGGGCAGTAACTGTGAGCATGAAGGAGGAGAAAATGAAAATGAAGAAGAAAACAAATTAGCTGAAACTGGAGAACAGGAGGAAGCTGAAGCTGTAAATGATGAAGTCCCACAAGAATACCCTGAAGAAGAGGCTGACCAGCCGGAGGCCACTGGTGATGAAGAAAACTGTGAAGAAGCTGACCAGCCAGAGGCCATTGGTGATGCCAATGTTGGTGATGCTGATGTCGGGATGGAGCTGAAAGAGGAGGTGCAGGAGCAGCCCCAAGAAGAGTCACCAAATGACCCCGAGCCCAAAGTTGATACATCCACCAGTGTGGGCACATCCCTTGTCCAGCAAAACTCCGTGGATCCAGACCCAACCTGGGTCCTGAGACTGCTCAAGAAAATCGAGAGGGAGTTCATGGCTCACTATGTCAATGCCATGAATGAATTTAAAGTCAGGTGGAACCTGCAGGACAATCAGCAGATGGATGCAATGATACTGGAGCTGAAGGAGGAAGTGAGTAAAAGGATACAAAAGAGCATAGAGAAGGAGCTGAGGAAGATCAGAAGCAGAGCAGGAAGAAGGATGCCGAGACCTCCAGAGGGGCCACCCACACGTGAGTCCAAACTCCAAACCGAGCAGAGGAGATGGAGACTGCAAACTATGCATAAAAAGTCCCTCTTTGGGGACAAAAATGGTGCCCAGATGAGGCTGGAGGAGACATCAGACTTATCATTTGATGTAGATAATGACTTTAACCTCAGTGCAGCTTTGGAGGACAGCATGAGCAAACAATCCAGTGAGGAGGAATATTGTCCATGTGACTCTTGTGTGAGGAAAAAACTGGCTTCCAGGCCTGCCAGAGCCCCTGTGGTGGCCACCAATGCCCCAGTGATGAAAGCATTTGATTTGCAGAAAATCCTGAGGCTGAAGAAGGATGGCAATGAGGAAGCCGTTGTTGCAGAAGCAGCCCAGGACACCAAAACACTTCCCAATGGTTCTGTGGAAGAAGGGGCAGAAAACGAGAAGGAGGAGGAGCAACCTCAGGCAGGTGAAACAGAAGCAGAGGAAGAAGAAGGAAAAGAACCAGAATTAAATGAAGATGATGGCACAACATTGAATGGAGATGGAGAAGAAACTGAAGTAGCAGAGAGTCAAAACACTGAGATGGAAGATGAGGCCAAAACTGAAGAAACTAAAGAAGAAGAAGCAGAAGAAGGAGGGGAAGAAACAAAAGAAGGAGAAGAAAAGGAAGCAAAAGAGGAGGAGGAAGAGAAAGAGGAAGAAGAAATGGCTAAGGCTGAAGAGGAGGGGGAGGAAATAAAAGAGGAGGAGGGTGAAACTAAAGAAGAAGATGAGGAAGTAAAAGAGGAAGAAGCAGAGGAAAGTAAGGAGGAAGAGGAAATAAATGAGGAGGAAGAGAAGGAAGTGGAAGAGGGAGTGAAGGAGGAGGAAGGGGAGGAGGAAGATGAAGAAGGAAAGAAAGAAGAAGGGAAAGAGGAAGAGGAAGGGAAGGAAGGAGAGGAAGAAGCAAAAGAGGAGGAGGAGGAAGCCAAGGAGGAGAAGGAAGAAACCAAAGAGGAGGAAGAAGAAACCAAAGAGGAGGAGGAAGAAGCCAAAGAGGAGGAAGAAGGAACCAAAGAGGAGGAGGGAGAAGAAGCAAAAGAGGAAGATGAAGAAGCCAAACAGGAGGAGGAAGAGGCCAAAGAGGAGGAGGAGGAAGCAAAAGAAGAGGAGGAAGCCAAAGAGGAGGAGGAGGAAGAAGGGAAGGAGGAAGAGGAGGAAGCAAAAGAGGAGGAAGAAGAAGCAAAAGAGGAGGAGGAGGAAGGAAAGGAGGAAGAGGAAGAAGCAGAAGAGGAGGAGGAAAGGAAGGAAGAAGAGGAAGAAACAAAAGAGGCGGAGGAAGCAAAAGAGGAAGAAGAAGAAGCAAAAGTGGAGGAGGAGGAAGGGAAGGAAGAAGATGAAGAAGTCAAAGAGGAGGAGGAGGAAGCAAAAGAAGAAGAGGAGGAAGCCAAAGAGGAGGTGGAGGAAGAAGGGAAGGAGGAAGAGGAGGAAGCAAAAGAAGAGGAAGGGAAGGAGGAAGAAGAAGAAGAAGCAAAAGAAAAGGCAGAAGGGGAGGAGGAAGTAGAGGAGGGAGATGAAGAAGCAGAAGAAGAGGAAGAAGCCAAAGAGAGAGAGGAAGAAGCTAAAGAGGAGGAGGAGGAGGAAGGGAAGGAGGAAGATGAAGAAGCCAAAGAAGAGGAGGAAGAAGCAAAGGAGGAAGACGAAGAAGCCAAAGAAGAGGAGGAAGAAGAAGAGGAAGAAGAAGAAGGAAAAGAGGACGAGGAAGAAGCCAAAGAGGGGGGGGAAGAAGAAGAGGAGGAGGAGGAAGAAGCAAAAGAAGAGGAGGAGGAAGGAAAGGAGGAGGAGGAAGAAGTCAAAGAGGAGGAGGAAGGGAAGGAGGAAGAGGAAGAAGCCGAAGAGGAGAAAGAAGAAGAAGGGAAGGAGGAGGAGGAAGAAGCAAAAGAAGAGGAGGAGGAGGAGGAAGGAAAGGAGGAGGAGGAAGAAGCCAAAGAGGAGGAGGAAGAAGCCAAAGAGGAGGAGGAAGAAGCCAAAGAGGAGGAGGAAGAAGTAAAGGAGGGAGAGGAAGAAGCAAAAGAAGAGGAGGAGGAAGGAAAGGAGGAAGAAGTGAAAGAGGAGGAAGATGTGAAAGAGGAGGAAGCAGAAGAGGAAGAAGAGCAAAAAGAGGAAGAAGAAACAAAAGAGGAGGAAGGGAAGGAGGAAGAGGAAGAAGGAACAAAGGAAGATGAGGAGGAAAAGGAAGATGAGGGTCAAACAAAAGAGGAGCAGGAAGTGGAAGAGGAAGAAGCAAAAGAGGAAGAAGAGGGAGAAAAAGAAGAGGAAGAAACAAAGGAGGAGGAGGAAGAAAAAGAGGAAGAACAAGAAGAAGAAGCAGCTCAAAATGAAGAGCAAGAAGCTGAAGAAAAGTCTGAAGGTGAACAAGAAGGTGAAAATGAAGCTGAAGAAACAGAGGAGCCAGGGGATGAGGAAGTCGTGGCTGATGATGAGGCAGAGACATCAGAATGCAGAGGAGATGCTGAGGGCTCTGGAACTGAAAACAATCCTCAGGAAGGAGATCAAGAAGCTGAGCAAGATGAAGTTGAGGCAAAAGAAGATGCAAAACCAGAGTCAGGAGATGAGGCTGAGGAGAAAAGCAGTGAAAGATGTGAGAATCCTGATGAGAATGATGCGGAACCCACTGGGGATGACCCTGAGAATGCACAAGAAAAACACGAAGACCAAGGCAACAACAAAGTTTCTGAGAAAGCCTCAAAGACCAAAGGCAAGAGAACCAACAAAAGGTTAGAGACTCTGAAAAAATCCACAGCCTTTTCTTGTTATTCTTCTGTCGGAAACTTCTCACAGCAATCCCAGAAGGGGTCTGATGATGAAGAGGAAAGAGTAGATGAAGAGGAAGGAGGAGTCAAAGAGGAAGGAATAGCTGAAGAGGAAGCAGTTGAAGAGGAATGCAAAGGTGATGATAACCCCACCAACGACCACCCAAATGGAGAGGTTCGAAGTGATGAGAGCTCCAAACCCTCTCAGATGTATCCTGACAGTGATGAAGAAGAGGAGGACAAAGAATCTTCAGGTTCTGATCCCGTGGGAGATGAGGAGCAGCCAGATGCTGAAGGTGCAGATCCAAAGGAGGCTGAAAACACTGAGGAATTTCAGGCTGCTAAAAAGAAAGAAAACTCTGATGAGATTGACCAGGATGACCTGGACTTCTAGAACTGTTGACTAAAAACTGACTTTTTTCTTTCTTTCTTTCTTCCTTTCTTTCTTTTTTAAAAGTATATTTTCATTACATATCTCAGTATCTCCGGTGAGTTGAGCCCTCGTAATCGGCTTTTCTTCTGAGCTAAATGTGGTAAACTCAGTTTTGAATCCTGTGAGTAATGTTGCAATTACCTGCCCTCATTTCTAGAGGGCCAGTAGCTCATTAATATCCTGTGGTCTCAATAGATAGGTGGTTTGGGGAAAGGGAAGGCTGTTTTGTTTGGGATACCTTCTAGCTCCCACCCTTTAAGCCATGCTGTTTGCTGCTGGAGTGATCTGTGGCTCTGCTGGGCATCGTCTCTGGGTGACTTTGGGATGCCTTTCACCTGCTGCACGCCATTTTCCTGGAGAGATTGCCAATCCACAGAAACACGACAAAATCAGGATTCATTGCCAAAGTCTGGTCAGAGCCCACAGAGATGTACATTGATGTACATTCATGTTCCTCCCTATCCCCCCTTCCCTATACCCTGTATATTTATCTTGTCCTCACCTACCCCACCTCCTCTGTACCCAGAAAAAAAGAGTCTGAGATAGCAAAGATTTACCCCATTTTCCCCTTTCCCCCCCCCCCCTTTAGTTCAAAGACCCCATCTCTTTGTACTGTGCTCATCACTGTAGTGGTAGATAAAAAAGATGAATTTATTCCCTGTCAGGTGTCTGAGAAGTGGTTGAAGTCAGTATTGACCAAATTAGGGATAGATCCAATCCCTTGTGATGTCCTTTTCTATGCCAATGATGGTATTGAAGCACTTTACAACCAGCTGGGATCCCTCACACAATTTTGCACGAGGCCCTGTTCTGGAGCTGATGGGATTTGCAATGGCTTGATGCCCCATCCTTGCACACAAAATTTAAACTAATTTCCCCTTTAACATGGAAAAGCTTTGGGCATTTGTGCTGCAGCAAACAGCTGGAAGAGGCTGAAGCATTTATTGAAGAGCTTGGACTTTACAAACCACAATAGAACTGCAAACGTCATTTAGCAAATGTTTTTTACCAGATTGTAACTTTTTTTTTTCTTTTTCCCTTCCTCTGGGAAAATATAAACATTTCTGGATGAATGCCCAACTAATGCCAGGAGAAGTTTGACCATACCTCAGCTGCATACTTGTGTAAAGCTCTTAGGGACACAGTTCATTTTATCAAAAATTTGCAGAGAGAAGAAAAGAGAGGGGTTGAAAACAAAATGCCTTAAATTGTATGGAGAAAAAGTATGTGTGTAGTGTTGTGTTGGGTTTGTGAAGATGTATGCTAACATGCTTAAATAATCAGTATTCCAAATTAAATAATTCCTGTGGTTTTCATTTCTAGAATCCATTTCTTAAACTTGCAGCCAGAGATAAGATTCATTTCACTCAAATGAAGAACTAGGTTCAGCTCCAGAGGCAAACACCTAATTTTGGGTCTCTGAGGAGTAAGGGTGTTTGGGAGAAGCCAGTGGAGAGCTGGATCTCAGCTGAGCTGTTCCCACAAAGGCTGACCGTGCCTCCAGGAAGATCATCCAGGGACAACAGCACCATCCTCTAGATGGAGAAGTTAAAATAACCTTCCTCAAAAGAAGGGCAGCCCTGTCTGTGAGCCTCATGGAGTCACAGAATGGTTTGGGTTGGAAGGACCTCGAACATCATCCATTTCCAACTCCCTACCATGGACAGGGACACCTTCCACTATCCCAGGTTGCTCCAAGCCCTGTCCAGCCCGGGACACTTCCAGGGATGCAGGGGCAGCCACAGCTTCTCTGGGCACCCTGTCCCAGGGCCTCCCCACCCTCACAGGGAAGGATTGCTTCCCAATGTCTAACTTAAATCTCATCTCTTTCAATTTTTATGCATAAAGTAATCTAGTCCAGAGCATCAGGTCCAGCTGTTAACCCAGCACTGCCAAACCCACCAGTAAACCATGTCCCCAGATTCTACATCATGTATAGAACCCTTTTGGTTTCATAATCAGCTTTGTGACACATCAGTCCATGCAGGATTCCAAAAAGAACTGCCCCTGGTAGTCACAGCTCTGATCCTGACATGAGGAAGTGGTACATGTTGAGTGAACTCTAAACATTCCTGGTGAAATGTGTCCCCCTGAGACATCCAGACTCCCACCATAACCAGCAGAGAGAGAGGGGCAAACCCTGTGATTCATCTGCAGCTCCCTTAGGAGGAGGGGGACTGCACTGCCAGCAGGCACATTTCCACCTGCAGAGTGCACAGGGAGCCTAGACAGCTTCCTAAGGTGAAAATCACACAACCACAGAATTATTAAGTTCTAAAAGGCCTCCAAGACAATCAAGTCCAATCTGTGACTGACTCCACCTTGTCACCCAGACCAGAGCACTGAGTGCCTCATCCAGTCATTCCTTAGAGACCTATAGAAGTGGAGACCCCACCACTCTCCTGGGCACCCCTTCCAAAATGTCCCAATGGGAAGAGCTGATCTCACTGCAGCTACTCTAAAGCATCTTCATTACTTTTAGGCTGTCAGACAACAGCTCAAGCCAGTCATCCCATGGAAGTTTTAAAAGTTGGGGTTTTTTTGGCTCCAAGATAACAAGGGGAATGGCTTCAAACTGAAAGAGTTTATGTTGGATATTGGGAAAAAATTATTCCTGTGAGGGTGGTGAGGCCCTGGCACAGGGTGCCCAGAGAAGCTGTGGCTGCCCCAGGATCCCTGGAAGTGTCCAAGGCCAGACTGGACAGGGCTTGGAGCAACCTGGGATGATGGAAGGCATCCCTGCCCATGGCAGGGGGTGGAACTGGGTGATCTTTAACATCCCTTCCGACCCAAAACATTATGGGATTCTATGACTGCCTTTCTGTGCTATTGCTAAAAGCCACTGTTGGAACTTTACAGGTTAGGGAAAGGGCAAACATTTCCCAGGATTTCTCCTGCAGCTGCTGACTTTGATCACTTTAAAGCTGCTTACACAGTCAACGCCACGCCCTGCTCATGTTGAATCAGTCAGTTCCTCACCTTGCAGCACGGGCAAGGAGAAAGAAACTAAAAGGAACACAAAAATGCAGCTGTCAAACCATGAAAACTGAAATCATCCAAGGTCCTGCCCAGCAGACCTGTCCCACTCACATCTGTGTTTGTCACCATGTCTGGGCAGTGACTCACACATATGCCAGTCACAGTCAGGGCAGAGTGAGCTCTGCTCACCAAAATCCCCACTCAGAGGGGCTGGGGAGCAGCCAGTGGGGATCCAAGACAGATGTTGCTGAAGGAGGTGTCTCCTTCCTCCCCTAGTCTCACCCAGGATGGCCCAGAGAAGGAAGCAAGCAGCTGGAAAGGATCCCTCACAGCCACATCCCTGGTGCTCCCAGCGTGTGCATTTCCCCTTGGCTGCGGTGACTCAGGCGCCTGTTGGGTCTTGCAGCTTCCCCTCTCCCTCTGACAGCACAGGAACACGTGTTCCCAGCCAGCTCCAGGGCTGTCACGTTCAGAGGGGCTGGGGAGATCACTCCTGTCACCACCTGGGAGGGATTACAGCTGCTGTCTTTCAGCAGGGCTGGGGAGGAGGAGGGAGCAGAGGCGACGTGAGGCTTGCACGGCCGCATTTCATGTTTTCCTGTGATCCTCTGCCTGGCTTTGGGGTGGTTGTTTTTGTTCCTTTACCAGCCAGACAAATTGCTTCTTGATGTGCCTCGGCTTTGTTTGCCTGCTTGGTTTTTGAAATGGGAAATATCCAGTGAAAGATGAGGAGGAGCGTGGTGAAAATTCAAGTGCAAATCATGGAAATGAAGGAAATGTGCTTCCCAAAGCTGAGGTCTTTGCAGATGTGTGTGAGCAGACTCCTCTCACTAATGGAGAGCAATAAACCCCCTTTCCTGGTGGCTCCTTGTTGACACAGTGCCATATTTAGCTCCAGCCACTTGAAATCCCAGCTGCCTGACAGGAAAGGGTGGTTTGTGGTTATTTCTGGACCTCAGGCTCCTCCAGTAGGTTTTGCTCTGGAGGGCAGGGAGAGTTTCTAAGCTGATTGTGGATGTGCCCTGCAAGCTCCCTCTTAACTGGAAGGTGGAGAACTTTGCACTGCAGGGCTTGATGGCTCCTTGGCAAAGTGCAGGAATCAGTGCTCCTCCTGGATTGGATGGGATGGGAGCACTCAAATCCGTGCACACATCAAGCTCCAGGCGTTTGGGAGGCGCAGTGTTTTGCTCCAAGAGTGTGACACTCCTTTCCTAGGGGTAAATCCATCAGTCCCACTGCTCCTCCAGAGAGGCACTTCCTCAAGGCTGCAGGAAGAGTGATGAGGACACGAGATAAAAAATACACAAAACTGGTTTAAACTCTGACCATGCATTAAATCCTTGGTCACACTCAGTCCCTGCAGCTTGCCCTGCTCCAGCTGGGATTCCTTGAACCAAACACTTGGGAAAGGGTGTTTAAAGAAGGCTTGAGGCAAACACAGGCTGCCTGGGGCTGTGGGATCTCTCACCATCTCTGCTGATGAAGCTGCCCTGCTTTTGGTGAAAAATCTTCCCAGAGCTGCAGGATAAACTCAGCTCAGAGAGGGGCTCATTCTGCACCTCTGAATGGTGAATGACCCAGTCTTTTACATCCCAGAAAAAATGCCAAGACATCTCCTGAGCTGTGTCCATCCAACACAGCTTTCTAGGAAGTGACTCAACTGGGAATTCCCTTATTATTCCAGTCCTTTCCTTTTTGGTGTGGTCAGCTAGGTGTGTGCACATCCTCTACATGCCAGGGAAAGGGAGGGATTATTTAGGGATGAATTCCTGGTATTCCACACCTCCTGCTAAAGGCAGAAGAAGAGGTATTTTATGTGATCCTCTAGAAAATATGAAGCCTGGAGAGGGAAAGAGAGGGATTATTTAGGGATGAATTACTGATATTCCAAACCTCTTGCTAAAGGCAGAAGTAGAGGCATTTTCTGTCATCCTCTACAAAATATGAAGCCTGGAGATGTTTATTTTCTCATGCCCCTCAGCCACAGCCCCCAAGACCTCGTCAGGCTCAAGGAGCAACCTCCATAACCCCGTGGCCACTTCTAATTTTAACTCCCTGCCCTCTGATCCGAGCACCAGGGTTTGTGCAGCTCCAACAGGAAACATCCCTTGCTGACCTTTCTAATTCCAGGAGCCTGATGCTTGCTTATCCCTGCAACCCACAGGAAAACCCCTACCTAAGAACCACCTGCGCCGTTCGCAAGGAATCCCATTTTGCTGCAGCTGAGAGGATCCAGCCCCCCTGCTTGGAAAAGGATGTGTTTATTCTCAGCCCTGTGGTGTGAAAGTGGGGCTGGAGTGTGAGGGTGGAAAGGTCAGGCCGTGACAGCCTGGTGGGTTTTTTATTTTCCCCTCAGTAAAAAGGGCTCTGCCTATTGCAGAGTGCTGGCCCACAGACGTGACATGCATTAACCTTTCAGCTCTTGCATAAAGGATGGTGCTGGGGCTCATTTTCCAGTTCTAAAAGAGCTGAGCCAGGCTCTTTGAGGCCCGTGACAGAGAGGGAGTGGGCGTAGCAGCAAGGTCAGGGCAGTGCCTCCTAAGCGGATGGAAACGCTTCCCTGTGGTGCCTAATTAGTTTATTCCAGCACAGAAATCCTCCCCCTGCACCGGGCCTGACCTGGGGGTTCTCCCTCATCCCAAGGGCAGTCCAGACTTGGGGCAGTGCTAACTTTGGCTCCTGTTCTGGTTCTCCTGATCTCCTTGCAGAGAAGGCTGTAGGACTCAGGCTCATCCAACAAACACCATCCTTCCCACTGCTATCCCAAAGCATCCTCTCCATCACAGCAACCTCAGCCACTCAAGGCTAATCCCATGTTAAGTTTCATGAGTGGCACGGGTAAGTCTCTGCAAAAAAACCACTTTGTTGTGCACTAAAACATTTGAAGAATGATTTGTGAGTTGCTAAATATTCAAATTTCTGTATTTCTTTTTCAAGTGTCAGTTTCTTCCCACATTATCCAGAGCAGGAACTCTGCGGAAGAAAAAGGAAACAACTCCTGCTCTTGAGTAGCAGGACTCGCCCTCCTCAAGGAGTCAGGAGCAGGCAAGGAATGCAGCCAGGTTTGGCTCTCCCTCAGTCTGTCCTGGGCTGCAGTCCCTCCCTGGCTGTCCCTCCTTGCATCAGACACCTGATTCATCAAACCCCAGGGAGGGCAGGCACAGCCCAGTGCTGCAATCCCTGCAGGAATTCACCGAGTCACAGAATGCTTTGTGTTGGGAGGAACCTTAAAGCTCATCCAGTGCCACCCCCTGCCATGGGCAGGGACACTTTCCTCTATCCCAGGTTGCTCCAAATCCCATCCAACCTGACCTTGGACACTTCCAGGGATGGGGCAGGATAATGCTCTGCTCTGGGCAGGATAATGCATCAAGTTGTCCTTGAGGAAGGACAAAACCCTTCTGCTCTCTCACCTTGTGGGCTGCACAGCCCTTGCTGATGCCATGCACTACCTAAGGTGTATTTGGGGAGTTGGGGAGTTTTAATCTTGCCTTGATCTTTATGGTGACATCAGACGTGTTGGTTGGTTTGGGCTGATAAACCCAGTCACGTGATGGAGCAGAAAGGGAGCAGGGGTTTCACATTAAAATCTGCAATGATTTGAAGAATGGAAGGCTTGCTGTTAATAAAAATATCCCTATTTTTCTGAGAATCCAATTTATATTTTATGGCAGAAGTCTTGATCTCTTCCCAGTCTCCCACCTTGTCCCAAACCTGACCTTGAAGGCAAACATCCATGCTTTATTTCACTTGGCTTCTCAAGAAACCTGAAGAAGAAAAATAGATCCATAGGATCATAGAATGGTTGGAAGGGACC
This sequence comes from Melospiza melodia melodia, assembly GCF_035770615.1. Classification (NCBI taxonomy): domain Eukaryota; kingdom Metazoa; phylum Chordata; class Aves; order Passeriformes; family Passerellidae; genus Melospiza; species Melospiza melodia. The sequence continues at coordinate 137,002,699 of NC_086196.1, forward strand.
TTAAAGATCATCCAGTTCTGACCCTCTGCCATGGGCAGGGAATAGAAGGACACTAAGGAGTAACCTGGGGACAGAGCTTGTCCCAGAGGTAAGAAATGTTTCATTACACCTGGCACCAATTGAAAATGCCATCCCAAGAATACAAATTCACATCAAGAGTAAAATTTTAGAAGTTGCTAGAGTAGTAATTCAGCTTTCTGAACAGTAATGTAGTAACTTTTGTTTTCAGCCCTGGGGATGCACTTCATAAATAAGAAAATTTAAGGAATGAGACCAAGCTAGTGAGGGCTCTGGCAATATCAGCCCACCACAGCAACGTGTGCTGGGAGGGAAGGAGAACTGAGGAGCCAATTGCACGTCTCACATGTGAGAGATGTTTCTTATCTCACCCCTGCCCACGCTGCAAGGATTTGGTTACATCAGAAGTCTTTTGGAGCTGTCAGCCTGTCCCAGCAAGGGACCACATCTAATCTCATCAGGTTTCACCTTCCTGTGACACCCCTGAGCAAGGAAAGAGGATTGTGCATCTCTGGCCACACCCTGGGTTCACATCACATGTGAGAGGGCTCTGCTGGAGAGGGAGGACAGAAAACTGGGAGAAAAATGAGCCCCCTGTCCCTGTCCCTTCTGTCACTTTCCTGTCACTCCTCCCTGTCTCTTCCTGTCTGGGGATCCTGGCAGACACTGACCTTTTCCCAGCAATGTGACAGGAATCCAATGTCCCTCTTGGAGCTGTTCCCTGCCAGGGAGACAGGGAAGGCACCAAGGGGAGCTGGAAGAACCCAGAAACCACAGCCATAGAAGAAAAGGAGAGGAACAGAGCATCCATCCTCAAATAGGGAAACATGAGCAAGCACAGGAGTCTGATTCTCTTTTCCAAATCAGGAGTAGTTTGAGCAATCCTGCTTTTGCTTTTTGCCACCATTTTTGGAGCAGACTACCTCATGGAGAATGAAAGGGTGGATTTGTATTAGTTTCATTAACAATCATTCATTAGAATTCATATCTATACTAATTACTTCTGCATTTGGTGCTAAGATGGGAAGTCTTTTACAGTTTCCTGACCCTCAGGATCACAAGAGAGAACTCCATGAGCTGGGTGTCCTAAAAGAGTTTTATTGATTTGTGGGGAAGATACACAGAGAGAGGAAAATCCATTTTGCTCTGGCATGGATATTCAAACCTGGAGAGGAATTTGAAACAACACCACTGCCTACATGTTATCAGGAACACCTACAGGCTGGTATTTCTCCAGTTAAAATATCCATAGCCTTGAGGATCACAGAATCATGGAATGGTTTGGGTGTGAAGGAACCTTAAAGCTCATCTTGTTCCATTCGAAGGAACACCTTCCACTATCCCAGGTTTCTCACATGTCCAGCCTGGCCTTGGACACTTCCAGGGATGGAGCAGCCACAGCTTCTCTGGGCACCCCAGGTTTCTCACCACCCTCAGAGGGAAGAATTTTTTCCCCAATATCCCCTCTAAAGATCTGGTCAGTGTTTTCAGAGCAGGCTATGCCATGCATAGCCAGCAGAAACAGACACAGAAATGTTTTCTCAAGTCCCACCAGTGTTTTTCAGTCAGGGGTATAAGCAGGGAACTGAACTCTTGAGTGGTCTCAAGATGTCCCATCTGGAAGGCATTTTTCTTGGCATAACTTATCCATGGGAAGAACATGATCTTCCATGGAAATGCCCTAACTTCTGGAATATCCAATCCTTGCCATGCACCATTGGATAATTTATTGGCAGAGAATCAGTGCAGAGCACCTATGGATTAGTGCCCTTTGCTATAACACAGAAAATACAGGTTCAAGCTCCATATGGAGCTATTTTAACAAGGGCACCCTGGCAGTGAGGAGAGAGGGTCTAACTGCTCAAAAGGCAAGAGGTTCCTTCCTCCTGCTGCACAGATTTGTGCAAGGAACAAGCTGGCACCCTCTGTATGCACTCTCTGGATCAATCCCCAAAGCCAAGCAGGCAGGGGCACGCTCAGCTGGTGAATCCCAGCAGGGTTTAGGGGTGAGTAAGCTCCTCACTGATCATCACTGCTGAGAATCAGGCAGCTCCAAACACGTCCTGAAATGGAGAAATTTGTATGTGGTGAGGACTGGACTGATGGGAATAAAGAGCCACCGATGCATCTCGGGGTAGGTGGTGGCAAAAAGCTATTCCTTTTGGGAATTAACTACTCTGAAGGTTTGCAGCACTGAAATCCCAGGGGAGATGAATAGCACAGGGCCTTTGTTAAGCTCAGGGAATCCAGAACACCAATTTTTTGAGGAGTCAGACTCACTAATTTTCTTCATCCCTGATGAAGCAGAAGCAATTGACTCAGCAGAACTGGACATTATCCTCTGCTGTTTGGTGACCAGGGACAGGACACTGAGAATGGCTGGTGCTGTGCCAGGGAGGGTCAGGCTGGATGTCAGGGAAAGATTCTTCCTTTCCCTGATAGGGAAAGGTTCTTAAGAGGGTGATGGGCACTGAACAGGCTCCCCAGGGAATGGTGACATTCCCAAAGCTGCCAGAGCTCCAGGAGCATTTGGACAATGCTCTCAGGGGCGCACAGGGTGGGATTGTTGGGGTTGGGAGGCCAGGAGCTGGACTGGATGATCCTTGTGGGTCCCTTCCAGCTCAGGATATTCTTTGATTGCACAATTTCCTGTGGCAATGAAGAGGAGGGGAGAAAGGCCACTACAAAGACAATGGAAGTTTCATCTAAAGACTAAAGAATTGCCTCCCAGTTTGGGGAAGGCTGCGTGAATGTTGATGGGTGATGAACTGAAGCTTCACCATGCCTTCCTGGAGACCCTCTCACCCTGCTGGAGTCACCCAATCACAGATGGACACAGCAGGGAAGGAGCAAAGCAATCCTCATCCTCACAGATGTAAGGGCGTGTGTAACCTCAGGTCTGTACCAATCCCTGCAGCCCTTGGACATCCGTGCCCACATTCCATCACTTCCTCGCATCCATAAACATGTGCAGCCCTCTCACCTCCCTTCCATTTTGATTCTCCTCAGCAGCAAAAGCTGAAATTCAATTTACCAGGGATGAATGAATTTGGGTTAAATTGGTGCCGCGCGTACAAGTGGCAGCTGTTTTGTCATGGATGTGATGCACAGCAAACTCTGCTGAATATTTGCCCAAACTCCACTGACAGCAGGGGTTTGCCCTCTGCATGTGGGAACCAGAGAGCAGCTCAAGTGGCACTTGCCACCTGTGTAAGGACCGGTGAGTCACCCCAGCTCCCTGTAACTGGAATTTAGCAGGAAGTTCACCTGGGGACACCTGCAGGTGCCCTGGCTGCCCATGCCCATAAACTGGAGCTCTCTGTAAAGTGAGGTGAAGCCTGCCCTGAGCATCAAGGAGAGAAAGGATAAAGTAATAAAATCCTTTAATGGTTTGGGTGGAAAGGCACCTTAAAGATTATCTAGTTCCACCCACTGCCATGGGCAGGGACACCTTCCACTACCCCAGGTTGCTCCAAGTTTCACCCAACCTGGTCTTGGACTCTTCCAGGGATGGGGCAGCTACAGCTTCTCTGGGCAGGTACTCACAAAGTGAGTCAGAGACTCACTGAGGGAGAAATTTCACCTTTACTGAGCAGCGCATCCCAGAAGCTCATCCTAAATGAAAGAGAGCTGCATTTTTTCATGAATGGTAACTCTCAGACCTGGGGGAAAAAATATATAATCCAAGCATAAAATATGAATTTCAGCCACTGGAGTGAGTTCCTTGCTGCTTTTACTTTTTCTAGGAAAAAGGTGTTGCATTTGGATCTGCATCTTCCAGGTGGGAGAACCTAGCAAAAGACCACCCTGTCTCCATGTTTGCAGTCCCTTCCTCCTCTGTGAGATCTCTGTGGAGTCTTCCCTCAATGCCTAAAGAGAGAAAAGATAAAGCCCTGCATCATAGGACAGAGGAGAAATCAGGCAACTGTACTGAGACACCACTGGAACAATCCCTGTGATTATATTTAGTGGTCATATGAAGATATATTAATGATGAAAATCCCAAGAAGCCCAGCAATTTAAGAAGGTTGGAGTGGGGCTTTTTACAAGATCATGCAGTGACAGGACAAGGGAGAATGATTTTAAGCTGACAGAGGGCAGGGTTAGATGGGATATTGGGAACAAATTCTTCCCTGTGAGGGTGCTGAGGCCCTGGCACAGGGTGCCCAGAGAAGCTGTGGCTGCCCCTGGATCCCTGGAAGTGTCCAAGGCCAGACTGGACAGGGCTTGGAGCAACTTGGGATAGTGGAAGGTGTCCCTGTCCATGGCAGGGGGTAGGAACTGGATGGTTTTGAAGGTTCTTTCAAACCAAACCAATCCATGGTTCTGTGATTTTGGAAGAAGTGAGTGTGAACAAGAAATGACAGATTGTATCCCAACCCTTCAGAAATGGAATCACAGAGAGTGTTGAAGCGAAGGGAGACGACCCATCTTTGTTGATCAGCATCGAACTCCAATTTATTGATCTCACTTACACACTTTTATAGTGGTGTTAATTAAGCTCATGCATATTGCAAAATCCGAGCTCATCATAGGTCACAGATTACACATTAACCCCTCCTTTTGTTTTCAATACCTGTGGTTTGTTATTGAATCCAAGATTTATTTTCTCACCCTGTTATGAAAGTTCTCAAGGCCTCCATGTTTGTCAACTTCTGCTTTCCCAAACCAGCCAAGGACAAGATATTTACGTGTTATTAAAAACAACCTGAGAACTTCTGCTGTTTACATAAATGTGCCTGAGAACTTTTGTTGTTTACAGAAACAGGCTGTGAGAATTTGCTCCTCACAGCTGCCTTTTACTTTTCCATCAGCTGTATATGATTATGGCATGTCTGAACAAACTCTATAAGCCATTTCTGAGCAAAATTCTCCAACAAGAGAGACAGACTGAGACAGGGAAATGGGTTAAGTCAAAGAAAAATAGAAAAATGGGTTATAGAAAAATGTAAAAAGATCAAAAAAAGAGAGGGTGACAAGACAGAAAAATTGACATGGAGGGAAGTACTCCACCACTACAGACAGCAGTGTAAATAGATCAGGTGTGCCAGAGGTAAGTGGAACTACCACATCATCATCCAGTTACTCTCTCTACCCTGAAAAAGAGTTTCTGCCTGTCTCTTCTTGTCCAGGCAAGTTTTAAAACCTCCTGAGGGTGGGTTTAAGGAGTGTGAGGTGTGTTTTCCTGCCTTATCCATACCTGCAGCTCTCCAGTGAACTGCAGAAATAAACACAGGTGGAAAAAGCACAGGAATACTGCAGCAGGAAAGATGGGAAGAAGGAGCAGGGCAAAGGGAGGGAGCAGCAATGCAAAAAGGCAGCTGGGAATAGCTGGGGATCAGCTGTAAGAGGAAGGCTTCAGTTTGATATATGGTGCCAGAGACATTATTAATGATTTGCTGGGTTTTACCTTTAAAAACTTGGGGGGGATTATTTATTATGTCACCACAGAGCTCGTATGATCTATGAAAGGGGCCATAATATGTACCTGTTCCTGGCCTCTCAGATTCACTGTGTTTTTACAGTCTTTAATTAGGATTTAATTCTGCATTCCTAGCACAGAGAAAGAGTCTGTGGTGTATTTAAAGAAAAGAAAAACACTTTCCCCCCTTGCTTAAAATATCCCATTTGACCATGAATGAACAGCTCTGCTGAGAGACATCACAGCATTTTCACAGGCCAAAGGATTGATTTTCCTCTGAAAATAATGAATAAACTGGGGACACACAACTGAACTAGAAATATTGCTAAAGCCCTTCCTTCAGTGAAGTTAACCAGGAAAGCAGTGAGCATTATCTGCATTCTGAGTGGGAATCTCTGCAGCAGGTATTCTGCATTTGGGAGAAAATGCCTGTGTTTTGGGTCCAGAATCATCATTTGAGGCTGGGGAGAGGCAGGAGCTGCATATCCAGCTCATCCAACATCCTCACTTGCCATGCACAGACAGAACTGCAGATAACCCACAGTTATCTGTGTCCTCAGCACCATCTTGGAAATCCTTCTCTTCTCTTCTCTTCTCTTCTCTTCTCTTCTCTTCTCTTCTCTTCTCTTCTCTTCTCTTCTCTTCTCTTCTCTTCTCTTCTCTTCTCTTCTCTTCTCTTCTCTTCTCTTCTCTTCTCTTCTCTTCTCTTCTCTCTCTGGTGGTCCCAGATGGGTGACAATGGCTTTTCAGAAGCCAAAATCCCTCTTGGCCTCTGTCTCCTGTCCTCAAAGCTCACACTGCAGACTCTGGGCATCCTCTCTGAGGCTCCAAAGGGATTTTTCTGGGCATGGCACAAGCTGGCAGTGAGTCAGCCCAAAATTGCAAGGGCAGAGAGGAAAGTGATGGGTGGCAAGGAATGGGGTGAGTGAACTGTCAGGGAAGAGCAGCTCAGTGCAGGCACACCCAAGGGTGAGGGTCAGTGCAGAGGAGGTGGATGCGAAGGGCTCCTCCCAAAGCTCCAGGATGGAGAGTGCCTGGATCACTCCAGCTCTGCCTGGCACTGAGATCTGGGGTGAATTCTGGGGTGAATTTTGAAGCTGTGTTATTGAGGAAAACAGATTTTTCTGGCTCCCTTGGTTCTCTGCACACACTGAGAAATCCCATAAGCACTGCACCAGGCGGAACTTGCTTTTGGGCAGGAGAAGGCTCCAAATTTGTAGGTGGGATGTAGCCATGGCATTGAGGAGAAGGAGACATCAAAAGCTGGTTTATTACATTCCTGTTCTCCTCCATGAGCAGAGCACCTATTCCTGGTGGTTTGGAGCAGAAAAATAATAAAACAATCAGAATAACTATTCTGAATTGTGGGAAAGTGCACTTTTATCCTGCACCTGGCCTGATTCTTCCCTTCCTCAATGCCTCATTGAGTGCCTTTGTTGGTTGATAGTTTCAACATGGGTGTTCATTCAATAAATACCAAGAGCACTTGCAATGGGCATTTTCCTGCCATGGGGGACCCATGCTCCTTAATTCCACCTTCCTGGGATTTGGGGGGTGGGAATTGGGTATTGGGGAGGTCAAGAGGGGATTTATCTGTGGTTGTCTCATGGTGGTGATGGCAAGTTTCTAACAGAGGTAGAATTTAAAAATCCTGGAATGGTTTGGCTTGGAAAGAACCTTAAAGCTCATCTCATTCCATCCCCATGTCAGGAACACGTCCCACTATCCCAGGTTGCTCCAAGCTGGCCTTGGACACTTCCAAGCATGGAAGATCACTGTTTCTTGTGTGATTTTATAGATTTAGTGCTCATCACTCCTGCACCAGTGGGATATAACCTGCAAATCCTCACCCTGGACTGTCCCAGGATGAGGCTATGAGAAAGAGGAACAGGGATGGCCCAGGTGTCCCAGACTCACCCTCAGTGATCTTTTAGCAGGAAAGTGAGGTACAGACAGCAAAATGTGAGGAATAAAGCTCAGGACAGAGCTGATATGGGATGAGAAGAGCCACCAATAATTCAAAATGATCATTATTATTTTTATTAAACTTCAAGGAGGCATTGAGGGATCATGGATGTGATGTATGTAACATTCCCAAAACCACCCCAGGCACAAACCAATTCTTGTCCTCCAAGCTGCATTCCCACCATTTCCCATCCTATCTGCAAGCAGAGCCTCATATCAGCCCCAAAAACCAGCTGCTGCCAGTCAGGAAAAAAAAAAATTAAGAAAGGGCAATCTGAAAAATCCAGTGGTCCTTGAACAAAGCAAGGGGTCTCCATATATCCTGGTGGTTAGACTTTAACCTAAATTCACATTTAAACAGAAATAAGACATGGAGCCTGCTTAATTTAAAGCAAACATTTGCCATTAAAACATGCTTCAGTTATTAAAATTAATTACATAAACAAAATTTATTGAATTAAAATAATATTTTAAAATAAATTTAAAATTATATAAATTACTACATAAATGAGTAGCAGCCTGAATTAACTTTTGGTTGAACCATTTACCCAAGCTGAGAGACTCTTAGCCTCATTTTTCAGTTTCAGTCTTGCTGGGGATGATCTAAAGCTCCCCATAACCTCTGTGGCCTGGAAGAAGCCCCTCTCAGTCAATACCCCCTCAGAATGACAGGTCCCAAATCCCACTGCAAGCCGTGATGGATTGTCCTGGGGTGAGATTTCATACATCTCCTGCTTTCAGAGGGGAGCTGACACGAGTAATTGGTGTCACTTTTGCTGGGGCCGTGCCAAATGCTGACAAAACAGTTCCTAATCAGAAGTTCTGGGATTTGTGACAACAGGGGAGGTGTCATCGTGGCAGTGAGCCTGAGGGGTCTCAGCTGGCTGGGACAGAGTGGCCTCTTGGCTGCTGTAGAAGCTTGGTGTTGTGACAAAGGTTGGTGGCACCAGCTCGGCAAGAGCTCTGCAAACATGGAAACAGAGCTAAAGTCTCACCCTGAGTCCTGGAGAGCTCAGGAGTTCAGGAAAAAGGGCATCAGCCACTTTTCCTGCAAGTCAGCCCTTAATCCTCTCTTGGGAGACCCACAGGATGCTGCCATGCAGGACGGGGAAACATTCTCTGCTGCCATAAGGTGCTGCATCGCTGTATATGGTTTCAACCCTAAAAATCTGATTATTTCTACAGTCATTCATGAGTGACAAGAATTAGTGGCTTTTTCAACATCCAAAGGGAGTCTGGATCCAGGGCCTGACTGTTTTCCCACAAAACTCCTCCTGCACCACAGTCCCCACCACTTTGTTGCAGCCACTGTCTCCCACCTGCTTTTCACCGAGAACAGGCCTGACTCAGCCCCCAGCACCAGCAAAACACATCAGGGATGGGGAGCTGTTCCCTGGGAAATTGATCCATCCTCAGGCTCCTGGGATAAATCAAAGTTATCCCCACTAATTCAGAGGGGTGACTGATACCACAGCACAAGGCTCACTGAGTTGCTCCAGTCTGTAAGAGAGATTCACCCACTAAAACAACCCCCACTTCCATCTTTAAGAACCTGGATTTGGAGACACATGAATAGGGGGAGGGCTTTTTTTCATCTCCCCAGGGCTTTCAAACCCTGCTGAATTGTCCCGCTCCTCTCCCACTTTTCCTTTGCCGCATTGTTAGCGTTATCAACAATTCCCATGCTCCAGCACCACGCAGGAAAATAATTCCACACCTGGCACTGGGCTCGCATCCTGTCTGCGGGGGCCACGGGGCGAACAATCGGCTCTGCAGCTCCCGCATGGCACCGAGCACGGAGCGGGGAAGGAAACCCGGGCCAGCGGCACAATTGGCGGGGAAGCATCGGCCGCGCTCCGAGAAATGTTGGCCGCCGTCGGATTTTGCTGTTGGAGCAAATCGGGATTTAGGGACACGCGTGCGTTGGACGCCCTCTGCTGCTGATAAATGTGAGGTTGTGGTGTTTCTCTTCTCAGGGATGGAGTTCCAGGCCAGACCCAAGGTCGTGGAATCGCAGAGTCGTAGAAATGTGAGATCATAGAATCACAGAAACGTGGGACCGTGGAGTCATCGAGCAGCAGGATCATAGAGAGAAACATGGAATCATGGAATCATAGAGCCAGGACATCACAGAATCATGGAAACATGATATCATGGATTCATGGAATAATAAAAATAATAAAATCATAAAATCACAGAGCCATGACATCACAGAATCATAGAACCATAATATAATACAATCATGGAATCATAGAGCCAGGACATCATAGAACCATGATATCATGGAATAATGGAATCATGAAATAATACAGCCATGACATCATAAAATCACAAAGCTATGACATCACAGAATTATAGAACCATGATATCATGGAATCATGGAATAATACAGCCATGACATCACAGAATCACAGTCATGACATCATGGAGTCATAGAGCCATGATGTCATGGAATCATAAAATCATAAAATCACAGAGCCGTGACATCACAGAATCATAGAGCCATGATGTCATGGAATCATGGAATCATAAAACCATGGAACCATACAGCTGTGACATCACATGATCACAGAGCCATGACATCATGGAATCATAGAACCATAATGACATGGAATCATGGAATCATGGAATCATGGAATTATAAAATCATGGGATCATAAAAATAATAAAATCATAAAATCACAGAGCCATGACATCACAGAATCATAGAACCATAATATAATGGAATCATGGAATTACAGAGCCAGGACATCACAGAATCATAGAATCATGGAATCATAAAACCATACAGCCGTGACATCATGCAATCACAGAGCCATGACATCACAGGATCACAGAGCCATGATGTCATGGACTCATGGAATCATAAAAGAACAACAGAGTCATAAAAATAAAAAAACCAGAAAATCACAGAACCATTACATCACGGAATCATATAACCATGTCATGGAATCATGGAATCATAAAATCATAAAATCAGAGCCATGACATCAGAGAATCATGGAATCTTAGAGCCATGGAATCACAGAATCATGGAATCATAGAATCAGAGCCATGACATCATAGAATCATGGAGGCATGACACCACAGAATCATGGAGTCATGGAATCCTAGAGCCATGACATCACAGAATCATAGAGCGATGGCATCATAGAATCATGGAATCCAGAACCAGGGAATCATAGAGCAATGACATGACAGAATCATGGAGCCATTACATCATTGAATCATGGAATCATAGAATCAGAGCCATGACGTCATAGAATCATAGAACCATGATATCATGGAATCCTAGAATCACAAAACCATGATATCACAGAACCATGATATCATGGAATCCTAGAATCACAAAACCATGATATCACAGAACCATGATACCATGGAATCATAGAATCATGGAATTGTGAAGTCACAGAATCATAGAATCATAGAACCATAGAATCACAGAATCACAGAGTCATGGAATCATGGAATAACAGAATGACAGAATTGTTTGGGTTCAAAGTGACCTTAAAAATCATCTCATTCCAAGCCCCTGCCATGGATGGCTCAGTTTTCACATGAGCATAAAATAATAACAAGAATATGGAATGGAAGGGCCCTATAGGCCATGCCCTACTCCCCCAAAAAAATCATTTTTGCTTGAATTCTGATTGTTGCAGCTTTTCCCATCTTCTTCTTAAACCTACTCAGGACATCTTCTCACTCAAATTTCAATACCTTGTGCCCACCCTGCCCAGCTGTGTCCCCCCTGCCAAGGGTGTCCTCGGTTTTACACCCCCATCCAGCTCACACAGGTGACTTACAGCTCCCGGACCCCACCCTTGGGGGTTTGATTTTCAGGAAAGCCAGGCTACTTTGGTGTCACAGACACCAAAAAAGTCCTTTCTTTAGTATTTTACCTCCTGAGAAACTGAGAAGCCTCAGGAATAAAATGTGAACATTGATTACCTGCTGCTGTAGAATGCAACAAGTAGGTCTGTGATTGGTCTCATAGAGTTTTTTTCTAATTAATGGCCAATCACAGCCCAGCTGGCTCAGACTCTTTGTCTCAGCTGCAAGCTTTTGTTATTATCCTTTCTTTTTCTATTCTTAGCCAACCTTCTGATGAAATCCTTTCTTCTATTCTTTTAGTAGAGTTTTAATGTAATATATATCATAAAATAATCAATCAAGCCTTCTGAAACATAAAGTCAGATCCTCGTCTCTTCCCTCATCCTAAGACCCCTGTGAACGCCGTCACACTTTGGATCACTGTTTTTTTTTCCCCCCAGTGAGAGGAAGCACAGTAAGTTTTCCAGTAAGGAATCTGAATGAGCCCCTCTACTCCCAGGGGTAGCTGGATGCCTCCTTCATCTCCCAGGGATGGAGGCACTTCCAAGCTGTGTCCCACGATGTTCCATGATGGTGCCAAACCCACTCCCGTCACTCTCTCCCACCTGCACCCAGATGTGGCAGCACTCCAGGCTCCCAAGCCCTGATGGAAGTGTGGAGATTTACTTCTGGCTTTGGGAAATATTTCATCTTGACAAAACAAGAGCCATGTTTCCTGTATCTGTACACAAAAGAAATAACAGGCAAATGTGTATCGAGTGGATTTATCTACACAGGATTTTGCCTTACAAGGAACAATGGAAACTCAAATCCGTGTGGTTGCCCAACCACAGCAGAGTGTTTGGATTTTTTTTTTCTTTTTTTTTTTTTTTTCTTTTTTGGAAAATATTGTGCATAGGGGAGTTCCTTAACACAGCAAGACAGCAGGCAGCTTCCTGTTATGAAAACAGTCAACAACCTGACATTCAGCAATCTGACATTCCCCGCACCCAACGTGATAAACAGGGCTGATAAAGATCTGCCACAATAGGTACAATAGCACCCCCCATAAAGGAATAGGACGTGGACAGAGCCTCAATACACAAATATCCCAAGCCATCTCTTCCAGCTTCTTTTATACAGTAGATAATCTCATCCTGCTTTCCATATTTTCCCAACATTGATTCATTTCCCCTCAGGCAGGGGTCAGAGTGGGAGCTTGGTGTTTGACACCACTTTCTCGCGGGTCTTTGTAGTTCAGAGGCAATGGGCTGAGATCTGAAAACTGTTTACTGGGTTTCCCTTCCTCTCCTGCAATTCATGATCCCTGCATTTCAATGCTGCAGCTGCTGGAGTCCTCTGGCTTGTCCCCAGAGTCACCTCCTCGATCTGAATTAAATCCCAGAAGCAAAACAAAAAATAGTGGGAACCTCTTCCCCCTTCAGTGACCCTGGAAATGGATGCTGGAGCTGCCTTTTTTTCCCTCCCTGATTCCCTATGTCCTCCACCACAGTGATGCTCTGAGTTTCTCTGCTAAGGCTGCAGAAGAAATATCAGATAATATTAATTTCCCACCAAGTAAGTGTTGGTTGAACTTTTCCTCCATCTGAAAGTGATTGCAAAATAAAAGAAGAGGATCTGCTTTACAGCTACTCAGCTCCTAGGCTGTCCAGAGAAGCTGTGGCTGCCCCTGGATCCCTTGAAGTGTTCAAGACCAGGATGGACAGGGCTTGGAGCAACTTGGGATAGTGGGAGGTGTCCCTGTCCATGGCAGGGGTGCGAACTGAATGAGCTTTCAGATCCTTTCCAACCCAAAACATTCTGGAATTCTATGATTCCCATATTTATTTTAAAAGGTCTTTGGCCATTTTCCAGCCCCTCCACAAAGGGGTTTAGTGGAGCATCTCCCAACTCTCCCCCATGGAGTGCAATTCCTTTTCTACATCCTATAGGAAAATAACAGTCTCAGCTGCTGTGTACTAAGAGCTTTTGGGTCCCTCCCAGGCTGCAGAAACAGGAGGGACACAGCCCAATCCTCACATTTTGCTCTCACAGAAAGGACAATCTCTCCCTGGCTGGCAGGAGCCTTTGTGGAGGGGAGGATATGATCTGTAATATGGAAAATTTTGAAGCACTCCTTGGAGGCACAAATCAGTCCCATTGGCCCCTGATTCTGCCGCTCTCTCACAAAGAACCTTCCTTTGAAGCTTCCTTTGAAGGCAGCATTCCCACCCAGCAGGAGATGGGAATGAGGCTGGGCATCATCCCATGCAAACTGGGCACAGGAAGATTGTGTCCCATGTGCAATAGCTGGTGAAAGGTGTGGTGGTGTTCACAGGGGTCCCAGGATGAGGGAAGAGATGAGAAGGTTGACTCCACGTTTCAGAAAGCTATTATTTTATGATATATATTATATTAAAACTCTACTAAAAGAATAGAAGAAAGGATTTCATCAGAAGGCTGGCTAAGAATAGAAAAAGAAAGAATGATAACAAAGGCTTGTGACTGACTGAGACAGTCTGGACAGCTGGACTGTGATTGGCCATTAATTAGAAACAACCACATGAGACCAATCACAGATGCACCTGTTGCATTCCACAGCAGCAGATAATCAATGTTTACATTTTGTTCCTGAGGCTTCTCAGCTTCTCAGGAGAAAAAATCCTAAGGAAAGATTTTTCATAAAACATGTCTGTGACATAAAGTCAGCATTTATGCTTTAGTACAGAATTTATTGCTTTTAATTTGAGTTCTTTCTGCCATTAAAAGAAGCTGTCTCAGGCTGGTCTTGCTGGTGACTTGGGGACAAGGCCAACAGCTTGTCCTGCTGCTCCCAGACACCTGAGGAATCCCTCTGAGATGGGTGTGCACAAACTTCACCTCCCTTGAGCTCTGGAGCCTGTGCCTGCCTCCCAAGGGATGCAAGGACCCTTTGAAAAGTGGCACCTTTTGAAAGCACAGCTGGAGGAGGCACTTGCTCAGCAGGTTGTTGTTTCCATGAGGATGCTGAAGCACCTTTGTCACTTCACCACAAGGTCAGTGCCTGGAGAGGTGGGCCCTGACATCAGGGAATGATCCTTTGTAGCCAGGAGTGTCCTGGGTCATCCTTCTGCCTGACACATCTGGGAACAGGCTCCAGCTTTTCCCTCTATCATATGGCCCTGATTCCTTTGTGCACCACACCATCCATGAAAAAAGGACAGGTGGTGGTCAAATCACCAGTCCTGGGGAGGTTTTTGACAGGTTTTAGGAAAAGATTCTTCCCCCAGAAGGTCGTGAGGCACAGAACAGGATCCTCAAGGAATGGTCACATTCCTGAGGCTGCCAGAGCTCCAGGAGTGTTAGGACAATGCTCTCAAGCACAGGGTGGGATTATTGGGGTGTCCTTTGCAGGGCCAGGAGTTGGATTTGATGATCCTGGTGGTTTTCTTGCAACTCAGGACATTGTAGTCTAGTCCAGTCTAGAAAATATCTGTGAATCCAACTCATATGACAAAGCATTAGGTGGCATCTGGAAGTATTTGTGTCACCTTTCAAGATCAGTCAAGAACACTCAGAAAAACCATCCTGAAAGCCAAGGAAAGAAAGAGAAAGATCAAACCCATCTGCTCAGAGAAGCCCCTGCTGTGCAGCAAAGTCTCCTTTGTGTGGCTGAGCCTGCGAGGAAAGGAGCTGTGCTACCTCAGGTCGTGGTGACACCGTGTCTGGCACCACTTGGAAATCACAAGGACCAACATCTTGACCCTGGGGCAGCACTTGAGAGCAGCCTTGGCTCAAACCTTGCAGGGGAAGAAATGTGAAGAGCATCGAGGGCAGTGAGAGCTGCACTGGGGATCTGGGAGCCAGAGCACGTTTTCCTCCTGGGGAAATGTCACTGCCATGCAAACACTCTCATTAAAATGGGCTCATGCTCATTAAAAATGGGCTGTATCTCTACCAACCACTGCCAGGACTTGCTCCTAGCCATGGACCTGTGGAATTTGCCCTCTAATCCATGGGACAGGGGTCCCACACAAAATTCCCAGCTGGTCACTGCTCAGTGCTGATGCCTGAGCTGTTCCTGGGCTGGGCCAAACCCATGTCAAGGAATGCTCAAACAATCCAGTGATGGGGATGAAGGAATCCCTGTCTGGGATAATTTATTGGTGTGATGCAGCCCTTGAGCCCTCCATGATCTCGTTTGGTCACAGTATCTGATTTCTGCCACTGTTAATTGCCATAATTCACTGCAGTAACGGCAAGGAGCCTCAGGCTGGGGAAGAAATGCTTGTGCTGGGTACTGCTCAAGAGCAGAGCAGGCCATGTCTGCTCTTAAAAGGGTCTGAAAATCAAAATATAACCTGTGAGAAGGAGAACCAGCACCCACAGGGGCAGGTGAAGGTGGCTGAGGTGGCAACTCACATCCCTGTGATCTCCTGAGGGGGTGGGAAAGGGCTTTTAAAGCCAGAAATGAGACTTTTAAGGACTGGTCAGAAGGAGAATCCTGTGTGCATGCACAGGAAGGTCCTTGCTCTCCCAGGGCACAGTGTATTTGTTAGAGAGCACCCAGTGCTGCCTCCCAGGCACCCACCCTGGAGGAGGAGGGTGCAAAACCTTCCCAGGCCACTCAGGGATTGGGTCATATCCTCATTTCACAGGTGCAAAATGACCCCAAAGCAAACACTCTGGTGCACGAGTGGCTCATGTGCTGCACTTGTGTTGTTTGCAAACCCTTCAGCTTTTATGTGCTCTGTGCCTGGGGGGTGTTGAGCTGAGCAGCTGTGTTTGACCAGCAAACTCCCCAGTGCCTCCTGGTCCCTCATCACTGCCTCAAATGGTCTCAGCATCAACCCCAAAAGTTGCTCTTCCACCAACCAAAGGGACTTTCCCTCTCCCTTTCCATTAGAAATGGGAAGAAACTTCCCTCAGCTTCTGTGTGCACCAAAGTGGAAACTGCATCATTTATAGGTGGGTAATACAGATTTAAGAGGAATTACAGCAATTTTTACATCTTTTTTCTTCATAGTTGAGCTTTATGGAGAGCCTCACTCACCTCCTTTGCTCCTCGTTCCTTGAGAGGCATTTTTTGTTAGCACAGAGCAGGCAGGATTTGCCCTTGTGCCCCGTCCAAGAAAAAGAGAGAAAAATAACCCCAAACAATTGCAAAGCTTTCATTTGAAAAATTAATCCTCAAGGGAGCAGGGTTAAAAATAAAGTTCTTTGGCCAGGGCCTTTATAAGCTGTAGTCATATTCTCTGGAATATAATTCATAAGCACAATATGTTTTTTTGTTGTGAATGAGTGTGAAGTACCAGAAAAGGAAAGAGGAAACCCCTAATGTAGTCCTGAATAGACCTGTGAAAAAGGATAATAAAACTTGTCCTGGATTTCCTTTAGCAGCAGGTGCTTCCTTTGGAGCTTCTATTCATTCAGACTTTGGGCAGACACAGCCTGCCAATTTTTTTTTTTTTAACTTTTTGTAAACACAGCACTCAGTTGATCTGAATGAAGGTGGATTTGTCTTCTTGGCCATTGTCAAGCTCATGGGCTCACAAGGTCAGTGGCAAAGCTTCTACAAGATTTTGGGGTGGGTTCTCCTCCAGATTTGCCAGGTAGAAAGGTGCTGCCTCAGGTCAGGAGGTTTCCTCAAGAATCCAAGGCTGGAAGGCCCCAAATTTCCATTTTAAAAGGAGCATCCCATCATTTCTGGTGAGACATCCATGCTTGCCCACCCACAGCAAGACACCAGCAGGGTGAATGCAGCTCCTCAGCCTCCCAAGGCTCATTTCTGGGGAAAAAACAGAGATATTGAGCACTAATTGATGTCCATAAAACCTTTAATCAGAAGATTAAATTGCACAGCCTGTGAAGGCCTACATTGTCCAGACCCTTCAGCTTTCAGCATCTCCACAGTCAATACCAGGAAAACCCAGCTCGTCCCTGTCAAATGCAGCCTGGCTTCCCTCCCAAGCAGAGACAGCACCACAAACTCCATTCATGGAATCCTAGAGTGGTTTGAGTTGGGAAGGGACCGAAATTTCCATTTTAAATAGACCATCCCATCATTCCTGGTGAGACATCCACACTTGCCCATCCACAGCAAGACACCAGCAGGGAAATGCAGCTCCTCAGCCTCTCAAGGCTCATTTCTGGAGAAAAAAAGAGATATTGAGCACTGATTGGTGTCTATAAAACCTTTAACCAGAGGATTAAATTGCACAGCATGAGAAGGCCTACATTGTCCAGACCCTTTAGCTTTCAACATCTCCAGCACCAGGAAAACCCAACATGTCCCTGTCAAACACAGCCTGGCTTCCCTCCCAAGCAGACACAGCACCACAAACTCCTGGCATCCTAGAGTGGTTTGGGCTGGGAAGGGACCTTACAGCTTATGTTGCCATGTACACAGACAGAAAAAGGCAGTTTGCTCCAAGGAACTGAAAATTTAAATTCACCTTTCCAGAAACTGATGAAACAGCTGACACTTCCATTAGGAAAATGCTGAATATATTACAATATATCACAATATATTAGAAACCTTCTTGTCTGCCTGAAGGAAGGAAGGATTGGAACAAGAGGATCTTTAGGGTTGCTTCCTACCCAAACCATTCTGCACAAACTGTCAGAACTGCTGGGTTTTAGGTATATAAAACAAATATGTATTATTTTAAATATTTATTTATTTATTTATTTATTTGTTTGTTTGTTTGTTTATTTATTTATCTATTTATTTATTTTTATTTATTTATTTAAAATATTATATTTTATATATTATATTTTATCTATTATATTTTATATTTTATATTTTATATTTTATATATTATATTTTATATATTATATAATGATGTACTATTTATATTTAATTTAAATATATTATATATATAATGTTTATATTTATTATATTTAAATAATATATTTAAATATATATATTAAATATATATATATTAAATATATACATATTAAATATATATTTTAACAAATATATATTATTTTCTGTAGTTGCTTTGTCTTGCCAAACATCCTCACTGCCTGCTCCAGCTCACTCCTACTGAGGAAAACACAAACAGCTCATCCTATTCCCTATATTTAACACACCAAACCTGGCACAGATTTGTACCAGCCCTGGTAACAATGGCATGCAACACCTGTCAGTGACTGCATTTGCCCAGGGATTCACTTTGTTCCATGCTCTGTGTGTTTAATAATTCCTGTGAACAATGGGACAAATAAACTTTGTTTTGTTTTGGTTTGGGTTTTTTTGCTCAGCTCTCACTCAAGCCAACACCAACTGTCCAAATTGTACATGAGGGGCCTGCAAAGGCTGGTGGTTGTTTCCTAGACTTGAGGCCTCTTTCCCTCAAAAAAGGTGTTGTCAGCAGCTCTGAGCTCAGAGAGGGCATTTTCCACTTGTATGGAAGGAAGGAAGAGGAAGAATGAGCAGGAAAGGAGCAGTGTCCTGCAGGGCTCTGAAGGCAAAAGATGATGAATTTGAACTTCAGGCAGGGGATGACAGACAGATCTTCTGAGGAAGATCTGAGCACAAGGGTGAGGGATGTGTGGAGGGCATGGCCAAGACTGGAATAACAAGGGATTGCAGGAGCTGGGAGCTGCTGACCAGAGGGGCTGAAACAATCTGCAGCTCTGCCCTGGAACAGTGTGTAGGGAAGGGGACGGGGAGAATGTGGAGCTGGTGGAGAGAGCCCAGAGGAGGCCACAGAGATGTTCCAAGGGCTGGAGCCCCTCTGCTCTGGAGCCAGGCTGGGAGAGCTGGGGGTGCTCACCTGGAGAAGAGAAGGATCCAGGGAGAGCTCAGAGCCCCTTCCAGGGCCTAAAGGGACTCCAGGGGAGCTGGAGAGGGACTGGGGACAAGGGATGGAGGGACAGGACACAGACAATGGCTTCCCACTGCCAGAGGGCTGGGATGGATGGGATATTGGGAAGGAATTGTTCCCTGTGAGGGTGGTGAGGCCCTGGCACAGGGGGTGCCCAGAGAAGCTGTGGCTGCCCCTGGATCCCTGGACGTGTCCAAGGCCAGGTTGGATGGGGCTTGGATCAGCCTGGGATAGTGGGAGCTGTCCCTGCCCACGGCAGGGGGTGGAACTGGATGATGATTTTATTTTTCTATGGCTCAATTTAGCCTCTTCATCCCAGCATAAAATTCACCCCTCCAGATCTTATGTCTCCTTCCAAACATCATTTCCCATCTCTGCACCAGCCCCTATCCCCAGAGCAGGACCCCAAACTCACAACTCTCCCATGTCCCCTTGTCCCCATGTCCCCATCATTGCCCCAGGGGTGCCAGTCTGAGCACAACTGCCCTGAGTCTCAGCAAACACCACCAGAACACACCCCAGGCAGAACTTATCACACAAGAGTTGTCATTTGAGGTGTCTCAGCCCTCTTTAAACAGCAAAAAATCCATCCCAGAGCTGTACTTGAGCACCTAGTGCAGCTCAGCTGGGGACAGGTGATGCTGGGGCACATCCCAGCCTTGATGGATCTCCAAAAACAGGAGCCTTCCCTTAAAGTGGGATGCTAAAGGCTGTTCTTGCATGAAAAACAAAGTCTTTTTAGGTCATTTAACCTATTCCCAGGGGTCAGCAAAGCTTCTTGCAACCTTGTTACAGATATGATTCACACAATGATATTTCAATCACTTCCTCTGGGAGACTCTTTCCAACAATGCAGGTTTCTTGGCAGGAGAAGAATTCCCAGGGACTGAGCTGAAGCTTTCCTTCACCCTTCCAATGCATCCTCTCAAACAGCTTCAAAATGAGAATTTCTCTCCCTTTTCATTGCCCTCCTGAGGAGCCACGTCATTCCCCAAGGGCATGTGCCAAGCCCAGGGAAAAACTGGGATGAAAATCCAAAAAATCAGAACTAGAGTGATCCTAATCCAGTTCAGAGAAACCCACTGGAGGAAAAATATGGCAGGTTCTCCACAACTCCCTGACAGGAGGGTGGAGCCAGGTGAGGTGTCCCAAGGAACAAGGGATAGGACCAGAAAAAACAGCCTCAAGTTGCACCAGAGGAGGCTTGGACTGGATATCAGGAGTAATCCAGGGAAGTGTTGGAATCACCATACATGAAGCGAATTAAATCCTGTGGATGTGGCACTTGGGGACTTGGATTAGTTGTGCCCTTGACTCTGCTGGAGAATGGTTGGACTCAATGCTCTTAAAGGAATTTCATGATCTAGAGGATTCAATTTTTAGTCCTTTTCATCATTTCCCAGCTCAAAGGTATTTTTATTTTGGACCAGGAAAATCCCAGTGACACACCCCAGGTCTATCCCATGGCTTTTCTGCAGGTGAACCCCAGGTGCCTGTACAGAGTCTGCTAATCCATGAGTCTCAAGAGTCTGACAGGACAAAACTTTGCCATGTTGGACTTCAAAAATTGCTGATTTCTGAAGATTAAATATGCTTGAATGTTGTGCAGCACAACCTCAGGATCCTGGAATCACTAAAGCTGGAAAATCCCATCAAGATCATCAAGCCCAACCATTCCTCCAGCATTGCCAAGGCCACCTCTGACCCAGGTCCCCAAGTGCCACATCCATAATTTAACCTCTGCAGGGATGAGGATCCCCCACTTCCCTGCCACAAAAGCCACCCCCATTTTACCAGAAATGAGCCCCCAGGCCTGGATCTGCTCCTGGAAAGAGGGGACAGAGCAATGCAGGATGCAGATGAAATGAGAAATTATTAAATTGTCTTTGAGCAGGGGTGTGGGAGAGGGAGGAATCTTGCCTTGAAGACACCTCTGTGTTCTGCAGGTGAAAATTGAAGTAGAAAAGTTCATTACCATGGGTTAGGTTTTCTTGCTGTATCAAATGATCGTTTGGCCATGATTTTCCTCCCTCTTGCAGCTCAGTCTCTCACTGTTTTTTATTTTGAAGAACTATCTCCCAAAAAGTACAGGAAAATAAACTTCTTATCCCTGCAAGTAATTGTGGAAGGGATCCAGTAGACAAAGCAAAAAGTACAAATACAGCCAGACTTGTGGTTTTGCAAAATATTAAATTGCAAAGAAACGGGCTTTGTATTAGGCTTGTTTGCTATTATCCATCTCTTGAGCATCTCTGAAAACAAACCTTCTCCCCTGAGAAGGGATAACTCATCCCTTTTTATTATTTTTATTATTATTACAGTGCTCAAGACACCGTTGTGGAAGCGCCATGGTATCAGATCAGTTATCAAAGATGAGCAGTTTTCTCTTGTATTAAGTGGTGTGGAAACATCATGAGACGGCCCCTGATGCTGCAAATTTGCAATTTAAATAACAGAGCACTGGGGAAAAACAAGAAGGAAACTGAGGCACAGGAAGGTGTTTTGCCTGCCCCTAGTGTTATTTCAGCACTTCTGAGCAGGAAACTGAAGAGATTCTGAGGATTTGGGCTGTTTGAGGTCACATAGAGAAAGTTTATGGTGAACTCAAGAGGTGAAAGATTTCCCAGTGTTTAAATCCAGCAGTGAATCCATGTTTGCTGGAAAAATGGGAGCAAAACTGTTAGGAGAATTATTGTTCATGTCCATCTGTCCTGACCAAAGCACGAAAACATGGAAACAGGGAATGGCTTGGCTTGGAAGGGGCCTTAAAGTTCACCCCAACCCTTGCCATGGGCAGGGACACTTTCCACTGCCCCAGGTAGCTCCAAGCCCCATCCAGCCTGGATAGGCTCCCCTGTGTGATGTGGGCACGCTGAGATCTTCCTTCCTGCATCCCACCAGACCCCAGAGCCATTGCAAGGCCCTGGAAGGAATCCCAAAGTTTAGGGAAGGTTCTGGTGAACCCTGTGACACAAAATATCCCGATTTGGACAACAACCCTCAGGCAGGATCCACAAGTGTCATACCAGCCTGTGCAGGTGGCAGGGTGGACATTCCAGGTGGGTTAAATCCCCAGGTATAAGGTCATTGGCACCCACTGGATGATCCAGAGGAATTATTTTAAGCAATGTGTGAAATGGAGAAAGTCTCAGAACTTCCCAAGCCTGGAGTGCTGGTGATTGTCCCACCTCTGGAAGCATTCAAGGCCAGCTTGGACAGGGCTTTGAGCAACCAGATCTGGTGGGTGACATCCCTGCCCATGACAAGGGGTGGGACTGGGTGACCTTTAAATGTCCCTTCCCACCCAGACCATTCCATGATTCTCCAATCACATTCCCTGCATGTCACCCCCCTGAGACCCCATCTCAGGCTTTATCCCACCTCAGGATATCCCACGTTGCACAACCTACCCTCTTCCCATTGCTTGTGCACACACACGCACAAACCTATTTTTCCATGGGCCACAGGCATCCCAGCAAAGCCTCTGAAAAAAGGAATCTGCCCACCAACTTTTGGGATCTGCTCCCTACCGACCTGGGAAGGGGATGCGAATCCCTTTAGCGCTGGGTCGCGTTTGGTTTGTTATGAGTATTTTTTTCCCTCTTTTCTCTGTGTCTCCCTGGATCAGGATCCCGGGATGAGGCCAGCATGAGAAAGTGGGGGCTGTCCGTGCAGATGTTGCCCGGGGAAGCCGAGGTTCCCACAGCGGGTAGGAAGCGGGGCCTCACGGAGCCGGGATGGGGCTGCGGAAGTGGCAGCAGGGCTGGTCCAGGGATGATGGGAGAGAGGAGAAGCCAAGCAAGGGGGGGCCCCGGCCTGGAGGGGGGGGGGGACATCTATTCTTGGAGAAAAAGGGGGGCCCTGGTTGGGGGGGTTTTATTGTAAGTCTTTGTTTACACCCCGAGCTGAATGAATCAAATGACCTTGTTTATTGTCGGTCGCCTGAATGGACAGCACAGGGAGAGGGGGGAGGGATGGGGACAGGGAGCGGGGAGGGGGTTGTATTATTGTTAATTCTGCCATTTACAACTTCTTCTTCTTCTTTTTTTTTTTTTTTATTTTTTTTTTTCCTTACCACGCATTGTTGCCGTGATAAAAGAATAAAAGGTGAAACTCTATTCCTTCCTTTCCCCATCTCCGCAGTATTCTCCAAATCCCCAGGCAGGAGCCTGTTGGGATGAAAGTGCCAAACCACGGAGCCACGGATGAGATGCAGGGCCTGATCCGGCTCATTCCTTCCCAAAATCCTTTCCCATGGGGTGAGACCTGTGAGACCTCACAGGGCTCACTGTGTCCCTTCCCACAGCAAACCTTTTACCACCACCATTGGATGGATCCCATTTTGCCCCTGGATAGATGCAGCAGCATGCCCACTGCTGCCACATGCAGGGACATAATTCCCAAGGAATAGCAATATCCAGGCATGGTTCTTGACACCCCTGCAGTTTTTGGGAGCTGAATTGAAGCCCGCCTTGAAGGACCCAACTTTGCAGCAAACCACTTGCTCTTGGTGCCAGCTGCACGGAGATATTTTGGTGCAAGTCCTGATTATGGTTTATTTTACCTTTTAATTTAAGCTCCTGGCGATCCTCACTGCTGCTTGATAACTCCCCAGCCAAGAACTCAGCAGTTTTTTGGGGTATTTGACTTTGCAGAGCTGTGGAGATCCAGGTTTGAGGATTAACAGGATTGCTGAGGGCATGAAATGGTCCTTATTGGTTTGAGCATCACAAAAACCCTCAGGGAAAAGGGCAGACGATTATGTTGGGCTTGAAATGAGAGTTTTCCCTCCTTGTCACAATTTATAAAGACTTTTACATCTCTGGGATGAAGAGAAAGTGTGAAATGTTTCCCAAATTCTGGCCCCTCCAGGGACATCCCTTGGGGTACCCTTGGCTCCACATGGAATTCAGCTCCTGCAGTGGGATTTGCCATATTCATGGGTGTTTCCTCTATCCCTTCATCTCTTTCATCTTAAGACATTTTGATTCCTTCAGGATCATATTTTAATATCTGAATGACCTCTGGATTTTATTAGCACAATGTCAGAGATTCTCACTGGGGACAAGTTGAAACCTCATCCCAAAAACCTCATCATGTCTTCTTCCCCTCTCTACCAGCAACTTGCAGGTGGTGATGGAGCTTTCCTGGCTGAGAAACATCAGTGCAACAAGGAAAGCATCCTCAGTAGCCCGTACAACCAATCTGCTGGGAATTCAGCCCTGGAAAGCTGATTTTTCAGGGGGTACAGGTGTCTCAGGTGCTTCAGGGCAGCTCAAATGTCACCGAGCACCCACATCCTGTGTGGGCAGCTGAATCACACACCCGTGGCACAGACATCCACGTCCCAGGAGGGTGTTTATCCCA
The DNA here is from genome assembly GCF_035770615.1 of Melospiza melodia melodia. NCBI lineage: Eukaryota > Metazoa > Chordata > Aves > Passeriformes > Passerellidae > Melospiza > Melospiza melodia. The sequence continues at coordinate 137,027,095 of NC_086196.1, forward strand.
CAGAAACCCAACCAGACAGTCCATGAAGTGACTCAGCAGACCACAGGGAGGTCTCTGATTTGCAGGGAGGTGAATCACTGCCTGGGAGTATTTGCCAGAGATCCATAGGCAGTGTAAAGCTCTAAAAACCTGAGCTGATAAAAAGACATAAACACTTAGAGGCAGGTGAGATGAGTTGAGGCATTTAGGGCATCCACCTTGGGAAATGCACTTTCCCAGGACAGAACCCAGAGAATTCCTGGGATGGAGCTGGGGTTGTGCTGAAATGAGCCTGATCCTGTTTCCCCAGGCTGGCTTACAGAGAAGGAGAGAGATGGACATGAAATCCCAGACCTGGACCCACAGAGGAACTCAGACACACAATTTCAGGTCCTTTCTGGCCACCAAAGCTATGGATTTATTTTTATGTCAAGGAATAACAAATAATCCAGCCTTTGCAAAGGCACCCTGGCCACACTCACCATTGGAAGAGACTGGATGGGCGCATCACTAAAGTAATTCAGTCATGACTTTTTATTGCTTTATATTCTGCTTTATGAGCTTTTTCCATTATTTCTTTACCTCTCCAATCCTTGCTTGATCACAGACTTCTCATTAATTAATATCAAGGATTAACCTAGGTTCTTTGGTCAGTGATGAGCCATAATCAAGGTTTTGGTCCTTGGCTTCCTTCATTCATGTGCTCCATTTTACTGGCAGACTCCTTTTTTTTTTTTTTTTTGCCTAATATATTTCAGATTTCCCCATGGCTGGAGGCAGGTGGATGGATTTAATGAATTTAATGCAACCTGTGAGTGTAAGACACACTGTCAGAGGGTACAGGATGGCCCTAAATCTTGAAATTTTACATCAGCATTAGAAGAGCACATTTTTGGCCAAGGTCAAGAAACCCTTGGCTGAGAACAGAGGTGGGAAAAGAGAATTAAAAACATGAAGAGGTAGAAATGAGCAAAGAAAAGCCCTGTCTGTTACCCAGAGCCAGAAAAGGGGATGGACAAGGTGTATTTTGGCTGTGACACCACGGGAAGGTGGATAAATAAAAGCCCTTTTTCCCTCTCAGTGGCCCAGCCCATCTTTCAGTACCATGTGAACACCCTGTTTGCCATCCATGCCATCACTTCCCAGCCTGTGCAGCCCCAGATGGAGCTGGGAATCCATAAATTTCAGCAAAGGAAGGCATGAGGCTTCAAGAGTGCAGGAGCCGTGGTCCTTGAACAAAGTGGGTGTCCCAAGCACGGGGAATTAATCACTTGTCTCACTCCATGGACAGCAAAAAACAACCATGAGACTGCCTCAACCTGGATTCTGAACTTTAGGGAAGCAATTTTTCCCCCTAACCGGATAATTGTATCAACAGGACTGTGCCAGCAATTCTGTAATGCCCCCATTGCCTCTCCATCTCTGCACCAATGCATCCAAATAATCCAATATTTCTATTCTGAGCTCATTCATTCTATTCAGCTCATTTACACTGAAGGACTGGACACCAAAAAGCTCTGGGATCTGTCTGATAAGAAGACAGGGAGATGCATTTTGGCATAAGATTTGTGGTTTTATCAGCAAAAGCAATTTTGGTGGGGTTTAAAATCCGCTGATGTCACATCATGGAATGAGATCTTGGATGAGGCTGTGTATCATAAATTCTGACACTTGAGATTATCCTATGCAGGGCTTAAAAGAAACCAAAACACCCCAAAAGAGGGACTTTCTGCCATCTAGGGGTTGTGTTCTTCAATTACAACCAGGACTGAAAAAGGAAAACTGTGATTTCACCTTTCTTGAATCTATGCACATAAATATATCATTACATAAAAAATGAATAGACATTCTTTCCAAAAACAAGTTTTAAAAGAGAAGAAGTTGAGAAACTCCCTTTTTTTCTGTGAATATTCAGAAAGAAACCCCATTTAATTTCTCTTCTACTGCAACATCTCAGCATTGTTTGTGTTAGGAATGTGCTGGATAAGGCACATGAGAAAACACAGTTTATTTTCCACTTCGCAATTGGGAGGAAAGTTTTTAGAAAAATCCACAAAAGAGGAGGGAGAAAATCAAGAGATCTTTTCTTTTTTTCTGCTTTAAAACCTCAATTTTTCTAAGATATCCAGTAGCACCATTAGCATCACATATTTTTACATTTAACACCCACAGCTAAGCTCAGCCTATAAAAGAATTCAACTTATGCTTTAAAAAGTAAAAAAGTTATTTGATATTTAAAGTGTGCCCCACTCTTCACTGATCAGGCATTTTGCTGAGGGATTTAAAATCTTTTAAAGCTAATAAGAGAATATTTTAATATTTAAAATTTCATTTCTGTGCTACGCAGATGGCAAAATTATGAGTTTAGTTTTTGGGTGATGGCCTGGAGTGCCAGGACAAGGGGTAATGTCTTCCCACTGCCAGAGGAATACTATAGGGGTTATTGGGAAGGAATTCTTGGCGGTGAGGATGATGAGGCCCTGGCACAGGTTGCCCAGAGAAGTTGTGGCTGCCCCTGGATCCCTGGAAGTGTCCAAGGCCAGGCTGGATGGAGCTTGGATCAGCCTGGGATAGTGGAAGGTGTCATGTCCCATGGAATTTCACAATTCCATGAATTTCCCATTCCTGTCCCACGGAATTTCACAATTCCATGAAAATCCAACATGCCCACTTTATGACTGGTCACAGTTTCCCCGTTCCCATCTCACATTGACCAAACTTTGCCATCTTACCTGGCTGATAAAGATCCAAAATTTAGAAAACACATGAAAAAATTTGTCTTGTTTTCGTAACATTTCATTTCTCCCTGCAAAGTGGCAACTGAAGGAAGGAGTGCCTGGAGTCAGATCCAAACTGCAGCTGTTTGGCCCAGTTTTGTGTCTCCAGACTTTGTAAGTGGACAATGCCCAGGGGAAAATTTTAAGAGATTATAAGGTTAAAATAATATTTTCCTTGTAGCTGAGCCATTGGAGCATCCCCAGCCAGACTCAGCTGACGAAATCTTTGAGTTTAGCACTGTAGGACACCACACTACCCACCAATCCATGATTTTCCAAGAGGCAGCTGGATTGAGGGCACCCGTAGGGGAAGGAAAAGTTTTTAAAGGCCTGGAGATGGCCAGACTGGGACACTTGGCTTTGTGAGGTTGCCATCATTGTTGGCACCGTTGTTTATTGACATTAATGCACCTACAGTGGCACATCTGGGATTCCTACAGCCCTGCCTGGGCTCTGCATCAGGCTGGACCAGGAGGTGCCTTTGCTTCCCCTTCCCTCCTGCATTTAACTTGGGACTTTTCAGAATTCTTCAAAAATTATTTTACAGCTTTACAGGCCCTCACTGCCAGAAGGACATTGAGGGGCTGGAGAGTGTCCAGGGAAGGGAATGGAGCTGGGGAAGGCTGGAACACCAGGAATGGCTGAGAGAGCTGGGAAAGGGGCTCAGCCTGGAGAAAAGGAGGCTCAGGAGGGACCTTGTGGCTCTGCACAACTCCCTGACAGGAGGGGACAGCCAGGGGGTTTGGGCTCTGCTCCCAGGAACAGGGACAGGATGAGAGGGAACAGCCTCAAGCCACACCAGGGGAGGTTTAGGTTGGACATCAGGAGGAATTTCTGCATGGAAAGGGTGGTCAGGCATTGGAGGGGCTGTCCAGGGAGGTTTGGAGTCCCCATCCCTGGAGGTGTCAAAGGAATGATTGGATGTGGCACTCAGTGCTCCGGGCTGATGACAAAGTGGGAATGGTCTTGGAGGTCTTTCCCAATCCAAATTATTCTGCAATTCTTTGTCTCTTACCCTTTTATCCTTGCGAATACTCATTTACAAGATGCAGAGCAGCTCCCACAGTGACTCCCACCAACAGCCCATGGAGTTGTGCCCTGGATCACACCTGGGGTGGAAGGGGATGCTCCTCCCACCAGGCTGCAGCAGGTGACAGGAAGGGGTAATCAGGTTGGGATTCTGCTTCACAGCATCGTGCCTGGACACTTCAGGATGCTTTTCTCAAAATGCAAAAGCTTCAGTTGAACTACAAAGCACAACAGGAGAAATCCTCATCCTTTCCAACGTGCTCCTGAGATGGGATGCTCCTTTTCCACCAGTGTCTAATTGGGATTTCTCCTGCTGAAATCATCTGAGGCTCATTATGCAGCAAAGCAGAAACCGATTTACCTTTATTACAGAACAGTTCTGCCTTTCTCCATGAGATCACAGTGGGATGGCACCATTTCCTTCCCTTTTTTGTATTGTTAGCCTGTAATTGTGTCATGGATTGCTTTGAAACCCTGGCAGCCGAGCAGGGGCGTGGGTGGCATTGAGAAGTTTGGGATGCAGCCCCTTCCCAAATCCGCTGGCAGCAGGATGGCCCAAACCCTTTTCAGCAGTGACTCAGGGTGCCCCCAAACACAGTGGGGGGAGCAGAACACCAAAATGCATCTTTTAAAGCCATTGGAGGATAATGGCTTTGTGACTCCAGTGAGTCTGACAGGCTGTAGGAGGATGTTTGGGATGGCTGCAGAGCAGGAATCATTGGCAGAAGAGCTGGGAAAGAAGCAGGGTTTGGAGGAGGGAGCTAATCCTGGGTACAGGATTTTTCTACCAGCACAGAGCAGACATGGCTGAAACCAAACCAAACACCAGCCCAAACACAGGCCAGGGGCCTTTGCCAGGAGGCAGTTTGGATCAGCCACCCTAAAACAGAGGATGTCACCAAATGGGTCAGGCAAGACAGGGCCGGTCGGTTCTTGGGGTGGAAAAGAGGTTTTGGTACCATTTAGGTTATGGGAGGTGTGAAATACCAACATCTGTGTGCTGGCAGCAAGGAAAATAAAATAGAGTCACCTCAAGCTTTTGTAATGACCAACCTGCAGAGGTGGTTTTTAAATGAGTCTTTGGAGGTGTGTGAGTTTGGGATTTAAAATACCACGAAAATGGTAGTGCAGGGTCCAGTGTAAAGGCAAAAATCCTACAGGGTAAGCTAAAGGCATTTTAATAAGTGAATCAAAGGTGTGTGCAAGCAAAGAGGCACAAGAATCATGGAATTACAGAATGAATTGGGTTGGAAGGGACCTTAAAATTTAGCCCATCTCAACCCCTGCCATGGACAGGGATACCTTCCTCTATCCCAGGTTCCTCCAAGGTCCATCCAACCTGATCTTGGGCACTTCCAGGGATCCAGGGGCAGCCACAGCTTCTCTGGCCAACCTGTGCCAGGGCCTCCCCACCCTCACAACCAATAATTCCTTCCCAGTATTCCATCTAAATATCTCCACTTTTAATATAAAACCTTATGGAAAGGCTGAAACACACCCCCTTTCTACTGGTTTCTCCAATATTTTACTGCTGAGCATGACACTATGGGGTTTAGAATATCCCTGTGGTCATTTGGGGTCACATGTGCCTAGTTCTTTTTGCCCTCCCAGCCTCCTCACTGGTGGGGTGGTGTTCTAGATTGCAGTGCAAGATGTTTTCAATTACCATCTGTATGGCAGTTGTCTTTTGTCAAGTGGGCAGTTTGCCTTATCTCTCTCTTTGAGTGACCATATTCACACCTCCCTCAGGAGGGGACATCTGCTGATAACAGGCTATTGAATGTCACTGCATGACTGATAAGAACTACAGCATCCCATTGGAAGATGCTCTGTCCAGAGGGAGGAGCCAAGCATTGCTACCCGGATATAATCCAGAGGTTTTTGAGACACCAGCACGGCTTTCTCCACGGGATTCCCCAGAGGAACAGCAGCTGTCTCTTCTTTCCCTGGATCTTCAGAGGATAAATACATCCTTCTCCCCTTCTCTACAGGATCCCTGCTCCAGCAGAACCACCCCTGACACTCCAGGAGGGCTGCAGCCACATTTCCAATTGGACTGCCACCAACACCCTGACCCACAGGGTGTCAGGTTGTGTTCTGACTCTGTCAGTGTTGTTCTAGTGTACTGCATTGTTGATTGTATCCTTTTATTTTTCTTCCCTAATTAAGAACTGTTATTTCCTGCTCCCATATTTTTGCCTGAGAGCCCCTTAATTTAAAATTTATACCAATTCAGAAGGATGGGGAGGGTTTACATTCTCCATTTCAGGGGAGGCTACTGCCTTCCTTAGCAGACTCCTGTCTTTGCAAACCAAGACAGGTGGGGTGGGAAACAGGGAAAGTTTTGATGCTGTGTGAGCCCTGCCCAGCAACAGCAAAATCACTGACACAGATCTGGGGACAAGTCTAAGACAGAGCGCCACCTGCTCTGAAAGAAAGAATGTGAATTGCATCCCAGCAGAGCCAGTGCATGGGGCAGGAAAGTTCTGGCCAAGATCTGACTCCTCCTGACAAAGGAGGAACAGCCAAGAAAAGGACAGGACAAGGTCACACCCAGAGCATGGAGCATTTTGGAGAGAATTAAATTTTCCTGAGGGATGGGGAGTGCCAGGATTCCCTGGGATACAGTTTGAAATGTGGGGCACTGGATCTGCAAGTGGCACCACACCCTGAGCCCACAGCCGTGGCCCCTTGAATGTGATGACCAGGATGGGAGGTCCTTCTGCACCAGAGCCTTCATCCCAATATTCCAGCCGTGCAAACTCAGCCACAGCAGCTCAGCCATCCACAAAACAACTTCCTTGTCACCAGGCATCAACTGGACCCACCTGAATTAACACTTTGGGCATCTTTGGGCTCCCCTACACATCCAGCTCCAGGTTCCCACTCCTGCTCCTCCTCCCTGAGCAGAGCTGAGCAGGGACAATGGCACTCAGACAACTGGAGTTTCCCAAAATGTCCCTTAAGCTCCTGCACCACTCCTAGAACCAGAATATCCTATATTGGAAGGGATCCACAAGGACCATCAAGTCCAAATCCTGACCCTGCAAAAGATAATCCCCAGAATCCCACATTGTGCATCCCTGAGAGCATTGTCCAAACACTCCTGGAGCTCTGGCAGCCTTGGGAATGTCACTATTCCCATTCTTGGGTCCCCTTCCTTCTTAACAAAGCCCTCTGCTCTGCAGAGCATCATTTTCACCTTGAGTCTCTGGCCAAAAGTTTGCACAACAGGAAAAATTATTAGTGTAGCTTGGAATGGAGGAATACGTGGAGCTCTGGCCCAGCAATTCTGGATTTCAGGGGTTGTTTGTAAACTCACGCTCACAGTTAACAGATCACTTCCTATTTTTCCCTTGGCCTTTCCCATGATTCTGTTCAGACCAAGGTGATCCCAGATTTTTTTCTGGGATCTCAAAGTGTTGCTGCAGAGCTCCACTCCTGTGTCTGCCCTCAGTGCCTAAATCCTCCTTTTCTCCACTTTATTTTCCAAGGCAAATCATCCTTTCCACCACTTTATTTTCCAAGGCACAGGAGCAGCTCTGGAGTTGTTCACATTGCTGTCAATGCCTGCAGAAGTGGTATGAAAACACATAAGTTCAAAAGCCTTGAGGAAGAGGAAACTTTACAAATTTTTTTGTGTTGAAGCCCAAACTTTGCAGCAGAGGAGCCAAATGCACTTCAGCAAATCAGTTTGGTGGTTTGGTCTGTGGGAACAAAGGGAATTCCATATGGAAAAGCCCTGGAGCAATGAGTCACCATGGGACAGTTGTGAATACAAGAATTGTTAGAGAGCACAGGACACCCCCCAGAAAAGGACATGGGAGTCAGAGAGTTGGAAATACCCAAAAAGAGGATGTTTCCTGGTGCTGCAGATTGTTGTAAGCTCAGCTGCTGCAATTTTACAAACCCTATTACCCACCAGGAGCAGTGACCAGTGACAGAACAGTGAAGGAAGAGGGGGTCTGCCCAGAGGTGGCCAAGCTGCTCCTCTTGTTGCCCAGAGAAGCTGTGGCTGCCCTTGGATCCCTGGAAATGTTCCAGGCCAGTTTGGACAGGGCTTGGAGCCACCTGGGATGGTGGAAAGTGTCCCTGAGTGTCACTATGATATTTTGTGAAAAATCCCTTTCACCAGGATTTCTTCTTCTGGCAAGATGAGAACCCTCAGCTTCTCCATGGTTTGCTCCTCTGGAATGTGGTTTGAAGAATTGTTTACCCAGCATGTGAATTGTTTTAACTTAATGACCAATCCCAGTCCAGCTGTGTCAGGACTCTGGTCAGTCATGGGTTTTTATTATCATTTCTTGTCTAGCTTTCTAATATCTCCTCTCTCTTTCTTTAGTACAGTTTTAGAATTGTCATTTTCATATCATATCATATCAGCCTTCTGAGAACTTGGAGTAAATTCTCATCTCTGACCTCATCCTGGGGACCCTCACAACAACACCACAACACCTGAATGTCTTCAGCCTGCCACCAGAAATGTTCACCAGTTTGGAGTTTTTTCAACAATTCAAGGAGTTCCGTATTGTCAGTGGTGTTTTCTGCCCCAAAGCCACCTTCAATTAACATCAGTGATTAATCACTCTCACCGTTGGTGCATCCCAAGGGACATTCCTGCTCTTTAATTATTCCCATGCTTACAGAAGGATAAACAGAGCCCCCACTCTGAAAAATGCCATGAAAGCCATAAGGGAAAGTGCTGGGAATTGTGGGAATAGGTTCTGATCCTGTGCAGCCTCCAGTCTCCACCTCAAATCCTACTTTATTATCAATAAAAATCACATTTCACTCCATGTAGTGCATAAGGAGTGACAAAAGGGTGGCAGTGGTCACAGGCAGAGCCACATGTGCCCTCTGCCTCCTCCTCAGAGGGACAAAGAGGTGCTCAGGGTGTGTCACCATCATATTTTCTGAAAAATCCCTTCACCGGGATTTCTTCTCCTGGGAAGCTGAGAAGCCTCAGAGAAAAAAGAAAACAATAATTATCTGATTGCTTCTGTTGTGTTTTGCTGCTTTGGAATGTGGTTTGGACATTGTTTACCAACAGGTCATTGTTTGATTGGTTTCATGTGAATTGTTTTGACTTAATGACCAATCACATGTGTTGACTCTGAGGAGAGTGATGAGTTTTTAATTATTATCTCTTAGCTTTCTGTCTGTATCCTTTCTCTATTCTTTAGTATAGTTTTAGTAAAGGATAATATAATATATAATGTATTATAATATATAATATAATATAATATAATATAATATAATATAATATAATATAATATAATATAATATAATATAATATAATATAATATAATATAATATAATATAATATAATATAATATAATATAATTCTATTCTATTCTATTCTATTCTATTCTATTCTATTCTATTCTATTCTATTCTATTCTATTCTATTCTAACCTTCTAAGAACATGGAGTCAGATTCATTCCTTCCTGCCACAGGGGACCACAGAAAATACCTCAGGGGTGCTGAGGGAAGCAGGAGAAGACAAACCTGGGCTTTTCATTGTGTTTTACCCCTGTGAAGAAATCCAGGCTGGGAAAAGAGGAAATGGGAAATCTCAGTCCCCTACAAGGACAGCTGCTTTGTCTTCAGATCCCCCACGTGACATGGACTGAGAAAGAGCTGGGTGACAGGTGTGGGATCATCCCCTTGAATCACAGAATCATGGAATATTTGGGGTTGGAAGGGACCCTAAGGCTCATCCCATGGGCAGGCACACCTTCCACCAGGAGGATGAGTAAAGGCTGGATTTCTCCAGCAGCACTTACCTGTGACCAGGGATTGAATCACAGATTCATGGAATATTTTGGGTTGGAAGGGACCCTAAGGCTCATCTCATGGGCAGGATGGGATGGGTGGATCCCTTCCACCAGGAGGATGAGTGAAGTTTGGATTTCTCCAGCAGCACTTACCTGTGACCAGGGATTGAATCACAGATTCATGGAATATTTGGGGTTGGTAGGGACACTTGCACTCATCCCATGGCAGGATGGGATGGGTGGATCAATTCCAACAGGAGGATGAGTAAAAGTTGGATTTCTCCAGCAGCATTTACCTGTGACCAGGGATTGCTGCTTTTCCCACCTTCCTTCTCTGGAGTGGAGCCACACAAACGTGCTTGGAGCCCTCCCCACCCTTCACCTCCACCAGCTCTCGCTGCCAAATTTGCGCAAACATCATCATCATCTCCCCGAGCACCCTGCTCCAGCTGGGATTGGGCAGACAGGGAAACACAAAGTGGGTACACAAAGCCCTTAATCTCTGCAGAACTAAGCCAAAATTACTTTGATGTATTGGCTTTTAAATTGCTGCCTTCAGTGCTCAGGGGGGCTTTTCTTCTTATCTCCTCAGCAAAACGTGCAAGCAGCTCCTGACCATCTCCTTTCTCTGCTTGAGTACTCATATCCTCCTATTTTTTTTTTCCTGAATCCTCTTACAGATGTTTTCCCAGGTCTCTAAGCATTTCCATATCCTGTTTATTTGCTGCTAAAGGTGTAGTGATGCAAACAAAATCCGCCTCTGGAAAGAAGGGAGGGGCAATAAGAAATGAGCTGTAAGTTAGGACAAGAAGTGAGCTTTGCCAGCTACAGACTGAAACATAGATGTTGAGGTCCTTCAGCATGGAAATGTTTCATTTTGATGTTCTAAACCCCCTAAAAAAAAAAAAAAGCTGTGGCTGCCCCTGGATCCCTGGTAGTATTCCAGGCCAGATTGGGCAGGGTTTGAAGCAACCTGGGATGGTGAAAGTTCTCCCTGTCCATGGCAGGAGGTGGAATAAGGTGATCTTTAAGGTCCCTTCCAACACAAACCATTTTGGGATTCTACAAATACAGAATACTATAACATAATGAACATTTACACCAATGCTGGAAAGCTAAAAAAAAATAATGTGTCCCATTGAACAGCTGCATTTTGATTTTGAATGACTCCAAAATATTCCTGTCAAGTCCACAATCAGAACATTCCCTGAAAACCCAAACACCCTCAGAAAAAAACACAGTATCAAGATGTTTTCATCAGACCTAATTGCAGCCTGGAAAGTTAAACAGACGTGTCCTTTCTCACCCTAATTATTGAACAGTGGAAGAAGTAACAGAGATTAATTCATTTTACTGAGTTTTATGATGTTTTAAATAAGGAGAGAAAGGTTTTTCCTGTTTATTTCTTTGCTGGTCTGAACTTGCAGAAGTGATGCTCCACATAGGAAAGCAAGCCCCTTTCATGGTCTCAATTTACAAGCAGGGAAATTGAGTCACCAAGCACAAAGTTATCCCCAAATCCATTGAATAAATAAAGAGCAGGATGAATCAAAGCCCAGAGCAGCAGTGCCCTGCCTTCATTTAGCACAGGCCATGATCAATTTGCAAATGCTTCTGATGGAAAAGACCTACTGGGTCATTTTGCAGGCCCCTGTAAGCCCAGGCTTTTTCCCTGCCATGTGCTGGAGACAAAAGTGCTTTATACAACCCCTACATTAAAATAATTTAAGCAGGAGGACTTCTCTCATTTCCTCTGGGGGAAACAATTCCGCAGCTGAAGAGATTGCAACATTAGGAAATATTTCCTGATGTCCATGGCTTCCAGAATCTGTTGATATATTATTAATAGAAAGGAAAATAAATATAGGTATTAATGCCAGCAGACACTGTCTGCTACTAATAGCTGTTAAAGTAATATATTCCCCTTGTTTTTAGCTCTTATTAGTCTTTTTGCAAAGGGTTACAAGACCCTTATGCATCCATTAGCCAGTCAGCCATGTGAAATTAATGTGGAGCAATTTTCATAAGCATTACTCAGAACTAATAATAATTAAGCATTATTTTCTGCTCAGATAACACAGAAAATAAAGCCTGACTTTTATGCCAAGATGGGTTTGCATTAGCTTAAGGTAAATGAATTAATTCTCATTTACAAGGCTTTTCTGCCAGCTAGCCAGAAAATATCAAGGTAATTAAAACCAATTTGTGAGGTTCTGTCCCATTGCACATTCACTGGGTTTTATCATTGCTGCAAATTGCAGGTGCTTTTATGCAAAGGTGGGACATGAAGGGGACTTTGCTGCCTCTCTCCTTCCCCATCACTTCCAAGAAAAGCTGAAACCTCCTTGTGAGCAGCAGAACATGTTGGGAATGCTGGAGATCAATAAAGGAAGGATGGAAGGATGTGAAGGACCAGCTCAGGCTGGGATGTGGAGCTGGGATGTGAAGCTCTCAGCAATTCAGAAAAAAACCCACTTCTAATAGAGTGGGGGAAAAAAATCTCTTTCCTTTTGCTTTGCCATTGACTTGCAAGGGATTAATTCTGATTATTTATAAGACTGAAGGGTTTTTGTAGGCAGCATTTTCTGGACAGCTCCCAAATATTTCTCTCATCACAAAATCCTAAAATTATTTGGGTTGGAATGAACATTAAATCCCATCCCAACCAGAGCCATGGGATGGGATTTAAGGTTCCACTATCCCAGGTTGCTCCAAGCCCCCTCCAAACTGGCTTTGGCCATTTCCAAGGATCTAGGGACAGCCACAGCTTCTCTGGGCAACCTCTTCGAGTGCCTCAGTGGTTCTGTCCCAGAAGTTTGACAGCACCTGAGCAGGGGCTGAGCTCTCTGTGGGTGCTCTTAGTAAAAATAAAATCTGTTAAAATCAGACTAAAATAAATTAGTCCAGCTAATCTGTAAGATTGAAAAGCCCAGAGCTATCCTACAGCAACTAATCATAATGAGTGAGTGGATCTCTTCCTTTGGGTTTCAACTTTCCGAGGGGATCAGCACCTTCAGATGCCACATCTTCACTTAGCGAACAACCGAGTCCAGTGTGACCCAGCAGTGTGGAATATCTGTGTTTTCCAGAGGATTATGGCCATTCTAGCCCAAATCCTGCCTCCTTCATTTCATTTCTCCTCCCTCTGCCTCCCTCCCTGTCTCATTGTGACACATCCTGTTGGTCCCTGTGTGCATGTCAGTGACATGGAGCAGGTTGGCCTGAGGAAAAAAAGAATGAAGTGGGAGTTCTGACTTTTATTTTCAAAAACCTTCTCTCAGGGTAATTTAATTGCTATTAAAAAGATGAATAAAAGGAGAAAATACCCCAGAAATACCACCTGTGTTCCAGCCCTGGAACGAACAACCCTGACATGTGTTCCGCTGTCCACACCCTCAGTGAAGAATGGTTTTCCCCTTATGGCTGTTTCCTTCTCAATCCACTCCTGGTAGCTGAAAACAGGTGTCAAAATCCTGTGGTTTGGGTTTCCTCCACTGATGATGCCAACCTGGAACCACTTCATAGTATCCCAGTAGCTGCAGACCACAGGTCCCCCGCTGTCCACCTGTGGCAGAAGCAGGAATGTTACAGCAGGATCCAACCTCAGGTCCCTTAGAGCAGCCTGAGTGGGAAAATCAATCTGTGTCCCAGGTTTGTGAGGATTTGGGGAAGGGAAAAAAGGGAATTTGGATTCGAAATTTCACAGATCCTGCAGAATAAATAGATACAGGAGGCAAGAGGAGGAGATCAGTCCCAAGCTCTGGCTCAGTGTACTGAGTCCCTGTCATTCCCAGCCTTTTCCACATGCTCCTCTGGCCCCAGGAGGACACCTGAGAGCTGTCAGCAAGAGACACCATCCCAGAGAGAAAAGGAACATTTGCTGTGACTGCAAACTCAGTCCTTATCTCCTCTGCAAAGCTGCTGCTGGAGGTGCTGCGTACCTGCCACTGTGAATTCTGGGGGCTGGCAGCCAGAAACTGGGCAGCAGATGAACAATAATCCTGACAAATCCTTCTTGAAGCCACAGTAACTTGCCTGAAAACTTTTCTGCTGCTGCAAGGACCACTCACTCAATGTGGGCAAGGCTTCAAATTCAGGTGGCAGCCACCTCAAAAAGAGGAATATTCTCCTGGTGGCTTGTCTTGGTTTGGAAAGAGAGGAGTCTGCTAAGGAAGGCAGGAGCCTCCCCTGAAATGGAGAATGTAAACCCCACCCCTCCGAATTGCTATAAATTTTAAATTAAGGGGCTCTCAGGCAAAAAATATGGGAGCAGGAAGTACCAGGTTTTTAATAGGGAAGAAAAAAAAGCATAAAATAAACAGTGCAGTACACTAGAACAACACTGACAGAGTCAGAACCCAACCTGACACCCTGTGGGGTGTTGGTGGAAGTCCAATTGGAAATGTAATGTGGCTGCAGCCCTCCTGAAGTGTCAGGGGTGGTTCTGTTGGAGCAAGGGGGATCTGTAGAGAAGGAGAGAAGGATGTATTCTTCCTCTGAAAATTGAGTTAAAGAAGAGACAGCTGCTGTTCCTCTGGGGAATCCCGTGGAGAAAGCCGTGCTGGTGTCTCAAAACCCTCTGGATTATATCTGGGTAGGAATGCTTGGCTCCTCCCTCTTGGCTCACATCTCCCAATGGGATGCTGTAGTTCTTATCAGTCATGCAGTGACATTCAATAGCTGTTATCAGCAGATGTCCCCTCCTGAGGGAGGTGTGAATGTGGTCACTCAAAGAGAGAGATAAGGCAAACTGCCCACTTGACAAAGGTAATCTGCCATACAGATGGTAATTAAAAACAACTTGCATTGCAATCTTCAACATGGCTGCTGTAGCTGGAGCACCCAGAGCACATCCAGCTCTGGAATCTCTGGACACAAACCCAGGGATAAGAGAAAGCAGCACAAAATCCACCCAAGGCAGGTGTATCACTTCTCTGAGGAAAAGCTGTGTGAGACCTAGGGGTGCTCACCTGGAGAAGAGAGGGATTCAGGGAGAGCTCAGAGCCCCTAAAGGGGCTCCAGGAGAGCTGTATAGGGACTTGGGACAAGGGACAGAGGGACAGGATGCAGGGAATGGCTTCCCACTGCCAGAGAACAGTTAGATGGGATATTGGGAAGAAATTCTTCCCTGTGAGGGTGGGGAGGCCCTGGCACAGGGTGCCCAGAGAAGCTGTGGCTGCCCCTGGATCCCTGGAAGTTCCAAGCTGGACAGGGCTTGGAGCTTGGATAGTGGAAGGTACTAGAGGATTTTTAATATCCTTCCAAGCCAAACCAGTCTGGGATTCCAGGACATCTTCAGTCCCTGCTATAAAGAAATTTACTTCCACAGTGGCCTTGAATCTTTTTTCCACCTTTCCTAACCAGCACTTGTGGTAAACAAATTCAATACAAATCCATTTCCCAAGACAGCAAACTTTACTGGGAAATGTTGTCCTTCCCTGTTTGCACACTACTTTGGGAAACATCTTTGTCATTAATGGATGGAACTCCTTCTGCCAGCAGCTACCCTGAGCTAACACACATTAATTAACAAGCAAGGAAGGGGCTGAAGTTCCCTGTGCAGCTCATCAGCACTCGCTCAAGTTTATGGCTGAATTCCCACTCCAGTAGCTGGAGGGCTCTGGTCATTAATATTCTTATCTTTTCTTTTTTTCCTTTTTTTTTTTTCTAGTTCAGTATTCATTCAGGAGTTAAAAATTAAGATAAATGCAGAGGAAATGTTTGTAGAATCACAGAATATCCTGAGCTGGAAGGGACTAACAAAGACCAGAGATTTAGGCTGGAAAAGACCTTTCAGATTATTGAGTCCAAACATAAAACCAACATTGTTAGTTGTTATTATAGCCACATCCTTGCACCTCAAGCAGTGCTGCTGGACCCTCTTCAGACTCAGCATCTAAAAGAGGTTTCCTGACCCCATTTCAGCCAAGAATTCCCGTGAAAACCACAGAGGTGACCTTGGAGCTGCAGTGGCATCCTGTTGGGATGAATGAGCATCCACACACGATTCGATTCCCGGGGATTTCACTGCGGATCCCCTCAGGGCAGGAATGGACTAAGGCATTATCCTGATTATCTTGGAGGCGAGAGGAAGGTACTGGGAGCCTCCAACACTGGAATAACCACCAGAGTCTGGAGAGCGTGAGCTCAGGATGCTCCGCTGCAGCTTTTGCCAGCAGCAAAGTAAAATAAAATAAAATAAAATAAAATGAAAAAAAGAAAAAAGAAAAAAAAGGAAAGAAAAAAGAAAAAAAAAAGGAAAAAGAAAAAAGAAAAAAGAAAAAAGAAAAAAGAAAAAAGAAAAAAGAAAAAAGAAAAAAGAAAAAAGAAAAAAGAAAAAAGAAAAAAAAAAAGAAAAAAGAAAAAAAAAAAAAAAAAGGAGATTTTCAGCACCACCCGAGCCCCTGCACAGATCAGTTTTAGCTCCAATTTGGAGGCTGTTCACACTTGTAAAGGATCTTCTATCTCAGAGCAGCAGAGAATTCCTGATGTCCTGTCTCTGTCCCCATGGGAATTGTCACATCGCGGTCAGGGCAGGGATGCGGACCAGAGGCAGAGCCAGAAATCCCCATTTAAACCCTGCTTCCCTCTCAAACCAGATCTGCTCTTCCCTTCTTTTCCTCTTTAGCCACGTCCGTTCATTCCCTGTCCAGTTGGTGGAGAAATGGGGATGTTTGGGGGATCGGTGATTGAAATCTTGGGCAGGAAGGGAGTTCAAGAATGCTCTGAGCAGCCCAGGCAGCAGCTGCAAATCCATTTCCCTAATCCACAAGCCCTGGCACCCAAATCCAGATCTCTTTCCACACGGGCTGAGCTGCTCTGCTTCCTCGGTGCTACTTCTCACATGCCATTTCTCTTAACTTCAGCTATTTAACATGAGGATTTTATCACAAAATGGGCCAAACCATCCTCTCCATGTGATAATCTCACATCATTACAGCAGCAGCATGCATGAATCAGGAGCTTGATGTTTATAGGACTAAAGATGGAGAGGATAAACTCAGTCCTTGGACATTTCTGAATATCCCTGTATCCACCTTAAGCCTTCAGGAATGCCGGCCCAAGGTTTTCCATCCTTGTGTAGGAGAGGGTGTGGGAGGAGCAAGTTTTTGAGTGCTGGGACAATTATCTCAGCTCTGTGATGCTTCCAGTAACGCTAATTTAATGAACGCTCATGTTAATGACTCTGAGGATCGAAGAATTATTAAAGGCTGCTTTTTCAGGCTCCTGCATCCTGGTGCTGAAGCAATCCTGGTCAGCAACACACACCAGATACCTGTTCCTGCTTTTCCTTCTAAGTGCCAAGTTTCTGGATTGGAATAACCAAACTAAAAATAGCAGCTTTGCTTCTGTTTCATGTTTCCTGTGATCTCGAAGATGAATGAAAAGCAAATGCAGCAAATCAGATCTGGTGCTGAATTTCTGCCTTAAACATGTTAATCCTCCCATTAGGAGAGGTGAAAGCAATGATACATTCACTGATAAATAGCTGTGGGTTGCATAAAATCTGTCACTGCCTAACAAGGTGCTTTGTTCACTGAAGCTGACCAAAAATTTCATCTTTTTCACTGCGACCAAAACCTCTTTTTTTTTGTGAGCATCAGGAGCCTTTCTGCTGCCTTTAGTGGGCTTTGGATCAAAAGTGTAATCTCTCTTTTACATTTGTATTCGTGTCTGCAGCACAGTCATTGATCAGAACAAACATGTTCAGCCACATAAATCTTCCGAGGTGGGAGAAGCTCTGGGGGTGGGAGAACAACTCATCTGATCCTCATTAGGTGGATGCACAATCCCTGCAAGTCATTGCTCCTTTCATTTTCATGTTGGTGAGCTCTGTGCAAATTGGAGACAATCAGCAAGGGAATAACAACACTGGGAATAACAGCAGTGCCCATCAGAGCTGCTAGAGGCAGAATATCATTTGCCCAGTTGTTTCCAGCTGTTTTTAGAGTTGGAGGAAGGAGGTTGTGGCCACGTTAATGTTCAGGTACCAGAAAGGCACCAGGTAATACAGAGCAACTGTTCTCACACAAACCTTTTGAGAGCCTTCAGCTCCTCTGTCCCTCCACCCCCTGGCTGGAAAACGGGAGAAGATGACCCAAATTCACCCAGTGTGATGTCAGCAGGGCCATTAGTGACTGCAGTGGCACAGACAGAGCAGATGCCTCTGGCCAAACCCCTGTGGCCCAGACTCCTGTCTCTGGCTGTCAAGTGCTCAGGCGAGGAGGAGGAGGAGGAACAGGACCAGTATTTACAGAGTTGTATTTACAACCCAGTGGTTAATGGCCTCAGAGAGATCTTCATCCAGGAAATTGCCTAATTGCTTTTTGAATCCATTTATCCCTTAAGGATAAATACCCACAACATCCTGGTCAGCGACTCCCGTAGTTTAATTATCTGATGGAAGAAAAAACACTTCCTTCTCTTTGTTTTTAGGTCTGCTGCCTGATGAGGCCATCTGACACCCTTCCTTCGTGTGCTTGGAGCAGCAGTGACACGAGGACAGCTCTTGACTCCTCTCCATGGTGCCCATGAGGCTGGGAATGTGTCCAGTCCCCATCAGACATCTCTGCTGAGAGCCTCAGAGTCTTGCTCTGCCAGGAGCTCTTCCATGTCCCCGTTCATCCCTCCTGTTCCACTTCCTCCTTTTCTGAAATTACCACTCCTTTGTCAGATGGAGCAGACAGGAATCACACACAGGCAGGCTTCCAGGAGAAGGGCCCGGGCACAACACATTTGCTTTGCCACTTATTCCTGCCCTAATAATTCCTAATGCTCTCATTGCCCTTTTGACCTCCCCAGAGCCTCAAGCTGATGTTTTTGAAGGACTAGCCATAGTTCTTCTGACATGGTAATAGCTAAATTAGAGTCTAGTATGGCCAGTGTACAGCTGGAATTACTTCTCCATATATCCATTATTTTTTTTCCTTTATCAATGATGAGCTGCAGCTGCTGTTTTAACTCCCAGTCACTCAGAATAATGGGACCTGATGCACCTCTGCACAGCCACCTTTCACTTTGACCCCTTTGAAAAACGCTGTGGCATTGGCCAACTTGGTCATCTTGGCATTTGCCCTCCTGGAACATCAAAATTCCTTGCATGGATGCCAACAAAAATATCCCTGTAAGTTCTTTCTCTGTCCAAGTCCCTTCCACTTCATGATAGCCCAGTTTCTCCATGAACCCCTGGTGAGGAATCTCCTTGCAAGGGTTTTGGGAATCTCAGAATGTGTTAGATGGTTGAACCACTCTCTTCCACAGGGTTGGCAACTCCTTTAAAGAATTTGGATGTGCCTGTGAGTCACAGCTTCCCCTCAGAGCTGTCAGTGAATCCTCTGAGTCATCACAGCCATTCCCCACTCCCAGGGCAACGGGATTTTGTGTTCAGCTGGATCCAGAGGAGTTCTGCTCCCCATCAGGCACACAAAGCCAAGCTGGACTCCCAAACAGCTTCGGTCTAAGGGAATAAAATCTATGACCCAGAGAAAGAAAGCACAAGAGACACTCAACATCATCCTCATCATCATCCCAGGGTCTTGCATTGGGAATTAATTTCTCACAGATTAAAGAATGGAGCAATCAGAGCCTGCATGCGCTCACTTGTCTGCCCACACCATAAAATGATAAAGTGATGAAAGCCCTAAAAAAATGAAGGAAAACTGTTCTGATTCTTGTGAGCTGCACATCAAAGGACCCTTCAGAAGAAAACTGAAGGGACTGCAAATGCAGAAACACCTCTCCACTGCTTTGTTCTGGGCTTCCCAGGACACCTTCCTGCTTGAAGCAATCTGTCCCTCAGGGAAAAGAAACACCTCGTGGTAGCAATAGATCAGTGATGGGAAATCCATGACAAGGGTGAGGAGTGGATCACTCTCTTCCAGAGGAAAAAAAGAAACAGCCTCAAATTGCACCACAGGAGGTTTACATTGAATATTAGGAAAAATGTCTTCACTAAAAGAAGCACATCTGCCCTGGCACATCTGCCCAGGGCAGTGGTGGAGTCACCAACTCTGGAAATGTTCAGAAAACAGGTGGATGTGGCACCTGGGGACATGGTTTTGTGGTGGCCTTTGCAGTGCTGGGGGAATGGTTGGACTCAATGATCTCAGAGGGCTTTTCCAACCTCAGTGATTCTGTGATTATATTTTTAAGGTAAGATACAATAATAAAGTACTTTTGTGCAGTTTGTAATGACTTTGGACTGAAATGTGGATAGTTTTGACTCCTGGCCCCAGGGAACATTTGGCTGATAGGCAGATGTTCCAGGTTGCAAGGTAAGATGGATTCTATCACCATCTGCATGGCAGTTGTCTTTTGTCAAGTGGGCAGTTTGCCTTATCTCTTCCACAATCACTCCTCCCTCTGGGGAGACATCTGCTGATAACAGCTATTGGATGTCACTGCATGAGTGATAAGAACTACAGCATCCCATTGGGAGATGTGAGCCCAGAGGGAGGAGCCAAGCATTCTTACCCAGTTATAATCTGGAGATCCTGGAACATCAATATGGATTCTCCACTGGATTTCCCAGAAGAACAGCAGCTGCCTCTTTCTTCCCCTGTATCTTTGGAGGAAGAATACACCCTTTTTTACAGGATCCCTGCTCCAGCAGAACCCCACCTGACACTCCAGAAGAGCTGCAGCCACATTTCCAATGGGACTGCTACCAACACCCTGACCAACAGAGTGTCAGGTTGTGTTCTGACTCTGTCAGAGTTGGTTTAATTTACTGCATTGTTTATTTTATCTTTTTATTTTCTTCCCTATTAAAGAACTGTTATTTCCTGCTCCCATATTTTTTGTCTGACAGCCCCTTAATTTAAAATTTATAGCAATTGGGAGAGAGGGGGTTTACATTTTCCATTTCAGGGGAGGCTTCTGCCTTCCTTAGCAGACTCCTGTCTTTCCAACTGAGACAGCAGAAGGACCTGAGAGCTCCTGTGGATGCTCCCCATCCCTACAGACTGCAGCCAGACCATAATTTAACCACCTCTGTTCAGGTTTTTTGAGCAGCTTCAGGGACTGACCACACTATCCTGGTTTGTGCTCTTCTCCTTGAATCCATGACAACTGCCTATAAAAACATGGTTTTCATTTGCAGGATTCTTTCCTTCAGAAAATTCTGTTTCACTAATCTTTCTTGGCAGTTTTGAGGCCATGTTTGGAACAGCAAAAGGAGGCAAGACCTTGTGAGAGGATGCCAGACCTTTTCCAGTGCCAGTGTCAGGCTCCCATTGCAGTCACTGGAGCAAAGGTTGAGGTGGGAGCAGTGGGATACCAGGGGATATCCTGGGGTGTCTAATAGATAATTAAATGTAACAACTGTCATGCCTTAGAGCCAAGTGCCCCCCTGTCAGCTAAATCCCTTCAGCTGGATTTCAGTTCATGGGGAGCAATAAACACACACAAAGTGCTTGGTGTCATTTTAACGCACACAGATGCTTAAAACAACCTTAGCGACTCCCATCACCAGGGGATGGGTTTTTCTCCCTGTTGATGGAAAGATGGTTCTGTAGATGCTGATGGTTATAAAATAGACGTTTGTGAAATGGCTGGAAAACCCCATCCAGGTTTGCACAAAAACTGCTGCTTTTGCTCCAGCTCTGTGGGGTGAGAGCCTTGAGCACCCCAGAGGCTGTAAAGGACATTTTCAGACATGGGACTAGGGGGAATGGCTTTAACCTGAAAGAAAGCAGGGATAGATGGGATATTGGGAAGGAAGTGTTCCCTGGGAGGATGTGGAGGCCCTGGCACAAGGTGTCCAGAGCAGCTGTGGCTGCCCCTGGATCCCTGGAAATGTCCAAGACCAGGCTCGACAGGGCTTGGATCCATCTGGGATAGTGGGAGGTTGGAACCAGATGATTTTTAAGGCCCCTTTAAACCCCAACCACTGTGTGATTTATGGCCAAACCCCCGCCTACTGCAGGCTGTAGGAGGCGGTGGATACCTGCAGCCCAGGACTCACCTGAGCTGGAACTACCCCACTGCTCCTGGGGGTCACACAGCAATCCCTTCCCCTGGAATCAGAGCAGGGCCTGGCCCCCCTTCATGTGCTGCTGAACTGTGGGTGACCTGTGACTCCAGCTGAACACACTTTGTCCTAATCACCACATCAGAGCTCCCCCCACAGCCCCTCTGAACTATAATTGGGCCATTTACTGAATTTTGCCTGGGCAGGGAAGGCACTGAAGGAGGCATTTTCTTTGTGAGCCCCTTATACTCTAATTATTGTTCAAGTTACCATTGCATCAGAGCCTAACAAAAGATGCTTAAGAAAGCAAGGAATGAGACATCAATTGTGGTTCATGGGGTCATGGAAGAAATGTAGCACACAGAAAAATAATACATAGGCCATCTCCAGTGTCTGTTCTTTAGCACTTGTACCCCCTGAACATCCATTAATGTTAATGTTTATGACTAAATAGAACTATAAGTCAATTACAGCTCCTGGTAGTGTTAATTCCCAGCCAATCCATATATTTGTCTGCAGAACTGCCAGGGAATTGGGATAGAATAGATTTTTTCTTTTTAAGGGAATGGATTTTTTTATTTTTTTTTTTTAGGTACAAATACTTGGGAGCTCTGCTATTCAATCTCCTTGAGTTATTGGAGGAACATGGTCAGTTTTCCACAAATTAGGCTGGTCTGGTATGAGGGCAGCTGGTGAAATGTCTGAGCCTTTTCATTCTTGGCTTTTCTATTCATGGGGTGGCCTCAAGATGCACCAGGGGAGGTTCAGGTTGGACATCAGGAGGAATTTCTTCCACTATCCCAGGTTGCTCCAAGCCCTGTCCAGCCTGGTCTTGGACAATTCCAGGGATGGATCAGCCACAGCTTTGCCTATGCCAGGGTCTCACCACCCTCACAGCGAAGAACTCCTTCCTAATATCCCATCTAAATATCTCTTCTCCTGGTTTAAAAAAAACCATTCTTCTTTGTCCTGTCACTGTGTCCCCGTGTGAAAAGTTGTTCCCTCCATAACAGTCACACATCTGGATCCTGATGTGGATCATGTGAATTTACAACCTCGAGTCCAGCAACTTTCCTGCCTTAGCCTGGCTCTGGACATGAAAGCATGGATCCTGATCCTCAGAAAATCCCAGGAAAGGTTAATACCAGGCTTTTATCTCCTCTGTGTCCAGACTTCCTTGGGCTGCAGCTACTGGAGCAAACTCAGCCTCCCCAGGGTTTGTTCCCTGACCAGGAATCTCTGACTTGCCCAAGCTTCTGATCCTTCCTGGCCTCTCCCCAGGGACTCGGGGGGGGGGCTCCTGGAGCCTGGAAGTTCCCCAGGAGACAGCTGGATGGAGCAGAGCAACCCTATTCTGCTCTGTCTCCACCACAGAGATGAGGATGTGAAGGATTTGGGCATTTTGAAATCTGGCCTCACTCTCATCTGACACAAACCCTGCAATCCTTACAGGCAATCCTTACACTGTCCACAGTGCAGATGCATTGTCCAGTTCTGTCCCTCACTCCAATAGGGACATTGAGGGGCTGGAGTGTGTCCAGGGAATGGAATGGAGCTGGGGAAGGGGCTGGAGCACCAGGAGGGGCTGAGGGAGCTGGAAAGGGGCTCAGCCTGGAGAAAAGGAGGCTCAGGGGGGACCTTGTGGCTCTGCACAGCTCCTGACAGGAGGGGACAGCCAGGGGGGTCGGGCTCTGCTCTAAGATAAGGGAAACCAGCCTCAAACTGTGCCAGGGGAGGTTTAGATTGGACATCAGGAGGAATTTCTTCGTGGAAAGGGCTGTCAAGCATTGGAGGGGTTGTCCCAGGGAGGTTTGGAGTCCCCATCCCTGGAGGTATCTGAGGAAGGTTTGGATGTGCCACTCAGTGCTCTGAGCTGGGAACAAGGTGGGGATTGGTCACAGGATGGACTCAGTGATCCTGGAGGGCTTTTCCAACCTAAATGTCATGGATATGTTTTATGAAAAATCCTTTCCTTAGGATTTTTCTCCTGAGAAGCCAAGAGGCCTCAGGAACAAAATGTGAACAATGATTATCTGCTGCTGTGGAATGCAACAGGTGCATCTGTGATTGGCCCATGCTGGTTGTTTGTAATTAATGGCCAATCACAGCCCAGGTATCTGGCCTGTCTCAGTCAGTCACAAGCCTTTGTTATTCATTCTTTTTCTATTCTTAGCCAGCCTTCTGATGAAACCCTTGCTTCTATTCTTTTAGTATAGTTTTAATGTAATATATATCACAAAATAATAAATCAAGCCTTTTGAAACATGGAGTCAACATTCTCATCTCTCCCCTCATCCTGGGACCCCTGTGAACACCACCACACCTAAATTATTCTGGGATTCTGCCCAGTGGTCCCTGCTGCAGAAGCAGCATCAAGTTCAGCCCTGTCCTGTCCCAGGCCATGACCAGGACAAGCCACTGGGTTGCAGACTCAGACTGGTGAGGTCAAAATGTGTCTCCCATGGCTTTAATGAGCATTTCTCAGAAATCCAGAAAACCATCCAGCGACAAAATACTTCCCCTCCAGCAAAATCTGGTGGCAAGTCCTGTCACTTGTTTCATCCCTGAAAAGTACAGCTTCTATCCTCAGCTCTGGTTTTGTCCTGTTCCCTTTATTCCAGTTTACAAAGCATTCCTGCCTGGTCAGGATCGCACTAAAATCAGAGAGACACTGAATTCTGAGTTCTATCACCCATGCAAAGGAGAAAATGGAAATCTCACATTCCTACTCCATTCCTCAGACAACTCTGACATTATTGTGGATCTAAATATCTGCTTCTTCAGCTTTCTGAGTCCAGGAGATTCATTTTGCTGGGAACAAGTGCTCCTGCTATTTCACCAGCATCATTCACCCACAGAACTTCAGGCTGGGCTGGGCTGGGCTGGGCAGTGCATCCTTTAATCATGTTAATGTTGTCCTGTGGCAGGTTTCTTTTAAGATTTTTTTGATTTAATTTAATAGAGGTGAAAGTCACTCCTTGGATGGTTTCAGAGGTAGATGCTCTCTGGCTAATCACAAAATTTTTTTGCAAAGCAAGCTTTCCCTTGGTGTCCCATAGTGCTGGTGCCCCCAGCCTGTGCCTAAAGGTCAGAGGATCCCTCTCTGTCCTGGATGCTGATTTAGCTCCTCCAATGAGTAATTCCTACAGGATGGAGCTGTCCATCCATGTGTCTCTCCATCCAGACCCCTCCAAACCCATGGGCATGTATAAAACACACCTTGGATGGGGCTTGGAGCAACCTGGGATAGTGGAAGATGTCCCTGCCCATTGGAACAGGGTGAGATTTAAAGCTCTGTCCTACCCAAACCCCTCTGTGATTCCTAAAAAAACATTTCCCAGTGGAAGAGGGGAATCTCAATCTGGAACCAGAGGCTGCAAGAGAGCCCAGTCCCTGTCAGTCTCTCAGGAGAGGGCTTGGAATTTGGATGCCATGGAAGACAAGGTGAATTTTTGGCTTCCATGCCTCATTTGACACCAGGCCAGGGATCCTGGGGGTGGAATGTGCTGTGAGGGCACAAGTTGGGAGTTTGGTTTGCCTCATTTGGGTGTTTGTGTCAGCTCCCTGATATCAAATGCTGCTCAGAGTGTAATTTAGGCTCGAAAAGTCCCTCATTCTCTGTCACCAACACACTGCCACAAGATGTGACTCATTCTGGCACACACAGACCAACCAAACCCATTTGGGTCAGAGCCAAGACCTCACCTGAGAAATGTTTCTTATCTAAATTAAACATCCCCAAATAAACTTCCCTCCCAATTATTTTGCCTTAGAGCTCCTGGACAATTCCTGTCTCCTTTCAGGCTGTAACCTGGCTGTGAAGCAGATCAGGATTTGCTGATGGTCCCTTTACCTGGCAGCCTCTTCCTCCTCCTCCTCCTTTTTCTCCTTCTCCTTGCTCTGTCTCAGCACACATCACGCCCCCCACGAGGTGTGGGATGTGCTTCAGGCATTCCTCCCTGCTGATCAACTTCACCTTTGTTTTCTGCAGCACAGGGGACGCTGCAGCAAATGAAAAGAGAAGGATCAACAGAGCTGCTGGAGATTTCCCTTGGGAAGAACCTCAGCTGGATTTCTAAAGCATCTCAGGGCAATGGGGGTCTCTGGGCAGAACTATAGGGTTTTGGGGACACAGGGGATCCCCAAATGTTGGCAATGATGAGTTTATCACAGAATCTCAGAATGGTTTGGGTGGAAAGGGACCTTAAACATCATCCAGTCCCACCCCCTGCCATGGGCAGGGACACTTTCCACTATCCCAGGTTGCTCCAAGCCCTGTCCAGCCTGGCTTTGGACACTGCCAGGGATGCCAGAATACTGGGAAACCCCCAAAGGGATGGATTTTCCTGCTGGTGGTCTCAGTGATCACCTGAGATGAGCTGCCCTGCACACCTGGGGCTTCTCACTCGTGGTTTTTTGGGAACTCAGTCTGAGGGACTTTTCATGGGGTCCTGTGCAAGCCCCTGCAGATCAAAGTCCACTGAACCTTCCCCAGAACTCTAATCTTAGAATTAGTGAGTCATGGAATAGTTTACATTGGAAACAACCTTTGAGATAATTCAGTCCAACCATTCCCCCAGCACTGCCAAGGCCACCTCTGCCCCATGTCCTCAAATGCCACATCCACAAGGCTTTTATATTCCTCCAGGTTTGGGAACTCCCCCACTGCCCTGGGGAGCTGTTCCAATGCCCAACAACTCTTCCAGGGATGATTTTTTTTTTCCTAATATCCAATCTAAGCATTGTTCTCCCCAGGGAGAGCTGCAAGGCCACACCTCGCCCAGCCGTGTCTTCCCAAAGTGACACAAAGGAAATATCTGCTTTATTCTTCCCTTGGGTTGGGAATGCAGAAATCACAGCTGGCACCTGCAAGTGACAAAAAGACTGAAAAATGTGCTGGGCTACTTGGAAACCCCAATTATTTCACCCACGTTTCTCTCTAAAGTGAACCTGGGACTGAAGGATAAAACTGAGACCTTCAGATTGTTTGGAACTCACTCCTTGTTTCATTTTTCACTGCGCCAAATCCTCCCAGAACCTCCAAGAAACTGACACTCAATGACAAGATCTAAAAGACGGAAAGTTGTCGCATCCCTTTTCCAGCTAAGATGGAATTGCCCAAAGATGAAAATGCTTTGGTGAAGCCCTCCTGTTATGGAGAGAAGCTGGGGATGTTCATCTAGAGAAGAGAAAGCTCTAGGAAGACTTTAGATCCACTTCCAGAGCCTAAAGGGGCTCCAGGAGAGCTGGAAAAGGTTTTGGGATATGGGATGGAGGGACAGGGCAAGGGGGAATGACTTCAAACTGGAAAAAGGAGATTTTGATGGGATATCGGGAAGGAATTCTTGGCTGTGAGGGTGCTGAGGCCCTGGCACAGGGTGCCCAGAGAAGCTGTGGCTGCCCCTGGATCCCTGGGAGTGTCCAAGGCCAGGCTGGATGGGGCTTGGAACAATCTGGGATAGTGGAAGAATTTCCCTACCCATGGCAGGGCGTGGCACTGGATGGATTTAAAAGTCCATTTCAAATCTAAACCATTCCATGAGTCCACGATCCTGTGGATCAAGTTCAATGCTATGTAACTACTCAACAGAAAATAGGAATATGTTACCTTGGTGAAGGGGGAGAGCTTCACAACTGTGAGAGTGTCGTGTGTTACTGCTTAGGGAGGAAAAGGAAGCTTAAGAAGGCAAATGCAGAGTTTCATGAAGGAAAAAACCCAGAACTGAAGTAGAATAGCAAGGATTCAATGGAATATTCACTTACTGCAT
This sequence comes from Melospiza melodia melodia, assembly GCF_035770615.1. NCBI lineage: Eukaryota > Metazoa > Chordata > Aves > Passeriformes > Passerellidae > Melospiza > Melospiza melodia. The sequence goes on from NC_086196.1 coordinate 137,054,397, forward strand.
CCTGGGAAGGAGCACACAAGCTCCAAGGCACCCCCCTCCCCTCCCAGTCCTGATTAATTCTTTCCAATAATGAATCAGCTCATTGGCTAATTAGTGACATTTGTTCAGGACAGACATTTTGGGTCACAATCAGTGCTGGAACTGCTTTCATTAGGGCTTAAATGAGATCAATTAGCAACAGCAATCTGCAGTCCTAAATGAGTGAAGGAAGGAGTGGCCAGAACCAATAAGTCAATCCAGCTCACAGAGGCATTAAGCCAAAACAGCCCCAAATCCTCATTTCCTTTGATCCAGACCATTTTAGACCCAGCCTAATTGGGTAATTCATAAAATATCCCAAGCTGAAGATACCCACAAGGATCCTACAAGGTGAAAAGTGTTCAAGACCCAGTTGGACAGGGCTTGGAGCAACCTGCGATAGTGGAAGATGTCCCTGCCCCTGGCAGGGAGTTGGAATCAGATGAGCTTTAAGGTCCCTTCCAGCCCTAATATTTCCATTATTCTGTGCTAATTTACCCATCAGGGTGGAGCTTGTCTTAATCTGGCTGCCAAAATGAGGTCTAAAATTCGGATGTAGTGCCAAAATGAGGTCCAAATTTTGGATGTGGTGCCAAAATGAGGTCCAAAATTTGGATGTGGTGCCAAAATAGGTCCCAGATTTTGCTGTGGGGGTTGTTGGTGACTTTTTCTTGCTCTGAACAGGGAATTGGTGGATGTGCAGAGGCTGGGGGGCTTTGGATGCATAAACCATCGTGACATTTTCAGTGTCATGCTCTCTATAAGCTACAAGAACATAAAATTTGGTGGGTGATTGGTTGATGATTTATCATCATGGTTTGTATTTTTGTTTGGTTTTTTTGGAGGGGGGAAGTTCTGGGGTTAATTCTGTGTCTGTTTGAGGGTGGTTGTAGAGTGATGATGATGGTTGAGTGTTGTTTTTGATATTAGGAAATATAGAGGAAGGTTAATTGAAGGTGTATTGATGACCAGTGATTTGGATAATGTAGGGATATATGGTTTAATTATTTGACCAAAAAAAAAAAAAGTCAAGATAGAAAAAAGTGGGGAGTGAAACTTCGTCTGGGAAACCCCTCAAGGGAGAGGACGGCCACAAACCCCATCTTCCATCAGCAAATGCATCTCCCCCAGCGCCTCACCTGCACTGGTGTTCTCCCAGCCAGAAGCCCAGCAGTGCTGCCACTTGTCCCTGTCATACACAAAGGGCAGGCAGACAGGAATCTTCTCCGTGCTGAACTCGATGGGCTTGCTGAGCAGGATCAGGGCAATGTCGTTCTGCAGGCTGGTCCTGTTGAACTCCTCGTGCAGGATGAGGCTGTTTGGGTTGCACTCTTCCAGAGGGAGGCTGAGGTTCACTCCCCCCACTGCCACCATCAGGTCTGGTGGCCTTAAAAACAAAACAGGGCATGGGGAACATGAAGGATTTGGGTTGTGAAGGTTGGTGGCTCCTCCCCAGAGCAGGGCGTGATGGTGGCTTAGGCAGCTCAGCTGTAAATATCCAAGGAATTTACCCTCACTCCTGGGAAAGGATGGTTTCCAGGGCAGAGGGGTGCAGAGGTAGAACGTGAATGAAGGTTATAAATAACCCAGTCTCTACCAAGCAAATGGAATGGTCTGGATCTTTTGGATCTCTGTGCCCTGGGCTGGCTGCTCAGACCCTGCTGTCCCCAGCCAGCTGCTCCAGGCTGTGCTGCCATGGGTCATTTGTCACCAAGCAATTCTCAGCTGCCACATTTTGGAGGGGACTCACAGAATGTTGGACATTGCATGGAGTTGATTTACCCAGAACTCGCTGTTTTAAACTAAAAATCTCCATGAGGTGAAGGTATTTGGTGTGTGAAAGCAAAGGTAATTTGGGGGATACAATGAGCTAGAATGGAATACATCACTTTTTACAAGGTGCTGGTACAGGTGTGGATGCACAAGAAATGCTTGGGGCCATCAGAAAAGCATCAGGGGCATTTATCCAAGGCTGCTCAGGCCACTCCTCAAAGTATTGAGGGATGAACCCAACCACACCCCTCAAAGTATTCCCCTTCTGCTTGAAGCCAAATAAAAGCTCTGGGAACACCAGGAAATTTATTAACCCAAGAAAATCAAAAAGTCCAAAGGCATTGGGAATGGTTATGCAGATTCCTGCACATTTCTGTGTTCAAATATGGGCCTGTCTCCCCCAGAGGAGACAACCCCTGTTTTTAGGGTTCAGTCACACCAATGGTGGCACAGGAGGAGATGCACATCCTGCACCCACCGGAAGGAATTTCATCCCCACAAATGGTGGCACGGGAGGAGATGCATATCCTGCACCCACCAGGAGGAATTTCATCCCCCTCCCCATGCCTGGGCTGCCCTCCCAGCCCCGGAGCACTCACGGCTCATCTGCAAAGCAGTGTGCTGCAGTTACAATCCACAGGGCACTGATGATGGTGCCTCCACAGATGTGCTTCCCGTGGCTCTGGATGCTGATGTGCCACGGGAATTCCCCGGGGATGACGTCTGTCCCTGTCCCAATCCTCTTGCCAGTGCTCTGGAAGGACTCGTAGGATGGTCGGAGGCCACAGCCTGGGTACAAAAAGGGACATTTTGGACACATTCAGCAGTGTCACAGCCTGTGCTGGACAGGGGCAGGACACCCCCGAGCACTGAAATAGAAATATCCGTGGAATTAGAGAAACAGGGAATCACAGAATCGTTGGGGTTGGAAGGGATTTAAAAATAATATTCCCAACTCCATTCCAACTTCCACCAGATCAGGTTGCTCCAAGCCTCATCCAGCCTGGCCTTGGACACTTCCAGGGATCCACGGGCAGCCACAGCTTCTCTGGGCACCCTGTGCCAGGGCCTCAGCACCCTCACAGCCCAATATCCTTTCCCAATATCCCATCCATCCCTGCCTTCTGGCAGTGGGAAGCCATTCCCTGTGTCCTGTCCCTCCATCCCTTGTCCCCAGTCCCTCTCCAGCTCTCTTGGAGCCCCTTTAGGCCCTGGAAGGGGCTCTGAGCTCTCCCTGGATCCTTTTCTTCTCCAGCTGAGCACCCCCAGCTCTCCCAGCCTGGCTCCAGAGCAGAGGGGCTCCAGCCCTTGGAACATCTCTGTGGCCTCCTCTGGTCTCTCTCCAGCAGCTCCATGTCCTCCTGCTGTTGGCCCCAGGTCTGGAGGCAGCTCTGCAGGTGGGGTCTCAGCAGAGTACAGGGTGAGAATGCCTTCCCTGGATCTGTTATTTGATCCCTCCCAAAGTGACATCTCTGTCACCTCCCCAAACCTAAACTCTGCCAAACATTGCCCAGGAATTTGGGGTGGGAGGGATCATTGACGATGTCCCATAGGCAGGTGGGGTAAAATCCTTGTTTAGGGGTGGAAGGTGCAGCACAGGCCACACCTTTATTCCCTCAGCAGAAGGAATGAGCCCAGACCCGTTTCACTTACCCACATTTAAATATTCTGCAGCTCTTCTGCGCTGAGAATGCTGAGAAACAAAACCTGCCTGGACACTGCTGGTCAGGGAAGCTAAACAGGAGAGGGTGAGGAGCAGCATCTCAGTCCAGCCTGGTCCAACACTGTCCCAGAGCTCTCAGAGCAGTGATGCCCCTGCAGGTGCCTCAGGACACGGCCTGCATTCCATGTCAACACAACCCAGGTGACATCACAGCATCACAGCACCCGCTCCTTCCTGGGGGTGCCACACTTGGAATCTCCTTCCTGAGGCAAAAGGGTCACTGAGGGCAAGCTCAGGGACTTCCAAAAGGTTTGTGGATTCCTCTGGCTCTCACAGGGACATGGAAAAGTGGAATTCCTGTCTGTATCCCAGGCTAACCTCACAGGATATGGCAATGGAGGGTTTCATGAGCTGGATCTTGAAGCATCTTTGAAGACCTCAGGAGCTGGTCCTCTATCAACTTTCAACTTCATCTCCAAAGCCTATCATCACATTAATTTTCTCATTTCCTCGTAATTTTCTCTCCATTTAGACCATGCCTGGGGTATTGACTTGAATGTACTGAAACAGGAGAGTTTCTCCATCAAACTTCAACAGGAGAGTTTCTCCATCCCTGGAAATGTTCCAGGCCAGGCTGGACAGAGCTTGGAGCAAACTGGGATAGTGGAAAGTGTCCCTGCCCATGGCAGGAGGTGGGAAGGGATGATCTTTAAGGTCCCTTTTCACCCAAACCACCCTGGGATTCTGTGTTTGTAGAAAAAATCGGCAGCTCTGTCAAAGGACAATTTTCAAAGAGCACCCAATCAAAACTCTCAAATCAAAATCAAATCAAAGGTTTCAGTAAATAATTCTGTGGTACCAAAATATTTTGGTGTGGGCCAATTGTAGTATCAATGGAGCCATTATGCTGATTTTTAGACCAAGACATCATTTCCATCAGGAGAGGAATTTAAAAAATCCTCAGCCAGGCTCAGACTTGAAGATATCTATAATAAGAGTTTTTCCCAAAGACTTCCCAGCTTGTTTCAAAACAATAATTACAGTATGGAGTGGGAGGCGAGGGGAGAGAGAGGAAGGGAAGGGAACCAGGAGACATTTTGTGAGCCCTCAGATGATTCAGCACCTGAAATGCTTTGCCTTGGAGCACATCAGGAATTATCCCACTGGAGTCTGGATTTCACAGGAGCTGACAATGCATAGGATGAGGGTAAAACTTTATTTCACTCTCTTTGCTTCTCTGTCACTTCATGCCAAGGAAATAAGACACAAGTGCTGGTTTACTTGGCTGTGAGCACTGAGAAAACTCCATGGCAGGACAGGTTAGGGACAGGATCACTTACCACAGAAACCAAAATTCTGAGTGTGCTGTGGGCACATTTTGGGGCATCTCCAGGAAGAGCCTAATGGGGCAATCCTGCCTGAGGCAGCTCCTGTAAGCCTGGCCCAGGTGCAATCTGCCAAGAGGACAGATTTCCTCTGGGTTTTGAGGCTGAGATGAGCTCAGCATCAGCTGAGGAGCACGAGGGAAGATGGGGAGCTGATTTTTCTGGCACGGATTTACTCCCCATGTTTGGAAACAGTGGGCAGGGCTGCAGCACTGCATGTACAACCCCAAACACTGACTTTGTGGGGAGCATTTTCAGCCTCTCCAAGCTTGGAGCACGATCTGCTCTGCTGTGTAGGTACAGAAGATGTTCAGGAAGCTGGTTTGGGCCTTTTTGAGCTTTAATGTTGAGCTGGTGAGCAAGAAACATCAAACCAAGCTATGGAGAGCAGTGCCATGGAGAAGGAGGTGCTGTGGATTTGTCTCTATGAGTCCTACCATCTGTCCCCCAAAACTGGCTCACTCCTTGAGCTCTGGACCCACAGGATCCCATTTCCATATGGGATAAACTGTGCATCCCTGCATCCTTTGTCTGCACTTTTGAGTCTGCACTCTGAGATCCCCATGAATAAATCCAAAAATTGATTTTTTTTCCCCCTTTCTGGCTGGCCTGCTCTTTTGACTGCACACTCACTGGAGACTGCCCCAAGTTACCTTTTCCATGAGTCTGCTCTTGGTGGAGGCTCCCCAAGTTATTAAAGTACAAATAATTAATCATAGGGGTAATTCCATTCCTCTGTACTGTCATGACTGATGATACAGATTTAAATGCCCTGGTGTTTTATTAGAAAGCTGCAGCATTTTATAATATTTGATAATTTTGTTTTAGATCTACCCAGATATCCACTTGGAACACACCACAGACAACACTGTTCTTTTCTTGTTCTGTCATTTATTGCAGAGCAGGAAGCAAAACTGAATTCTTTTTGTGTTTATTCACTTGGAACTGTCAAAAAGAAGCGTCATATTACAATTTAATTTTTTATGGCTAAAATAATTTCAGAAAATAGGCACTACAGGTGGTACTAAATGCTGTGAGAGTGGAGTTGTGGTGGGAGAATCACTGATCTGATCAATTCCTCATTCCCAAAGACATCACATTCCAGGATTGTGACATTCCCAAAGACATCACATTCCAGGTAAGGAACCCAACCACATCTCCAGAAGTCAAAGCTCTGGGAACACCAGGAAATTAATTAACCCAAAAAAAAATCAAAAAGTCCAAAGGCATTGGAAATGCAAAGCAGCTACGGGTGCAACCACCTCCTAATTCCCCCTTTTAACAGCATTTCAAGCCAAACTTCAGAAGTTTGGATCTCTTTCCACCTTTCCAGATGACAAGGAAACCCCGGGAGCTGCACAGAGCAAGAATGGGAGCAATTCCTTGGCTTTTGAAAACTTACAATTATGGAAAGCCTCCCCAGCACATTCCCAAATCTTTATCCACGGATGCTGCAGGAACATCCATCAGGGTTCCTGGTCTTTTTCTTCCCAAGCTCCCTACCATGAAGAGGAGGTGGTGGAGCAAGGCCAGGCTATTTCCTGACGCCCATGGGGCAGGAGACCCCCGTCCCTCCCAGGCCACAGTACCCTCCAGGGTTCTTGCTGAGGTACTGCTGGTGATATTCCTCAGCGTAATAAAACTCAGGAGCCTCCCGGATCTCCGTGGTGATGGGGCCAAAGCCTTCCTCCTTCAGCACCTGTCAGGAAAGACCATGGAAAGCCATTAGTGAATGACCTTAGGATTCCTCCCTGAAGGAGCCACAGGCTGTCTCTCAGTGCTCACACTCCCAGCCCATCCCTGAAAGCTTTTTCATCCCTGCTCTCGTGGTGTTTTGCTTTGCTCCGAGGCGTTGTGGGCACAGAGAGGGAGGGAGCCATCATCCCCTTTTAATGGCTCATTTGTTTAATCTGCCACGGCCACGCTTTTATTCTCTTTATTAACCCAGCCAGCGATGTGGAGCCATCAATGAAAGTGGAAAACAAAGGGAGAACACGCTGGGATCCACCCCGGGAAGCTGCAGTGTCCAGGAACCTTCCCTGGAAAGTGCCTCGGCCTCGAAATCCACCCCCAATGTCCTTGTCCAAGAAGAATTTCTGGGTGAAATTTCAACCCCAAGGATATCCTTGGGAAATCAGAGCACTTGGGCTTTTTTTTTTTTTTCCGCAGAATCACTGCAATCTCATTCTTCAAAGAGAAAAGTTCCATCTTGACCAGAAAGTTTTAAGTTTTAAGGCAAATTATGGCTCATTTTGGAAAGATTTGCCAATACCGTGGACCAGGAGCAATAACCACTTGGCAGGAAGAGAAGACAGAATGTGGGTGGGGATTTTAAATTAGACTTTAATTGCTTTCTGATATCCCCTAGCTGAATTTGAAACTCCTGAGAGGTTTCTGACAGAGGGAATTTCTTTTTAAGATGAATTGCTGTGACATTTTCCCCATTACATTGTCCTTTCCTAAGGAAACTGGTAAACACCAACATTTTGGAGCCAATTCTCTTCTCAGTGTGGACATGACTTGTGCTCTGAAGTCTGTGCTAAAACCTAGTAAGCACTTTTAATTAATGACAGAATCCTGTTGCAAATTGTAGTAATAAATACAGGATGTGGATAGAATTGATTGAAGGGTCAGCATTTAGGATTCCCAGAAAAATATTTGTTATCTGTCATACTATTAAATATATAAAATAAAAATAAAGGGAAATCATTGCATGGAATCACAAAATTATGAATCTGCCATCAGTTATCAAGTTCATCCTCAAGTTCAGCCTTGATCCCAAAAAACATTGGTTATGGAAGATCTCTGGCGATGGAGATCTTCATTCCAATATTTTCCATTCTGTGAGAGAATCCCTCCTAATCCTAGCCCAGTTAAATCCAGTACTTTAATTTAAACCCAGCATTGCTGGGTTTACTTATCCTGGAAGTGGAAAGGAAATCCTTCCGTTCCTCTTTCATCTCTGACATGGCTGGGGAGAGGCAAGGATGACATGCAATGGAAATACTTCATTTAAACAACAGGTGATTATTTGGGACAAAAAGTTTCCAAATTTCCCCCACTGGGTTTTCCAGATCCTGCCCCAGTACAGCCAAGCCCTGCCCTCAGCCTGACAGCAGCTGCTGGGCTTTGGAGAGCACTGCTCTGATTTATTCCCACAATTTCACCATCTAAAGGAGACATTCTGCTCTGTTCAGTCTTCAGTCAGAAATGAAGTGATAAGATGGACACAAAATCCATGATGGACCAGACTTGGAGAGCCCTGAGTTCCCAACCCTACACCAGATTTATCAGCACAGCTTAGGAAGGTGCTGACTCATTAATTCCTTGTGTTCCCACACAACAAATTGATATCACAATCTCAATTTCACAGGAACCTAGCCTTATTTTCCCATGTAAAACCACCAACCAGCTTTTTTCTATCTCTGGGACAGGCTTTATCCCAAGGGAATCAGTTTATTCACCTGACAGACATGTGAGTAAGGAAGATAAAACATGTGAAGCTTTGCACTACAACACATCAACAGCACCAAACACAAAGAGGTGTCAACACAGCTCCTTTTACAAAGCACTGTTTCACTTTCTAACCTTCCCAGCACAGAGAAAACACTTTGGAGTGATCTTCACTGCTGAAAGATGGCACAAACTCTGCCATCCTGGGCATTACTCATTTACCTGCAGCTGTAAATGCAGTCAAAATTGGCCTCTCCCCCTTCCCTGAGTCATGAGGATGCTGCTGGAGCAGGAGAGATTTTTCCACTGTGTTTTCCACAGTGTTTGTTACAGATTTTTAACCTGGGACTTTTCCATTATTGGCTTCATTTTGTCAGTTAGGGAATCCATTCCGTTCGATGTGGCACCACAAGAGGGCATAAACATCATTTATCCCTTCCCAGGCCATTAAAACCTGAATAAAGCAGAGCCCAAGATGAGTCCTTATATTGCACTTTGGTGCTGTTGTCACTGGGAACCCCTGGCCCTGACACTCTGCCAAATCCCACCTTGGATGTTAGGGTTTTAAAGGGAAAGTTATTTTCCTCGCACTGGCAATGTTGATGTGAAGATAAAACCATCACTGGGAGACATGGGAAAGTTCAGGATGTTCAGCTGGCTCTGGCAAGTGTAAATCAGCCCACTCTGGATTGATTTCCTGCCACTGAGGCTGATATAATTTGATGGTAATCCTGTTCTAGAAGAATTTTTAGTCCTCTCTGTCTCAAAACTCCTGAGCCATCCAATGAGACTTCTCATTACCATGCTGCATTTAACCCTTGGGATTTTTAACTCATTGCAAGAAATTTTTAAGGAACCATTGGATCCTTTTTCCCTCCAATATCCCACTGCAATTCAAAGATAATTTATTCCTTCAGAGGATTTCTGTGGCTTTTGTCACAGGAGAGATCAAAACCCTGAAAGATCATTGATTGTTAACCCAGCTGTGCCAAGTCACTGCAACATCACAAGGGGCCCTTTAACTGCTTATAATGCAGCCCAAAAATCCTGCCAGATTCCACCAGGGAGGGGCCAAACCAAACCAGAACCCAAATCTCACGCAGCTGCAGAGGGGACACTGGAACAGGAGCAAGGAATCACAGAATCATCGAGGTTGGAAAAGACCTCCAGGATCATGGAGGTGTCAAAGTCAGCACTGGGAACCTCAGCACTTAAAGTTTGCCAGCCAGCCTGTACTTTCAGCATGTAAAAGATGTGTTTGATGATTTTCCTAATTCTTTGCAGATTGTGAAAGTTTATTTGCTGTTGTTTGCTTTAAACCTCTGCCTGACCACTGATGACCAGATTCGTCATTTTATCCTCTGTCACTAAACACTGGATCTCAGAATCCTCAGCTGGATCTCAGAATTCCAAGTGAGGGGTTGGAAGGGACTTTAAAGCTCATCCTGTTCCACCTCCTGCCATTTTCAGGGACACTTTCCACTGTCCCAGGTTGATCCAAGCTCTGTCCAACCTGGTCTTGGACACTTCCAGGGATCCAGGAGCAGCCACAGCTTCTCTGGGCACCCTGTGCCAGGGCTTCATCACCCTCACAGGGAAGAATTTCTTCCTAACATCCAATCCAAACATACTTTCTTTCAATTTGAAGCCCTTCCCCATGTCCTGCCACTCCAGGTTGTCATAAATTGTCCCTCTCTACATTCCCTGTAGGCTCTTTCAGGCACCAGAAGGTCCAAAGTTCACCCCAAATCCTTCTCTTCTCCAGGGTGAACAACCCCAATTCTCTCAGCCTTTCCTCACAGCATCCTCCATCCCTCTGATCATCCTGGTGTCTCCTAATGCAATTCCTTCTCCCCTCTCTCCACAGAAATCTGGATTTTACCCCTCAATCCTGCCCATTCATGTCTTCAGCCAGACCCACAGCCTTTCACTCCCAATCTATAACCCAGGATTGTGGGTTATGGACTCTCACCCTTTTCCTGCATCTCTCCAGCTCTCCTTCCCCACCGCAGTCACTGGGGTGACTGGAATTCCACTGTGCTCAAGAGCCCCAGGGATTTATTCAGCCCTGCACTTACATTTCCTCTTTCATTCCCCATCCCTTCCCCAGCAATTCTTTGCATTCCACTTGCCTTCCTGACCTCTGCTGAGCACGGAGCAGATGTTTCCAAAGCACCATCTGCAATGACGCCAGAACCTCTTTCCCGGGCTAATTTAAACCCTCTCATTGTGCCTGCACTTGACTTTTATTGACACGGAATTTCAGCAGCTATTTTCTGTATTGTTGTCGGATTCTTCTGCAACTTTTTTGTAGCCATGTCTGCTTTGGCTCACCTGGAATAACTCCAAACCCTCAGCGGGTTGTGGTGCGTCACCATCCTCTTTTTTCCAGCCCTTTTGTGAGGATATTGAACTGCACAGCTTCCCAAGACAGGTTAATCTCTTTTCACTGCAGCAACTGCACAGTTATTTGTACCTTTTATTTCCTATTTGTACCTCAGAAGAGCAACTTTCCTCTTATTCCACATGTGGCACCTCATTGTGCACCCTCTCTCTTCAAAAAAAACCTGTATTATGTGTACAAGACATGAGTCTCCTCATGCTAAAGTCATTATAAATTTGACAAAAAGGCTTTAAAATTGGTTTTGCTAAATGAAACCATTTAATTTTACAAGCAGAGGCATTAGTAAAGCAGGGGAGTATTAATTGGCTTCAAGCATTTTGTGGCTTTTAATAAAAATGGCATCATCCTGTGTTTGATTCAATAGACACTTTATAAACCAGTTTATATGAACATCCATCCACTTCGTCTCGTGTCCCAGTGAGTTGCATGAAGCTGCTGCATTCCTAAAATCTCCTTGAAAAATCCCTGATGTTGGAAACACCCCAGAGCATCCTGCCATGTGTGACAGCTCCTGCACCATCACTCCTGATGTCAAACTCTAACAACAATCCCACTGAATAAAATCTGCTGGGCTCTCCCTTCATTGCAGTGTCTACTCAAAATTTCACACCAGCAGCAGCAATCCTGAATTTCAGCTCTTTTTCCAAAAGTTCTAAGAATTAAAGGAGCTGCACTATGGAGAAGAACTGCAGGAATTAGTTCTGTGAACTCTTTATGATGGGAGACTGTGAGAATCCTAGACACTTGATCCCTGTGATATTTTTAACTGGAAACCAACTTAACTGACTTTGCCAGGTTTGTGGATTATTTCCTGGCAGGTTTGGGGGCAGAAATCCAGCCCTACAGCCTTGCTTGATCCAGAGAAATAAACTTTGGTCCAGAGGAATGAGCAATCACCAATGTTTTATTTTCTCCTTCATTTATTTTCTCCTTCCCTTCCCTCTCTGTTCTGGCAGTTCAGCCCACTCTGCTGTGTCATCAATGATATATGATGTGAAATTGTTTCCTTTGTGCTGCCTTCAGTTGGCTGGAACAGCTCAGTTTGTCACACCGGGTCCAGTCTCCTCCATGTCACTTACTGATGTTGGCTTTTCCAAAGTAATTGATGCCAGCAACCTCTACAAGTGCTGGAATGGGCTGAAATCCTGATTATCTGCTAAAACCTACATTCCCAGCCTGTAGCTGACCTGCTTTTGGAAATCATGTGTTTATGACAGGAAGAAGGAGCCTGCCAAGGGAAATGTGGGAGCAGTGGCTGGTGAGCGCTGAAGTCCAGCCCCAGCTACCACATGGGCTGGGACCAGATATCCACATTCCCCTGCTTCCAGCTGCCTCTGCCCTGTGGATTCCATGGCATTGATGCATTTGATAGGTGGTGCTGGGATTGATTAGCAAATGCTTTTCCACGGGGCTGTGGAGTGCTGCATAACGAGCTAATGCTCACACAGGCTTTGGAGAGCTGTGTAATTCCTGAGTATTGTTAATATCCTTGCAGGGAAGCTGTCTGCTCTCAGAACTCTCCTTGCAGAGTGTCTCTGGCAAAGCAGGCAAGATCAAGACTGGGAATGATGGAATCATGGGGGTATAAATTCCATCATTTTTCACAGAAATGGGCACATGGATCTAAGGGCAGAAATGGTGAAATCCACAGACTCTGCGCTGGGAGAGGAAAGCAGCTGCTGTGGGACTAAATTTGAAGGAAAATGTCATAGATTCATGGAATGCTTTGGGTTGGGAGAGACCTTAAAGACCATCCAGACCATGGCCAGGAACATTTCCCACTATCCCAGGTTGCTCCAAGCCTTGTTGAACTTGGCCTTGGACACTTGCAGGGATCCAGGGGCAGCCACAGCTTCTCCAGGCACCCTGTGCCAGGGCCTCAGCACCCTCACAGCCAGGAATTCCTTCCCAAAATCCTATCTATTCCTGCCCTCTGGCAGTGGGAAGCCATTCCCTGTGTCCTGTCCCTCCATCCCTTGTCCCCAGTCCCTCTCCAGCTCTCCTGGAGCCCCTTTAGGCCCTGGAAGGGGCTCTGAGCTCTCCCTGAATCCTTCTCCTCCCCAGCTCTCCCAGCCTGGCTCCAGAGCAGAGGGGCTCCAGCCCTTGGAGCATCTCTGTGGCCTCCTCTGGACTCTCTCTAGCAGCTCCACATCCCTCTCATGTTTGGGATCCCCAGAGCTGGACACAGAGCTCCTGGTGGGGTACACCAGAGTGGAATCAGCTCCCTTGACCTGGTCCCACAGCTTTAGATGCAGCCCAGGATACATCCTGCAGGGATTACCCGTTCCCTGGTCAAAGAGGAGCAGTGCTGCTGCAGGAGCCTGCAGGAATTTTTCCTAGGGATGTATCCTTCCAGTGCAACACAGAGAAAATGCAGGTAAGACGGAAATAGGATAGAAAAAGAAAGATGGTACAAAATCTAAGCTTAAGAATCCTGATTTTCATCCATAAAACTGCAACACTGACTTTGTCCAAGCTTCTCCCTGTTGACAAATCTCCCACACAACAGAATACATCACTGAAATGGAGAAACTGATCCTGGCTGGAGACACATCTCCAGGAGCCTTAGGGGAAGCTGGGTGTGTGTATAAAGTGTGTTTTGAAGATTTGCTCTCTCTGAAATGTTTCCCTCTTAACCACTTAGCTTGGAGCAGGTTGTTTGGTCACTCCTCCCTGCCAGAGGGGAAGGAGTTGCTGGGCTTGGATATCCATCAGTCCTGCCAAGGTAAATCACAGTTGGATGAGAGCCTGGTATTAACACAGCCCCGAGTGGTTGTGCTCAGAGAGTCTAGGGAGGACCAGGAGTGCAGTTTGTCTGATATTTCCTCCTGTTTTACCTCTGAGTGTAAAACCTGAGTGTTGCCCACAACAATGAGCTCTGCCAGCTGAAATATCCCATTTATCCAGCCAGATTTCATGCTACCTTCTCCCACAAGAGGAAAAGAGGAGCTTTGAATTTGTCCTAAATCATCTTAAAGGCAACTGACAGCGAAATAAAATCTGCAATTCTATTTTTTCCTGTTGGATGCTGATCTTGTGAACGTGCATAGGAAGGAAGTTGTATCCTGCTCTCCATCATATCCATCTAATTCTGGATTCAAAGCTTTTTAGCTCCAGATACTGCCTGGTTTAACAGGATCAGCTTGACCCAGAGTCTTTACAAGCTTGACCTTCAGCGTGGAGCTTCCTGAACACCCATCCTGTTTTCTCCTGAGGGAAGAGAGATGAAAGTGGGGAATGGCACGGGCGGGCATTTAAGAGGTAGAGGGAGATAACATTAGCAAAGATAAAAGACATCTTGCTCCAGTAGCATCTGGGAGCTAATTAGGTGTTGAAGGAGCCATTGAGAGAGATGGAAATTCTGTTTGTCTGGCCAATTTGAAGGCAGCCAAACAGCCTCTTACTGCACATCCTGCATGGATAATTGATGATGCCTAAGAAAACTCCTGCCCCGTCCTGACTTCCAGTGATCTAAAGCTCAAATCTCCTCCGTGGCTGGAGACAGCAGAGTCTCCTCCCCTAATCACTCATCCATTACTCTCATATTCCTGAAATAACAACGGCCAGGGCCAAGCTGGGATGGGGGAAATGACCCACACACAGAGCAACAAAGCTCAGAGCAGAATGCTGGAGACCACAAGTGGTTTGGCCCTGGATGACTCTGAGAAACCAACTCAGATCCAAAAATACTCTAAGATCAGGCAGCCCCAGCTGCCTGTGGACAGAATAAAATCCTCCACATGTAAACAGTGTGTTGACAAGACTTCCCCACCTCCATTAGCTCAGGTATCTCTGGATCACGTTTTGTTCCAAGTGCAGAGCAGCTTGTGGTGCTCCCTTGGGTGTGAGCCCTTGGCAATGAATGTAAGGCTCTGCAATTATTTTTTATTCAGGGGAGCAGCAATGAAGAAGTAAAAACGTTCATTTGCCATATCAAACCCAGAGGGCTCAGGTCAGCTCTGCTGTTACACTGCCATCATTTTATTTTTCTCTCTGGTTTTCCATCAAGTATTTCTTCCATGATATATAAGCATGAAAGTTTCTCAGGAACACATATGAGTTTTGCAGAGAAACAATTTATCTTTACCTAAACTCATCCTGAAAAAAACCAGAAATTACTTCTGTTGTGATTGGAGGGAAAATCTTCCAGACAAGAGACCATGCACAAATATTTACCACTAAAATAATAAAATCTGCTATACTGGAATAACTTAAATATCCTTGCACTGGAAACCATTGGGAAACTTGTCATCCCTGTTAACTATTTTGCCTCTAATAACACACTGAGATTTTTCCCTTCAGCCTCCCATGACCATTGGTTTATAACCCTAAACCATTTAATCCCTTCAAAAAGCTGGGAGGTGGTTTGCATTTTGCTGACCACTCTCTGGAGAGGTGAACAACTCACCCTGAGCACCCACCATGAGCCTCACCTGCTAAACTCGATCCTGTCACCTTTATTTTCAGTCTGTATTGCTGGTTTCTTATATAAGGAAATATCTCAGAAGGATCCAACATGGGTCTAATATTCCCAACAATTTACAGCAAAACTATTCATGTTACACATGGAATGTTCCAGCAAAACAGCATTAGAAAGTCACAGAATCTTTTTGGCTGGAAAAGCCCTTTCAAGACTCTGAAGTCCAACCATCCTCAGCACTGCCAAGGCCACCACTTATATATGGCCCATCAGATATTGCCTGTGCTCTAATGCAGTTTAAGGGGAAGGAATGATAAAGGATGGTCCTGGGAAAGGGAAAAATCAACACCATGTTTTTCTGGTTTTTTGGATATTGTCCCCTTTTTTTTCCCAATGGACACACCTTCTCCAAACATCTTTAATCCCCCATGGCTGCCCTCTCCAAATATCATCAAACAGAGAGGAGATGGATCCAGCATGAGACTGATCTAAACACCACAACAGTGCACATCAAATGAAACAGAAAATCGAGGTCCCTTTGCTGGATCTCAAGGATCAGTGCAGCTCTGTGAAATTTCCAACGAAAAATCCCACTCTGGTTTAAAACAGAACCCAAATTCTTCTGCCCCCTGCCCAATGTCAGGCAAATGCTGCATTTCCAGCCTAGGTCTTTCTGACCTTTCTGTCCAGCTGATTTCAGTGGAATATTTGCTGGATTTTTAATCCACATAGCAGATCAGAGAGAGGCTGAATACTTTAAAGCAATTTGGATCCTTCAGGATGACAAATTGTTTCTGTTATCGAATATATGCATAATTACTACTAAAATTATATTTGAAATGGCTACCAAGCAATACAATTTTTAGCCCATTCCAAGGACTGAAAAGTCAAGAGAAAATGAACAGAGCACGTTTTAATCAGAAGATAAGTAGTTTTCCAGCCACTATAAATAGAAAAGGCTGGAAGAACCCATCCAACAAGCAGGAGAAAGCGCGAGGAGGGTAAAATTCCACAGTGTTTTGGCTTTGGACTTCAGAAGGTAGTGAGTATGAGATAGTGTGAAATACAAAGAAGTCTTTGTTGTTTACATCTGAAGTTTAAAAGTGGCACAGTGTGAATAAACAAAGGATGTTCCATGAGATGCTGCAGCAGGGATGCGCTCGCTCCGTTGGAGCTCCGCGTAAACAGAGGCATCGCCTCCGTGCTTGAAAAAGAGAGGGAGGTAAACTTGAAAGCTTTGCCTTCCAGAAAATCTCATTTACCAGGATCCTCAGGCTTTTAAGTGGTAGGGAAAACACACACAAGCTTAATAAGACCAAGATCTGGATCATTTAGCATTTGCTTTCAGGTTGGTTAAGCTCCTTCCTAACGATAACGGTGCACGTGCTCTGCAAAACCTGAATTAGCTGTTCCTTATCTTCCCAGGGAAAATAAGTTTTGTCCTCAAGAATTGGGATAATATCAAGCAATTTCTTTTCTGGCAGACAATAAAGAATACTGCCTTGATAGTTTCATGAGTTAACTGATTGTTTTCCAGGAGGGTGTATAGGATAATTGGTAAGGACAACATTTAAAGATGCCCAGATTCAGTTCAATAATCATGACAATATTTCCTGTTGTGGAGTTACATAGCATTGAACTTGATCCATAGGATCATGGAGTCATGGAATGGTTTGGAGTTGAAAGGGATCTTTAAACCCACTCAGTTCCAACCCCTGCCATGGACAGGGACACTTCCCACTATCACAGGTTGATCCAAGCCCCATCCAGCCTGGCCTTGGACACTTCCAGGGATTCAGGGGCAGCCACAGCTTCTCCGGGCACTCTGTGCCAGGGCCTCCCCACCCTCACAGGGAACAATTCCTTCCCAATATCCCATCCATCTTTGCCCTATGGCAGTGGGAAGCCATTCCCTGTGTCCTGTCCCTCCATCCCTTGTCCCAAGTCCCACTCCATCTTTTTTCCAGCCTCCCTTCAGGTACTGGGAAGCCACAATTAGGTCATCCCAAAGTTTTTGTTTTCCAGGCTGAACAACCCCAATTCTCCCAGCCTTTCCTCACAGGAGAGATGCTCCACCCCTCTGATCAACTGGGTGGGCTCAATTTAGTTATGGTACCTGTATACATCTTTCAATGCAGAAGTCTCCCCCTATTTGACAAATCTGACAAAACTTGAATTTTATTCAAAACATTTTCATCTCTTCCTATGATGTAGATAGAGGGTAACTTTTGATGAAGTTAAAAATAAAATTGTAACGATTTCCCCTGTCCCTCCATCCTTTGTCCCAAGTCCCTCTCCAGCTCTCCTGGAGCCCCTTTAGGCTCTGGAAACGGCTCTAAGATTTCCCTGGATCCTTCTCTGCTCCAGGTGAACACTCCCAGCTCCCCCAGTCTGTCCATGATTTAATACAATTCCCTTTCCTATACAATTGTGAAAATTGTTGCAGCAAGACCATTTTACCAGAGGAGGAGGAAAAGATGCACTTGGGTGGAACAGCAGCTGCAAACCCAGCACCATTTCACAGCTGCCAAAAGTGCTGAGGGTTCAGCAGCAAGGGTGAAAATAAAAATACTTCATAAGGAAACAGGGTGAATCCTACAGCTTCAGCTCCTTCCCACACCATCCCTACTCCTGGGCACAACAGGGAGTAATTGTGTGTACAGGGCACCTACAATCACAGAATTACAGAATGGTTTGGGTTAGAAAGCATCTTAAAGCACATCTAGTTCCAACCCCAAAACTTTATTTTTTATCTGACCCTATCTTTTATGAGCAGCAGATTTCTTTCTCAAGCTTCTTGATCAGCTCTAGTGATTTTTTTATTAAAGGGGGGCACCTCAGGCTTCCAGAAAAGTATCAGTGAAGGAACCTCCAGAGATTCTTTAGCTTTTCCACCTGCCCCAAGCTCTGCCTGCTCCTAGAAGAGTTTAGGTACAAACAATTCTGATATATTTGATTAGTGACCCTCAGCACAAACACAACCCACGGGGGCTGAGATTTGAATGAGACTTACAGTCAACAAGTTAATTTGTTGGGAAGCTTAGAAAATACAAGACCCTTTTGAAGTTAAGGGTCAAATTCCACTCATTGTATAAATCACCCACCACCACTGGAATGGATTTATGCGTCTGGAAAGGAGATTTGAATTTGGCCATTAGTAAAACAAAATACCGAGCTGATTGAGGCTGGAGAGGAAGCAAAGAAAATGCAGGGAATGCACTTTACATTTCAGAGAGAACCTGGCATTTGCAGCACATCATCTTCCTGCCAGCTACAGAACAGCAGTGACTTGGCAGAGGCTCCATGGCCAGATGTCACCCTCATCTGGTTCTCTTGGCTCAGGCTGCTCCTTTGAAATGAGCAGCAAAGCAGGGCGAGGATGGCTCTGCCTGGTCCTCCCTGCACAAGGAATAGAAGGAGGAAAAGTTCCCCGCCTCCCCAAACCTGGCACTGCTCTGCACCATTTTGACAAATTCACAGCCCTCACCAGGCAGAATCTGGGAGGTGGAAGCAGAGTCAAGAACCAGAGAGATTTGTTTGACAGCTGCCTCTCGCTGGGTGATGGATACAGCACAAATCCTCTCCGGGTGCTTTCCCTGCAGCTTCAAACACTTCAGCACTCAGAGCCCTGGTGCATTTCCCAGGATAAAACCCTGCACTTGGATTTCTTTGTTTAAAGGCATTGCTGTGTCTCTATTTCACTGCACCTTCCTAACTGGTTGTTTTATTTAAAGAGAGAGATGCTTGAAATGAGATGATCTTTAAGATCCCTTCCAACACATCCTACTCTGGTTTCTGCATTTCTATTATATTACCACAACCAAGAGCAAGGAGAAAAACATCAGGGTATTCCCCACCTAAAACTTGCCTCTTTTGGAGTTAATTGCTATTTAGGCAATTAAGGATTTATGATAGATATGAAGGGACACAGCCTAACACCACATGTTCCTCCTAAAACACTTTCAGATACACCAGGAGATCTGAACTAATGGCCAAATTTTGGTGGGGTTTTGACATGGTAGCAAAGTCCCCAAATGCCTTTAGACACGGAACAAAAGAGACAGGCACAGACCATCCTGGCTAAACCCCTCACGTGAGTGACCTTCCCTCAGAAGGAGAATTCCTTTTGAAACCCAACACCTGATAACACGTGTGTGTTTGTATACACATCAATATGTGTGATAAGAAGGCTGCTCCGTGGCAGAACCTGCCAACAAACCCATTTTTTGTCACCATCTGCTAGGAAGAGAGTGAGCACCTGTTAGGAGCAGCTGCCTGAATGCAGAATGTAGGTAAGAGAGAAAAATCAGTTTCATTTTGGACTTGGCCTGCTGCAGGTAGCACATGGCTTCCACCACCGAGGATGCCAAGTGGTCCTTTTTAAGTTTGTCCTAATTAAGAGCGTTATGAAACCTCCAAATTGTTCATTTATAGGCTGTTACAGCAAGTAAAAGAAGTGATGGGGCCCCCCAAAACACCTCCCCACCTCCACTGGGGTCTCTGCCCTGTTCCTTGCCTTTTTCTTTCTTGAAGCCAACGGAGCATTTGGAGGAGCCGCGCGTGGCTCGGTGCCTCTCCTGGCACAGCAGCTGCCCCAGGACGTGTTGCTCTGAGGAATCCCAGCATTAGCAACACCCCTTGACTCCTTCCTTTGGAGAACAACTGCTTCCCTTTGGCTGCCTCCTTGTGTCCATCTCTGTGGGGGTCCTGGGAGGGATTTTGGAGGGATTTTGGAAGGAACCGAGGGCGCTTGGTCCAGGCACTCGCTGTGATCAAGGCACCAGCAGCTGCCAGCCCTGCCATGCTATCCTTTCTCAGGGGGAGCAACGGGGTTGCCACCACCCAGAGAACTTGGAATGGGCAGAAAAAAAACACACGAAAGGATTTCCCACCCTCATCCAAGCGACAGATCCAAGTTCACAAGTCAGCATGGCCTCTCCCACCGCGCCTGACACCACGGATGGTCTCAAATCTGCTGCCCTTAATCCCCACTTGTGGCATCTGTGTATCCATGGAAGGAATGAGGTCATTCAGTTTGTTCTTTCCCAACCTCCCAAGCACGGGCTGTTCCTCATTCTCTTCAGCAAGCAATGCTTTGTGTACCATGGCTGACTGTGTGACACAGCCACTCAACCAGAACAGCCCCAGCACCTGCCCATCCCTGGGTGTGAAAGGGATTTTAGTCCTAAAAATCAGCCATCCTGCAAGGAGTCTTCCTCTTCCCCTTTACCACACAGCCCTACATCTAAGAATCATTTGGGGAGGAACTATAAGACTATGAGGAACTCCCGTCTCCATTACCAGCAACAGGAGGTCAATGGATGGGCTTGACTTGGAGAGAGAATATTTGAAATGGGCACCAATATTTGGGAGCCCTTTCAGCTCCAAACATCTTCCCTTTTTTTTTTTTTTTTGTTTCCCTGTTTCCTCATTTTATCTTCCATTTCTTGTCTTCCCAACAAGTCGCAATCCCCTGTTATGAGGATGATAAATATTTTTTTATAAATCATCTGTCTGACCCATTTGACCCCAGAAATTTGTATTTTTTTAAATGGAAGCAGAAAACTGGTGGGACTGTCACATCCTGTGAAAACCCAGAGGCTTGTGCACACAGGCAGTGCCCTGAGGAATAAGGGAGATTCCCAAAATGCTTTTGCAGCTCCAAGCTCTGTGATGTGCTTTACAGATCAAATGCTGATCCCCAAAAAACCCAACCCTGATTTCCAACTGTGAAAACAACTGTTTACCTGGATCAAATGCTGATCAAAAAAAAAAAAAACAACCCTAACCCTGATTTCTGCATGGAAAACACCCAAACAGCTCGAGAGCGAGTGCACGAGGCTGAGGGAGAAATCCCATTTCTCCTGCTTGTAAAGGAGTAAATCTGCTCTTGCTGCAGAGAAACCCAGCTAAAATCACACAAAGCCATCCCACAGAGTCCCTTCTCCCTGCAAAGCTGCACCTGCAGCCGTGTGGTTTAGCGCAGATCCGCCGGTCAAGCAGGAATTCTTTTTCCTAATGTAGATTTCTCTCCGTGAGCACATCTGTAAGCTATAGATCCCTCCCTCCTGGGACAGGCCTAATGGGCTCTGCATCCACTCTGCCTCATTTCTTTGGGACGTGTTGGCTCTGCATGGGAGGGCTGAAGAGGGGCTTGCACTGAGGGATGTTTGTTCATTCCTGAATTTAAATGTACAAACAGAAACCGTGGGTTGTTATTGCTGAGAGAAATATCAACAGAGGGCTCAAGAGCCACAGATTGGGGTGTCAGTGACACAGAAGCATCCAAGGACATGATGGGGTAGCTAATTAATGCCCTAGCTAATTAATGTCACCCCTGGCCTCTAAATTGGTCATATATTTCCTTAAGAGCTTCTGCTCCCCACCAGCCAAAGGGCAGCAATGCAGGAGTACAGAGAGGGCAAGTTTCAGCCAGGAATCTCCTCCTGGTTCATTTCCTGTGATTCCCTGATGGATTTGGGATGTCTGAGGAAGGCAGGGATATTGAACAGCTCAGTGCTGACTTTGCATGCAGAAGAGAAGGGGAAGAAGCTGGAGTTGAGCTCAGTTATGAATCATGAGAGCAGAAATAAGAGGTGTCCATGCCCAGGTGGGAGGGGATCCTCCACCAGGAAAGCTTCCCCTCAGAAGAAACATGGGATAAATCCATCCTTGAGAGCAGCCCAGTGAAGCTCTGCTACAAAGCAACCTCCCTTGGGGCACCCTGAAATATTAAAATATTAAAATTCTCCAAAATTTTTCCACCAGCACATGCTCAGATGAAGAACCTCAAATCAAGAAGAGCTCAGTCTTAAAAACAATGTGGTGAAAAATCCAAACTCTCCTGC
This sequence comes from Melospiza melodia melodia, assembly GCF_035770615.1. Lineage (NCBI taxonomy): Eukaryota > Metazoa > Chordata > Aves > Passeriformes > Passerellidae > Melospiza > Melospiza melodia. The sequence continues at coordinate 137,076,361 of NC_086196.1, forward strand.
CTTATTAAAAAAAAAAAATCCAGCAACTGAAAGAAAAAAAAAAAAAAAAGAAAATAAAAAGGCTTGTTCATGCTGTTACAGTTTAGGAACTGCTGGCATCCCTGTCTCTGAGAGGAAGGGATGGGGAGCTGACTGCTCAGCAGCTGAGAACGTGTGTTCTGGAAGCAGCTCCCGGAGCAGATGGTGCAATGATTACTGCCAGTAAATGTTAGAGCCCTCTTTTCCTTCCTTTTTTTTTTTTTTTTTTCTTTTTCCTTTTTATTTTTTTTTAACTAGAATTCTGAACAACAGGGGAAAAATAATTACAAATAATACATGAAAGCAGCTTGATTTCCTTTCTTTTTCCCCTCTCTCTGAGTGTGCCTTGCTCCTTCTCTGACACCTGACGCTGCAGAAGGGGATGTTCCCTGGGATTGCTGGGGATGATGGAATCCACCTCCAAGCACTTTGTTCTGGGGAGTTTGACATGGCTTTTGTGCTGCAAGCTGTGTTCCCTGGGAAATGAGGAGCTGCAGGATCATGTGCTGTGTATGGGATGCTAAAAACAGGGAAAAGGAGAAGGGATGCAGCTGTGTATAATGGAAGGTGTCCTTGCCCGTGGCAGGGCTTGGAATTGGTGGCCTTTGAGGTCCCTTCCAACCCAAATCATGCTGGGATACAATGATTCCATGATTTGAATTGTCACCCTGCTGGCTTGTGGTGTGATAAACAGTCCTTGGGCCAAGAAATGGGAATTATTTTTCCCTTTATCATCAGGGTCTGGCTCCCCCGGCCCTCTCTCTTTCCAATGTCTCTGAGTAGCCTTAAAACATTTCTCCCCCATTTCCTCCCTTGTTCCCCTCTCTTTGTCCCAACATTCTCTTTCTTTCCCCCTTAAAATTAGATTTTTAATTTTTTTTTATTTTTTTGCTTTCTAGTAGGGCAGCTTGTCCCCCAACACTTTAATACCACTTTAAACCTCCAGGAGACTCTGGGAGGTCTTAAAAAAAAAAAAAAAAAGTGATTTTTTTTTTTTTTTTTAATTTGGCACGCAAATTTTTAAAGAGCAAGCATCAGCCAGGATGGGAAGGATCATCCCTGTCATCCTGGAAAACACACTGTGGTGCTGGAGCAGACACAGCCAGAGCAGCACAACACATCCCCCTGCAGCATCTCTTGAGAGCTTCAGCTTTTAAATGCTGTGACATCTCTCCCAAATGTGTCTTGGGGTTTTTGGTTTTTTGTTTTTTTTTTTTTTTGAGTTTTTTAGTGTCGATAAATTAAGAAAAGCCAGGGAAATTTCCATTGGGAGATAAAAAAAAAAAAAAAAAAAAAAAAAAAAAAGAAGCAGGATATGCGCAAAAAACGCCTCCTTCCTGAAATTCAGATCCCTGCTCTGCAGCAGGGAGGTACCAAAGCCTCTCATAGACAGGCTGGGAGAAATATTTTAGAATTGAAAACAACATGTTTTTCTCCAGCTTCCTGTTCCCAACAATTTTGGCTGGAACTTTAAAAATATCAGTCTGAGGAGGCAGAAAACTGGCACAGAAAACGTCACCCCCCCACCCCAAATTAATGTTTGCTGAAGTATCAATCAACTGAGAGAAGAGGCTTCTGAGAGGAACTGTCAGACATCCCTAAAATGGGGAGCATCCAGCTCCACTGGCAACAGTGAGGTGCCAGAATTCCTCAGTGTGATTCCAGGTCAAAGCAAATCACATTTTCAATTAGAAGGCTGAGGTTTCTTTGTGACCATACAGGGAAAGGAATGGTCAACATCTGCTAAATTATCAAATTCTTCTTGCTATTAGCCATGAAATTCCTCTTTGAAGGTCAGGCATGGTTTTTTCAAGGTGAAGCCTAACAGTAGTTAAAGAATAACATTTTTTAATTTCAGTTATAATAATTTTGAGGCTTTGTTGGGATGTTTTCAATTACAATCACAGCTCTCATCCTTTGACAGCTTCCAGGGAAGAAAAGAGGGGAGTAAATGAAATGTTGCATCTTCATTCAAAGCCTGCAGCACTCACCAAACAAAACTGAAATGAAGGGTTCCAAGAAAGTCAGCACTGGACCATCCATGAATACTCCTCTCCTTGAGATGCAGCACTTGTATCAAGGACACAAACCATCAATAATGACAGCAGCAGTGTTTGTTCTGCAATTTGTGGGTATTCAGAGCCCACTCCTCAAATCCCTGCTTAAATTGTGGCAGCACAAATGGAGTTGGACAGAGCCTGGTCCTCGAGTCCTACACCATTTTCTGGGTTCAAAGGCTGAGCGTTTTAGCTGTGTAATAATGGGTGGTATTACCAGGTATTGTGATGAAAATAAATGTTCCTTGAAATGAAAATACCCTCTTTCCACGGAGCATGAACCTGGCTTTCTCTTTCTTCTCTGCTGGATCAGTGGTATTTGCAGAAAAACTCTTGTGCCACTTGTGGGATAGCACTTCATGCTGAGCTATCAAGGAACAGGTCAGGCTTGGGGGTGTTTTCTTTTAATTTGTTGTTCTGGTGTCCTCAGCTAACTGAGGACGCCAGATTTAAGGCTGGCAGTGCAAACACAGATGCTGTATCTCTGACACACCTGAGCATTTCTTGTCTGATTGATAAATTGAAATCAGTAATGGTGAGGAAATGTGCAAGGGATTTGATTTATTTTTAATATTTTTTTTGTCCTCTCCAGGCTGGATGAGGCTTTGAGCAATGTGGTCTAGTGGAGCCATGGCAGGGATTGGAAGTGATGATCCTTAATGTCCTTCCCAAACCAAAACATTCTGTGATTCTCTTTCAGAGTACATTTGCTGAAACCCCATTTTTCCTGCATGTTAAAAGCATTTGCCCCCAGCTACTGAAGAGTTTTATTATCTTCTCTGAGCCTGGCTTGGTGAAGGCAAATCTCTCCCCATCTCTTTCTTTATAGGGTTCATAAAGAGATCTTGTGGTCGGCAAGAACAAGGCCAAACTGCACTCCAAGACCCCTTTACAGCCCCAGAGGTGTGATACTGTTTTCATGATTTTCCTGACTGTCTTCACATCCTGCCTGATGCTGATTTCATGGGATTACAAAGAGAGGCTTAGAGATTTCACTAAAAATATCACCCAAGAAAATTTTGTCTTTGGGGAAAAATTGATTTGTGATCCTGTAAAGTCAACTCAAGATTTATGAGGCTGCAGAATGAGAGGCTGGGGCAGGTCTCTTCCCTGCCTGTCCCTCTATATGCCTGCTTGTAAAGCAGATGTTGCAATATCTGTACTTGCATATCGCTGAATTGTGTGATATGAGGGCACTGCCTGACCACGTGGGAGCCATGGCATTGCCTGACCTGGTGAGGGGTCCCAGGAGATGCAGCCATGAAGACCATGGTGGGAAAACTGATAAGGAACTGGCACAGGGTTCCCAGAAAAGCCCTGGATCCCTGGAAGTGTCCAAGGCCAGGCTGGAGCCACCTGGGATAGTGCAAGTTGTCCCTGCCCATGGTGGCAGGGTGGGAACAAGTTGGTCTTTCAGGTCCCTTCCAACCCAAGCCACTCCATGATTCTCATGCCAGCCCTTCACTTATCTTCCCTCTAGTTTTTAAACTTTCAGCAAAGCTCTGCTCCTCACCTTTACCCAATGAGTGCCTCTGAAGTGCTTTGGGAACCTGAGGCCAAAAAGTGCAACACAAAACTTTGACAAATCCCACGCTGACCTGTTGTTACCAGGCCTCTTAATGAGGATAATTTATAGAATTCCACTACCATAAATGCATTCCAGCCATCCCTGCCCCCCCCACCCCAAACAAGGAATCAATTGAGGGAAAATGGCCCATGACAGGAAAGAAGGAGAGGTGGATTAAATATTTAAAGCGTTACTGTAAACGAAGCCAGGTCAGTAATGAGCTTCCCCCGAAGCCACTGGGAGCTCACATTAATGCTGCACTTGACTCCTGCAGGTCTCTCCCACATGCCAGCAAAACTCTCCCAAGTTGCCAAGCAGACACATGGAACAAAGCGCTGTGTTGACTCTGTATGTGTGTGCAGGATGGGGAGAGAGATTTAACCCCTTCCATACATCCAGAGCCATAAAATGAGACAAGAATCAGAAACTGCTCTCATTTGGATCTGGGGTTGACTTTTAGAAATGAGATAATCAAGTTCCCATGAAGGACTGTGATTCTGCTGAAGAAGTTGAGCCAAACATAGAATAAATGGATTCTGTAGGTTGAAACTGAAGTGTTTGCAGAGGAGAGGTGCTGGAAATAGAATCATGGAGTGGTTCTGGTGGGAAGGGACTTAAGGATCATTTAGTTCCAACTCCCCCACCATGGTAATTAACACTCATTTCACCACATTTTTCCAAAAGAATTCATTCTATTACGTGTGTAAACTGGGTCCTGCACTTAGTATTGTCCAATTACCCTCTTGGAGCTCATTTAGGCATTGCAAGAGCTCTAAGGTCTCCCTGGAGCCTTTTCTTTTCCAGGCTGGACAACTCCAGCTCTCTCAGTCATCCTACCGTCCCACAGCAGAAGCAGCTCCATTTCCAGCCTTCCCAATGGATCTTTTTTCCCAGTCTTTTCCCATGTCTTCCAGCCTTGCTGCTTTCCACTCCAAATACAATAGTTATATTCTTTTGCCTAAACCAGATCCCTGTGAGCTCCATTCAATGCAACGTTCTCTTTTGACACAGAACAGACATCAAAACTCTTGTAAAATTCTCTGACTTCAGACTTCCAGCAAATTTCCTGCTGACTTTCCAGCGGTTCCAACTTTCCAGCAGTTCCTTGTAGACCTGGTCGCCTTTTCTTGCTTACAAGAATTTTGCAAAGGCTTTGATTATTTGTGCCAGTATATTTCAAGGAATTAGTATGGTTGATGTCTACACTGCCAGGTCCTCCTTTCCCATTAAGACAGGAGCCAAATATTCCTTATTCCAGGCCCCCACTACCTCACCCATCTCCTGCAAGTTCCAGCCACTTGGAAGTGCCAACAGCTCCAAGATCAATATGAAGAAGATTGGAAAACCATGGAAAAACCACCAAGATCTTAAAAAACAATTCTTGATCATCAAGAGTCAAGCACTCAGAAATGGATGAAAAAGGAAGATTTAAACCCACACACGGAAAGGAAAATCTTCAACTATTAAAAAAAAAAAAAAGGCTAAAAAGGGCCCTGAAAGGATTGCGCAGCCCAGGACAGTGGAGGAGTCCCCATCCTTGGAGGTATCTAAAAGCCATGTGGATGTGGTACTGGGGGACATGGATCAGTGGTGGCCTTGGAAGCACCAGGGAATGGTTGGACTCAAAGGTCTTGGAGGGCTTTTCCAACCTCAGTGATGGGCACAGGTAGAAGAACTTCATCATCAGAACTGAAAGGGTTTAGAGCAGTCCATGGCATGTTTTTATCCCACTAACTCCCTTTCCCATCCTTTCCCAGCACAGTTTCAAAGATGGGGGGCCAGGGATCATTCCCAAGGGTGGTTTGCACATGGCCAACCTGTCTCCAAAAGTAAATTAAGAGTATGTGTAGTAATTAATACCGTGGATGAAACCAGACTCTGCCCTTCAAGCTTCACCCATGAAGCACCTCTTAATGAGGCAAGTAGAACCCAGGGACAGAATCATCCAAGAAATCTCTTGGATGGAGACATGGACATTAACCAGAGCAGGCTGGCAGGCTGGGACTGTCCAGAGCATTTCCTACATGGTTTATTCACATTACAGAACTTTTACACTGCACAATTTCTGAGGCTGTTTGGGGCATCTCTTAATCTGTTTCATATTAATTAGCGCTGTTGTGCTGCTTTTTTTTTTTCTTCCACCTGTACATTATCAAGCAGCTGAAAACATTATTCCACTAATTTACTGCTGATGACATGAGCTGGGGTGAGCAGTCTTCAGTCATTTGTCATTTGGATGGAACTTTGGCTCTGGCATTTCCATCCATCTTCTCCCACTGGATGATATTTTGCAGATAAATCTTTCAGAATTAGGTGATTTCTACCTCCATGATATCTCTGAGCCTGAGGAGCTGATCTCTGCTGTGCTGCTGAGAGAGAACCTGCATGAGCCAACCTCAGAGTGGCAGGGTGCTGAATCTTTCCGAGATTTTGGAAAGATTTCCAAAGAAAGATTTCCAAGAATTTGGGATCAAACTGGCTGTCAAAATAAGCTTTTTTTGGCAAGCCAGTGGGACCTATCCAAGGATCTCCCAGGATTCTGCCACTGATCCTCTTCCCTTGCTCCTTTGGCAGCAGAGCATTATGACTGGATGATCACAGAGGTCTTTTCCAATGATTCCATGATTAAACTTCAGGACAATTCACCCCATCCTGGTGCCTGTTCATCGCTCCATCCCCATATTTTTGCTGTGTTGGGAATCCACAGCCTCAACTCCTGCACTGATGAAAAGCTCACTCAAGCTCCAATATGAGAAAATCCCTAAATCCTCCATGGTTTCAACCTCCCAAATCATCCATTATCAGCTTTGTTGTAGTGGTTGGCACAAGGAATAGGTCCAACAGGCAATGACTGACAGTTTTCTCCTAAAAAATGGTACCATCTGGCAAAGCAGAACTGCCATTCCACGTTATCCCGGTCCTCCAAAGCATTTCTGTCCCCTGTCCAAGGCCCATGAGCAACCAGCAGATGTGGACAGGGTTGGAGAGAGAATCTGAACCACAGCTGTGGCTCAATTGGCCATGAAGACACGTGGAAATTAAATAAAAAGACATTACAACCAAAATCTTCTACTCTCGGATAAATGAGGTTATTCCCCTCACAACGGGAATATCTGAGAGAAAAACCTCACTAGGTGTTAAATGGCACTTGATCCATTTTTATGGGAAGGATTCTGTGAGATGGTTGCCCAGAATAACAAGGAACAACATTAGCTGACCCAGGGAATCCTTTCCAGACCCAAGTTTCTGATCTCTTTAAACTAAATGAAAGGAAAATGCAGTTCTCATCTCTGAAAGGAAAATCAGTTTTCCTGGAGCCCTGACATGCAAACAGGACTTTTTTTTTTTTCCCATCTGCAGCAGTTCAGACAGATTTAATGTGATTAATGCTGCTAAACTATGTCACCTATGGCATTTTTCTGCTTTCCAGTAGATGAAAAGGCTTCTGTTCAAAAAGAAAACTGCAATATGTGCTGCATGAAATGCCAGCTGGGAGTGGAGGAAGAGAGTGTAGCGATGGCAGATACTTGATTTAGCTCTGCATCAATAAAACATCCACATTTGTAAGAGAGAATGTGATGGAAAACATCTTAATTGAGTGCTATTTGTACCAGGACATTGGGCCGCTCACCTGGAATCACTTCCAGGATGCCCTGAATGCAGTCTGAATTCAGACTTAAATCTCCCCCATTCAAAGCTGTCACCGAAAGCAATGTCACAAAGAATGAACTGAATGGGTCTGAGGCAAATTTCCATCTGATTTGGGTAGGAAGGAAGACCCATGAGGACTGGCCTAGCAACCAAGTTCAACAAGCTTGGGGTTGCTCACCTGGAGAAGAGAAGGATCCAGGGAGAGCTCAGAGCCCCTTCCAGGGCCTAAAGGGGCTCCAGGAGAGCTGGAGAAGGACTGGGGACAAGGCATGGAGGGACAGAACACAGGGACTGGCTGCACACTGCCAGAGGACAGGGATGGATGGGATATTGGGAAGCAATTCCTGGTTGTGAGGGTGGGAAGGCCCTGGCACAGGGTGCCCAGAGAGGCTGTGGCTGCCCCTGGATCCCTGGAAGTGTCCAAGGCCAGGCTGGACAGGGCTTGGATCAACCTGTAGAGAGAGTGGAAGGTGTCCCTGCCCATGGCAGGGGGTGGAACTGGATGAGATTTTAAGGTCCCTTACAATCCAAAACATTTCATGACACTTTGACCTCTGAGTCCAACAAGTCACTGAGTTACATAAAAAATCAATACACCAGTATAACAAGCTGAGGTGTCCCCTGGCCAAAGGCACAAGTGCTGCCGCAAGGAACCTGCTCAGAGCTCCCCAACCTCCCCAGGTGAGTGCTGGAGCTCTTGCTGCCTTCTGGACAACTTGCCATGGGAATTGTATCAGTGGAAAACTAACCCACAATATTTTGTGCCAGTTTACATCTCTGAAGTGGCTCAGCACAGGAATGCAACCATGTGGGAAAGAATTGTGGAAGGGGGCAGCAGGACAGAGGAGAAGCCAGGATCTCCTCTTTTCCCAGCCGTGCGACTGCACCTGGATCTGATCCTCCTCCTCCTCTTCCACCTCCTCCTCCTGCAGCTCAGACTTTGATGCCAGAGGAGCTATTTTGGTGCAAACTGGGTGTGAAGGGAACACAAACCGTGGTGTCCTACATAGCAGCCTGCTGGCAGTGATGGCACAGAGAGTCCTGACTCATGTCCCCTTCACGGAAATTCCTTCTCCAAAGTTTACATCACCTGGCAGCTTTTTATTATTTTTATTATTTGGGTACCTGGCAGTCAGTGTTTGCTGCTCCTCTCTCTGTCAGGAGTCCAAATACAGCAGAAGACAACATCCAGGATGCTACCAGTGATCAGAAATTAACTGTGGCTTTATAAAAGGCAGGATTATTTTGTTCCTATTTATCCTGATGAAAGGATGTTGCTGACAGGGGGTGTTTTACTTTGTTCTCACTGTTGGGGTTTTTCACATTATCAGAGTTTAGCCTCTCAACCAACTTTTAAAGGTTTGCAGCAGCAAAATAATCTGAAAAACTGTCTTTTTTCCACAACCACATCCAAGCAGGGTTCAGGATATTCTTCCCCCAGTCTGGCTAAGCTTCCCTGCGGCATCCAAATCTCTCTTTGTTCCATGCCATAAGGTCTTGCAAATCCTGCTGAGGAGTGGCTCCAGATCCTCATATTATGGAATTTTCTGATCTTCAGCACAAGCTCTGAGCTGTGCACATGCCAAAACACACAGGAAGACCCCCAGAGGCTGGGATTTGCCAGTGGGCACTGGAGTAGATGGCTTTGGGAATCTGGCCAGAGCAAGAGCTCTCCATCCCAGCCTGGTCAACCAGGTGGGTCATCAAATCTGTTCCACTGTCTGAAAAGTGCTGGATCAAAGGTATCCACAAAGAAGGATCTCAGATTCCTTCTCAAGTCCGTTCTAAATCTCCAAGACAACACCTCTTCTCTGCATCTTTATTCTTTGAAGATAACAAGGAATGACATCACAATCTTGCAGTACCCAGAGCTTGTCCTTTTCCTCCTAATACCTTCTGAAAAGGAAGGAATTGTTCTAATCTGGAGGTCTCATCTACTCCAGTCACCTTATCTCCAAACCTGACTTGTTTTGTCTGAAATAGGAAGGCTTGAGCTATGCTTTTCCCACACCTCATTATGTTTAAAGTAAGATTAAGGCCCAGCCTAGGTGGCTGCCATGGGAGCAAAGGGCTGGGTGGACCTTTGGTCACCCCCAGCAAACCTGGTCCTGTGTTTTCATACAGTTTGCACAATTTTCAGTGTTCCAGAATAACAGATTTTGTGAAGGAAAATTTGCCTTGTGATGGCAGAAAGCTGCTTGCAATTCCCTGCCCACAGAACAGACCTGAGTCTTAATATGATTCCTGATAGATTTGGGTCCACATCCACAAACAAAATTATTCCAGGTTTGCATCAGTAATGCCAGGGACTGTGAAAATGCCTGAAATGTCCATTAAACCCCATTTGTGCACATTCCAGTCTCCCCTCCACACCTCTCCAGACATTTTATTGAACTGATAAGAATATTTATTATGGGGAGTACCTTTGGGAGACAGATGTAAATATGTTCTACAAGGGTTTGTCCAACTTTCAAAATAAATGCTTTAGCTATGTAACTCCTGAAGTTCCTGAAAAAATGACCTAATTTACATTTTGTCAAGGCACTAATGCCTCTAGGCCAGTCCTGCTAGGTAACACAGGGTTAGTACTTGGATAGAGCCTTCCTGGGTGTTTGGAACACAGAGAAGGTTCAGATGGGAAGGAAAAAAGCCCTGATTCTCTGAGAACACAAGGATGAGAGCAGGATTTCATGGAATCACAGAATGTCCTGAGCTGGAATGGACCCACAACATCATCTAGCCCAGTTCCTGGCCCTGCACAGACACCCCAACAATTCCAAACTGTCCCTGAGAGCATTGTGCAAATGCTCCTGCAGCTCTGGCAGCCCTGGGGCTGTGTCCATTCCCTGGAGAGCTGTTTCACTCCCCAAACACCCTCTGGGGGAAGAACCTTTTCCTGATTTTCAACCTAAATTTCCCCTGACACCACTCCAGCCGCCCAAATCTGATGGCAAGCCCAGGGTATGAACACCAAGAGCTGCCATTCCCCCAGCATCACCTCAATATTTCACTTCCTCTCCACCTCCAAGTGCTGTGCATTAATTTAGGAATTTATTATTTAACATGATCTTCCATCTGCAGGGCTGTGCAGATTTGTGACTTTGACACCAGAGCTGGGAGGTGGCAGCACAGCCAGGCAGGCACATTAAAGAGCAGAGCAGTGACACTGCCTGCTGAGAATTCAGGTTTTTCTCCTAAGAAGTTACAAGAGGAAACATTTGTAGTGTGACATCTCGGTGACATCTCTGGGAATAATCCCCACTGAGCCCCTTCCCCTCTGCTTCTTAAGAAGTCACTACCTACCCTTATGTTTGGAAATCTGTTTCTAAGCAGCTTTACCTCATTTCAGCTCAGTCTTACAATGAGGGAGCTTCCACCATCCCCTGCAGCAAAACTATGAATATATTCTAGGTCACTTCCCCAGGCCTTGCTTTCCTCCCCAGTTCAAACCAGTTGCTCTAAGGAGCAGTGTGACGGTGTTCACAGGGGTCTTAGGATGAGGGAAGAGCTGAGGATCTGACTCCATGTTTCAGAAGGCTTGATTTATTATTTTATGATATATATTACATTAAAACTATACTAAAAGAATAGAAGAAAGGATTTCATCAGAAGGCTGGCTAAGAATAGAAAAAGAAGGAATTGATAACAAAGGTTTGTGGCTCAGACTCTCTGTCTGAGCCAGCTGGGCTGTGATTGGCCATTAACCAGAAACAACCACATGAGACCAATCACAGACCCACCTGTTGCATTCCACAGCAGCCGATAATCAATGTTTACATTTTGTTCCTGAGGCCTCTCAGCTTCTCAGGAGGAAAAATCCTAAGGAAAGGATTTTTCATAAAAGATGTCTGCGACAGAGCAGCACATGCAGAGAAGCAAAACGGCCTCAGCCTCTTCTTGTTTCCATCAGGACAAAACTCTTTCAGGAATTTCAGCTCCAACCCACCAGCTTTCATGGAATTGCCAATGTCTAAAGGCTGCCCAGAGAAGCTGTGGCTGTTCCATCCCTGAAAATGTCCAAGACCAGGCTGGAGCAGTCTGGGATAGTGAAAAGTATCCCTGCCCATGGCATGTGATGAGCTTTAAGGTCCCTTCCCACCCTAACCATTCTGGAATTCTGTGATTTCATATTCAGCCGATGTCTGTCAGAAAGCAGCACGTCCTCTGATACTGGAGAGAATCATGCACAGCCCAATTTACGAATATATTATAAATTAGAATTATAAATGTGGCTCGCAGCTGATGTCACTTCAATTCACATCATGCAGATCCCATCAAAACAATGCATCTTCCGTGAAATAATTCAGCATCCTCAAGTAGCAGGAAAGGGGCTCTTTGCCTATAACGTGCTCCTCTCCTTTATTTTAATATAACATTAAATATGCACAGTTAAGCACTCAAAAGTCAGGAAATGAGAAATGCAAGGCTCATAGAGCTTTAACTCTGCCTCCTCGAGGATATTAATTATGTTGTCATCTTTTATCAGATCATTGCATACTGTTTCTTGAATAATCTTTTTCCGCAACCTTTCCCACATCCATGTGTTCCAGGGCAGCCCTCGATGGCCCTGCTGGAAACCACAGGGATTCATAATGAGCAGAGGACACACTGAAGAATTCACATCTCCGCCTTGGACTTCCTTGGCTTCCCAGAGTTAAAATGTGCAACTTAAAAGGTTAAAATCCCGCTTGGTTTTCACTGCTGTTCATCCCACTGCTGCAAAGTGTTACCATAGAGTCAGAACTGTGGGATGTCCTGAGTTGGGAGGAACCCACAACTGGATGATTCCAGTCCAGCTCCTGGCCCTGCACAGACATCCCAACAATCCCACCCTGTGTATCCTTGAGAGCATTGTCCAAACATTCCTGGAGCTCGGACAGCCTTGGGAATGTCACCATTCCCTGGGGAGCTGTTCCAGTGTCCCAGCACCTTCTGGGGAAGAACATTTTCCTGATATCCAACTCAAACCTCCTCTGACACAGCTCCAGCCACTCCCTGGACCTGTCCCTGGTCAGTAGAAGTCCTCCCATTGTTCCACCCTCTGTACTGAACAGTAACGTGTTGAAACTGGTCCTTCCCAGTGGCTGAAAAACATTTGAGGAAGTAATAAATTCCATTTTATACAGTGAAATTTCCTTCATTCTTGCAATATCATATATAATGTATAGATATATAATATAGAGATATGTATCTTACATATAAGAGCATCTTGTCTTTATCTACAGACTAATTTTCCATACACAATGGGAAAAAATTGCAAATTTTGCACTTAATGATGGAATCAGAGTACCCTGAGCTGGAAGTGCCACACAGAATAATAATGGGTACAGAGAGGCCACTCTTCAGGAAAGGCACAAAACTTCCCACCCTTGAAAATTCAATATTAATATTCCACCTCCTTTTTAGTTTCACACTGTCTTCCCAAGACATGATCCCATCCCACTGACCTCCACTGGAGCTGAACTGCTGCCTGGCGAAATTATCCCTCTTTTCTTTTTTCCCCTCACCTCTGCTTGTCTCCTTATTGAATATTTAAGGAATAGAGCACACAGATAAAACAGCATCTTCTCACCTCCATGCTGGACTTTTGAGGTGTCACTAAGAATTACAGACTGGCTCTTCCTGCAGGAGAGCCCCAAACCCCAAGAAAAAGCCCAGGTTTGTATTGGGTAAATTATAAATAAGCAGGTCTTATTTATTATAAATTTTAATTCTAAATAAAATGGTAAAATAAATCAATAGAATATATAAATTAATAAATATATAATATAAAATAAACATATAGATTAATATTATATTTTAATTTATATAAAATTAAATATAATATTAATATAGTATATAATATACAATATATTATGTATAATACATATAAAATATACTATATATAATATAAAATATTATATAAAATTAATAAATTAAATCATTTTACTTTATTAAAATTTAATTATAAAATAATATAAAATATAATATAAACTTATAAATTTTCAGGGCTGCAGGAAGAGCTGACAGCCTCTGGCAGCCAGGTGAGGTCCAAAGCAGGGGGATGCTCCCACTCCCCCCAAAAACGCAGCTGCACAACCTTATGGAGAGTTTTTGCTCCCCCAGGGGTGGGGTGGATGCTGTTACAGATAAGGTAAGTGGTCATATGGTTGATAGAAATAAGAGTGGGTCTGTGCATGAGCTTAACTGCATTACAGCAGCTTTCAAATCACCATGACAACCCTGGGTTTATAGGCAAGATGATTTTATACATATATATATTCATTTAAACATATATATATATATATATATGGTATATATATCTCATATATCACCTTGTATCAGCAAGATGTGTATGGCCTTTGTTGGGATAATAAGGAATGATGGGTTTCTGTCCCAAGGAACTTTAAAACTGAATTTGGAGCATGTCCACTCTGTGCAGTTGGGAGGGTGGAAAACAGACCACAGGTATTTTCTGCAATGATTTCAAAGCTCAGCCAGATGAATCCACACTACACACATGTGATTTCTTATCTTTTAGCAGGAAAAAAAGTGGGGGGGAAAAAAGAAATCTCTTCTTCTAAATAACGCTTCTCCATGACATTTTTCTCCCACATAAAGAGCTGAGTTGCAGGATTGTTTAATCCCCTGAGAGCAAGGTTTGGTTGGAGGTTCCAAAAGCACTGGGAGTGCATCGCATCCCTGGCCTGTGCTCCAGGCATGTGGCACAGATAACCAGGTTATCTCCCAGGCAGGGAAATCCCAGGCCATTTCCACAATTTATAGATAAGCTCAGCTGAATGAACCCGACACGAAATTGTCACCGTCTGTTGAACAAACTGTGTGGAACTGTTGAACAAAGGGACATTTTCGCATCTGGCATCGCACAACAGAGGCCCCACACGAGCAGCTGTGCAAAGCTGGGGCTGGTAATTGTGTTGCAGCAGGAGCATTTCTGCTCAAAGATGTCTATTCCCAGCCTAACGCCAACCAAACAGTATTCTTGCTAATATGTGTGTAAAGGTAAACTAATAATATCCTTTCTTGCAGAGGATGTTTACAAGAAACCTTCTTTTTGTCGGGGAAATCACTCATTGATTCCTGCTTCTCACAAAATGCACCTGAGGCCTTGCCGTGGCCCAGAGGCTTAAATGTTACAGCCCAGCTCACAGCCATCCATTAACCTCTCTCAGGCCCTCAAGGTGGGTTCCCATGTGCTGATTCCACACTGGGCATGTTCCTAGGCCAGGAATTGCCTGGGATAATGCCAGAGCCAGCCTCACTGTGCCAAGGACGTCCCCAAAAGGGGTTGGTGTGGATGGGCCAAGGGGCATCTCCATGGCATAATTTAATGCACAAGGACAAGTCAGGCTGTGCTTTATGCTTAATTTCCACTGCCAGAGGGTGAGGTTAGGTGGGATATTGGGAAGGACTCCTTCCCTGTGGAACTGGGGAGGCCCTGGCACAGAGAAGCTGTGGCTGCGCCATCCCTGGAAGTATCCAAGGCCAGCTTGGAGTAACCTGGGATTGTGGAAGTTTTTCCTGTCCATGGCAGGGGGTTGGAACTGGATGAGCTTTAAAGCTCCCTTCCAGCCCAAATCATTCTGTCATTCCATGATTTACATTGGGCTTATTTCCCACTCCTGATGCACGGAGCATTTCTAGATAGGTATCTCAGATCCTCCGGATGATGCCTTTCCTGGGTGCTATTTTTTCCACTAATGTGTTAAACTATTGAAGCATTGCTACACTGGGGAAGAGAGGCAACGGGGAGTAGAACTATTTTAAAACTTTGCTCTTCCTTCTCTCTGTAATCATGGATCTCTTCTGCTTTTCATTGCTATGTACAGCTCAGTATCCAGGCAGTTTCCCTCTCCATCTGCCACAAGGAGCTGCAGTTCAGGGAATTACTTCAGTTTAAGATGGCTGCTGTCAGAGAAAAGAAATACATCCTGTGTCCTGCCCTTGGATTTGGACTTCCTGTGTCCTTTTGCCTTCATCTGAAACCAAATTCCTTCACTTTCCAGGGATGCTGCTGCTCTTTATTTGTGAGCAGGTGCAGCAGCTATGAAAGGAGGCAGTTCCTGCTCTGTCAGAACTCACTTTTTGGATGAAGGGACCACAAAGGGAAATTCCAAAACTTCTGTTATTCACAGACTAACCAGTCTGAATATCTTGTGAAAACTTGTGCCACCAAGCTTCTTTAGGAGAAAAGGAAAAATCTTTTTCACCTCAAATATCCCTGACAATAAACACAGAGACAACGCCTGTGAAACCATCAGGGTTTACCTCGACTTCCTGCTGCAAAACCTCAGACTCTTTGCAAAACCTCAGACTTTTTGCAAAGGGCTCCAGAAAGTTCTCAGCCAGCTCCACCCAACCCTTGGACCTGCTAACCTGCCCCATACAAAGCTAAATACATTTTTACTGCACTGCAGGTGCAGGTTGGAAAGGCAGAGCTGCTGAAAACGCATGAAAAATTCCACCTTGCAAACATGGAAACAGCTCCTGAGAGACAGAGAAACTTCAAAATAGCTCCTTGATTCATTAGGAACAACAGCAAGGTTGACACATCCCCCACGTTTCATCCCACCCGTGGATTCATTACAGGCACCAGAGAGATGCAGGCGCTGAGGAACTGAATTCCTTCCCCCACCTTTCTTCCCCACAAAGCCTCTCCCTGGATTTTATCTGTAACTTCAGCAACAGCTTGAAATGCTGGGGAACTTGACAGGGTGATTTATCATAGCTTGTTGCATTTTTCTCAAAACATCCCAAGCAGATGATATTATGATATGAAGGAGGGGGGGGAAGAACAAGATGTAGTCATTGTACATGACAAAAGCTCATTATTAGGGCATCACAAAACAAAATAGAAAAAGATTGGGGCAGATAATGACAACCAGTGCTGAAGACAGACAAAAAAGGGAGAAAACCAGGCAACTGAATAAACAAAAAAAGTGTAAAAATGGGATGGGAAGGACCTCTAACCCAGCCTTCCCCTGGAGGGAGGTTGGGCTCTACCTGTGTCAGTCCCAACAGATGTTTGTGACAGAGTCCACAGCAGCACCAAAGTCCTGTGCTAAGTAACCACCTGCAAAACATCAGTGGAATTCTGAAAAGCCCCACACTGAGCCACAACTGCTGATGAAACAGAATTTAAGAGGGAAGAAATAGCTTGCCATATTGCAAAGGAATAGGAACCTCTTGGTGATACAGAAAGAGCTGACTCTACAGATTCCGGGGGCTTGGGGAGGGGGGCCTAGGAAAGAAAATATTTCCTTTCTCCTCAGAAGTGTCTCTGCTTTGGAATATTCTTCTCCTCTGAGCTTGCTTTGGGATGGCACGTGCTCATGACATCATTTTACAGCAATATTAGAGACAACAATACTGAATAAATAGATCTGAAATGTAGAATTATAATGTTTTCCCTTTTTTTACACATCTGTCTGGGAAGGACTTCAAAACATCTGTGAGCAACACAAGGATTCTGGAAATGTCCTTCAAATTCCAGAAATCTAGAGGGCAGGGTGGGTTTGAACTCACACCTCTGTGGGTTGGTTTATTTATTTGGGGTGAGAAAGCCAGCCCCAGCTCCAGCTGTTCAATCAGCTCAACAGTTCTCATTTCTGATGACCCTCATGGAGACCTGGAGCCCATCTTTTATGAAAGGCTGGGAAATTACAGAGCTATGAGTGAAAAAGCACTTGAAAACCTGTAAGGCTTTAAAACCTGTAACGGGCGGGTGACCTACAAAGCAGAGGCTTTTTTTGGCACTTATTGCACTAAACATCAGGGAGAGAAAAATAAATCTTTTCTTGAGCCAGTGGTGAATCAGAATGAAACAAAACCCTCACACTCCACCTGAAAGATGCCTCAGAATCTACCTGAAAGCCACGATGCTTGAAGGTGAAGTTATCCCTGTGTCAGGGACAAGGTGACACCTGAATTCAGCTTCAGCCCTTGTTGGGGTTACACAAAGTTCTGAGCGACTGCTGTGACCCACTTGAGAGTACTTCATCATCAATTTCATAACACAAATTTCACATTGGCTCTGGAGTCAATACAGATCCTCAAAAAGGAGAAACAGGCACAGAAATGTTTAATCTGTGACCAGCAGCATCTCCTGAAGGTGCAGGTTGGCCTGCCCTGATTTGCCACAGCGCAGGTGAGAAATGGCAAGAAGGATAAACTTAACAGCTCTTTAAAATCTGTGGAATAAATTCTTCTGCATATGACATGATTGGATGTCAATTGAAGCAGAAACAGCACAGAATCCCACAATCACAGAATTATCTGAGTGGGAATAGAAACACAAAGCTCATTTGTTCAAACCCCTCTGCCATGGGCAGGGACACCTTCCACCATTCCAGACTGCTCCAAGCCCTGTCCAACCTGGCTTTGGACACTTCCAGGAATGGGACAACTGTCCTGGTTCTGTTTAAGGACATGCAAAACAAATACTCCAAAACAAGAGGCCACATCCAAACGTCAGTTTGGTATCTGGCATCTGGGAAAGGCCCAGTTAATCTGGCCAAAATTGTGTCAGAGGCTTTACTAAAAACCCCAGGCCAACATCTGAGCCCATGTCCTGGCTGCATTTAGGTTCCTAATAGAGATGTATTTATTAGGCTCCAGTTGGAGCATATTAAAGTGGTGGTGGGGGGTTGTGGGATTCAGCTCTGCTGGGCTTGGCTCACAACTGGGCTCAGCTCAGTGCGGCTGGAAGTCAGCAACCCTGCCTGGTGTCAGCTCAGCTCCTGTGGGCTTTTTATTCATCCAAGGGGCACTGCCAGCACCCACTGCATATGCTGAACATAATTAAAGCCTCTTTCTTCAATTAAATCTTTGTCTTTGTCTAATAAGGCAGAATCTGGTCAAATCTCTGTGTAACACAGAGAAATGTGTAAAGAAATGGCTCAGAGAATTCCTGTGCACATGTGTATCTTGAAAATTTAATTTATTTCCTTTGGACCTTTACATTGTGGTCAGGCCCTGGCCACAATGTAATCCCTTTTAATCCTGAAGGGATTTAATAGCAGTGTGGATGTGGCATTTGGGGACATGGCTCAGTGGCGGCCTTGCCACCTGGTCACAGGTTGGGCTTGATGGTCTCAGAGGTTTTCCATCCTGAATTCTATTCTATACAGAAAATAGCACTTGACTGCAAGACACTGGGCTCTCTCTGAGGCTTCTGTCCTCAGGCCTTTCTCCACTTTAATTTCAATTTTTATTATGATTTTGGATCCCTATCACTGTTAATAGACATGGAATCAAAAACGTCTTAACTACAAAATGTGCCCGGATTAAAATACCATGAACAAAACCAGTTTAGGAAAAGCCAGAGGGAACTGTGTCCTTTAATCAGCCAGTTTATTAATAATGTAACAAGTTCTCTCGAAGTTCTCTCAGGGCTCATGACTTCCTGATGGAAGATTTTGCTGGAGGGATGTGAAAGGATCTTGTGCTCAGTGAGCCAAACCACGCTTGAGGCATGAGCTGGACTGCTGAAGAAAAACATTTCAAACTGGGCTTTGTGTCACCTTCAGGGGGGAGATGTTTAAGTCAAATATAAATAAATAATTGCAGAGCCCATGGGAAATAAAAGCATAAAATAAATACACGGCAGAGAGATTTGCCCACTTCCAGAGCAGCAAACTCCCAGGGATGCTCAGGAAGTGCTTCTGAGCTGCCCTAATTAAAGGGAGATTTAGGACATGGCCATCTGTAAATCTATTTTGTCAAGATGAGGCGTTAATGTAAAAGGAAAATAATTTGGAGAAAGCTCTTGGCTAAAAGCATCCTATATATACCTACCTGTTCTTCTAAAGGTTTTCTATAGCAACCATCAACAAAGGGCTTTTAGAGCAACAGCATCACTGAACAGAAATGTGGAAGCCATTACATTTTCTTCTGAAAAAATGAATTTTGCCTGGAAATGAAAACTTCAGTGGCAAAGCTGCATTTTTATGAAATATTCTCATTTTCCTAAGAAATCACCATTTTTGAACTCTGAATTAAGGTTGTTCTGGTCTTCTCTGTGCATCACAATTATGTTCACCTTTGTCATGCTTTTTATCTCTGTCTTTTTCCCTCCCTTACCATCAAAAATAATAACAAGTAAATAAAAGATGGCAAAGAAATAATGAAAATGTAGCAAAGAACTACATTTTTTATTATATTACAGGTCAAAATGGTGATAACAACAAAGTAAAGACAGCAAAATGTGATTTCTTCAAAATTGTCTCACAATGGAAAGAAATTTCATTCCTTTCATACAATGGAAAAGTGTAACTTGAAAATGCCAACATCTCAATAACTTGCCCCCTCCTTTCCACCTCCTTCCCCAAAATAGCTCAACTGAGAACTCACAGATTGGAGGAGCTGTATTAGAGAATATCCTGGATATACAGAATGCACACACACACACATGCACTGAACATCTCTGACCAGCCTCAGGTTCCTTGGCTGTGAATTTCCCCTTTCTCTCACTAAATTGATGAATTTATTCCACTCTAGGAATGCGTGACAGGCAACAGGTGTTTCAGTTTTTTACGGAAAAACTGAAAACACCTCCAGGAAGAATGGTTCAACCACTCTTTGATGAACCACACCAAGGAACTGATTCAAACTAAAAGGAAAATCAGCAAAAAAACCAAGAAAAGCTTTTTTTTTTTTTTTTTTGACACCATGAGGAGTCTTTTGATCTGGCTTCTTGCATGTCCCCATCAACAACTTCTCTGTGGTGTAAGACTCAGCCATGGTGCACAAACTTCCTGGGCAGCCCATAGTATTGCTAAATTATCACAGAAACAGGAATTCAGGAATTCAGACACAGGTTCTCAAGAAAGATATCTGGTGTTGAGGTAAAAAATTTCAAACTAATGCATAATTTTGTCCCTGCCTTGAAGGTCACTGAGATATTGTTAGGGGTTTGGGACACATCAAACAAAGGAGGGGCTGAGAATTGGGTTCCTCCAATGAAGGGAATGCTGATGGAGATCCCACTTCTTTCTTAGGCTTATTTCTTAGGCTTTCTCTCTTATTAAAGAGAGGGTACAGAAGACAAACCCAGACTCCTTTAGAGGTGCAGAGTGGAGGGGTGAGAAGCACAAGCTGTAACAGGGAAAAGCATTTCACTCTTTAAAAATTCGCGTGGACACATCCATGAGCAACCTGAGGTATGTTGGACCTGCTTTAAGCACAGACCTGGACCAGAGAAGTCCAGAGGTTCTTCCAGTCTAAATTATCTGAGTTTCTACAATCCTAATATTCAATTATCTTCAATTTTACTATCCCAGGTTGCTCCAAGCCCCATCCAGCCTGGCCTTGGACACTTCCAGGGTTCCAGGGGCAGCCACAGCTTCTCTGGGCACCCTGTGCCAGGGCCTCACCACCCTCACAGGGAACAATTCCTTCCTCAGAGTTAATCCAAACTCACCCTCTAATATTCTATTCTATCTCATTTCCATGACTTTCATTTCCAAATGGATCCAGAATTGAACAAAGGGTATCAATGACTGTCTCAAAATCACAAGAAATTCCAAGGTTTCTCCTCAATACCCTCACTCATGCCACATCTGTTACCTTTGGATCAGACATAAGGCAGCAGCTCACTGAGTAAAAAAGTAAATAATTTTCTATTGGATTCTGGCTATTTTTCCAGGATATGACTCCACAACTTGTCTTTTCCATGGCTGAACACCTGCACAGTCTTTGTCTCAGCAAACTCTACATGACATCAATGCTATTTTTGTGGAGAGGGTCAAGCCCTGTCAAGTACAAAGATCACAAAGAGCACAGAACTTTTGAGGTGGAATTCAGTCCACAGCCCCCATTCTCAGCACAGGAGCTGAACATTTCCTGAATTCCACCCTCCCACAGACAGCATCTTAATGCAGGATGAATCTCTCAGAGGGAAACAAATGAATGGCTTTTCTCTGACTAAAAACATTCCTTTCTGCACACAGCAGAGATGCTGCCCAGGCTGAGAGAGGCTTCACTGAGGAATGAAAATGTACAGGGGAAAAGTTCTCTCCAGCTTCTTGCCCTTCAGTGATCCTCTCTCCATCATCTTTATGAACATTTCTACCAATTGCTTTTCAGTGGCATCACTCCCATGGCTGAATCTGACCTCAGCAGCTTCCTTTGCCCAAGTTTTATCTATTTTGGTCTTATAAATGGCCTATATACAGACCTAGAATTAATTCTGATGGGCTTTTCTTTTTTTCTGTTCCACAAAATGGACAAGTCCATTTATATCAAGATGGAAATGAACTTCCTACCAATTACATCCTTTGCAGCACTTCTTTTCAAAATGACATAATTCAGATGACAACAGTCTGAGAGTCCTCCATGCATTAACTTGGGCACCACACCAAGCACAGGGTTGTTCATTGTGCCTTTTTCTTTTAAAAGTTTGTTTTTCAGTTAATCCACCTATCATTCCTGTGCTTCCTTGGTTTCTTACAAATAACAGTACAGGGGTTATGGACACTAATATTTATATCTCAAATATTTTCGTTGATACATTTATTTGGGCTTTAAAAGCTTGAAGTTATTTAGAGAACTGGAAGAAAAATATGATGTTTGATCTTCTGTGGATAATTCAATCACTGATAGCAACAACACTGTGAAAATACATTGACTTTCACAATTTTTTTCCCTATAAAAAGTTCTTTAACAGAGACATCAAAGCGATTAACAGTCAAACATAGATTTATTTTCCAGAAACCTGAAGGAGTTGGATTCACATGGCCTGAGCCCACCTAAAAAGTCCACAACTTCTCCCAAAATCAGAGCAATTTTTGCCAGGTGCTATTTCTTGTATTCCCTTTTTCCTTTTCTCCCTGACAGCTGCTGAGCATTTTTGGTGCCTGACCTTCAGCTTAGGCACAAAGAAGAAACCACAAGTTTTGCCCGTAAATGCATTTACTGATTAATGCAAATCACAGAACATGATCTAATCCTTCATCCTCACTTTTCTAAAAGGAGAACAGTTTTCAAGTGTTTCTGTGAAGTTTAAGAGCACTGGATAGCTGGAATTAAATTCTGATGAAGCGTCTCTGAGACCTTGGACAAGGGGAAACAGATTTTTTGCTAATCCTCAAACACAGCTGGCAGGTGAAAGGATTAGCAGGGGCTGAGCTTCTCAGTATGAATGAGGAGAGATGTGACACATCAGCAACCAGAAGAACTCAGGGTTTGTGTTGATGGCTTTAAAACACCTACTTTGCCTGTGAGTAGGTTGAATGTGCCAGCCTGAAGCTCAACATGGGTAATTTTCCCTGTTCAGAGCCATTTTGGAAGCAGTTTGGGTATCAATATCCTCCACTAGTTTTTCTGGAGCTGCAGTAAAGTCACATCTCCCAGCTTGAGCCTTGCCACCCTCAAACCCTAACTGAAGTTATTTTCTTGAGTTTTAGGAGTAGTTTTAACCTAAACCACCTTTTGTGAGACCTTTGGGAGAGGAGGCACTGAAGGAAATTCATCGAATACCTTCACTAATGGATCTCTTTGTTACCCTGCATTGCCACCATCTGTTCTTTGACAATATTTCCTACCTCTCATCTTATACAGGAAACAGAAGTGGGTCTAGAGACAGGGCAATCTTGTGCCGTGTGGCAGCAAACACTTGGCCTAAGTGGGTTTGGGGCTTGTAGTGGCTACTGAAATATCAGAATATAAAAATGCAGGAAATTCCAAAAGCAGTCTGGGTTCTTGCCCAGTCCTGAGCAAACCAAGCAAACCTTGGGCTGCTCCAGGTCCCTGTTTAGATTTTACAACACCTAAAATGCAGGTGCCTGGCAGGAATTCAGAGCGCTTCAATTAAGCACACTTCAATCAAGAGACTCCAGCTACCACCTAGGTTGGCAAAAAATGGGCCAGCTCCCATTTGCTGCCCCTGAGGCTCAAAAAACATGGCATGGCTAAAAACCTTTTTCCTTCTCAAATCTGCTGGTTGTATCCAAAGAGCCACCTGGGAACAGCTCCTTGTCTGTTTTCTAACCATGCCTGGTCACTGTCCAGGTTCAAATCTGTCTGATTGTACCAGGAACCCTGACATAATTTTAATAGTGTGGAGAATGACTTTCCAAGTGTCCAAAACTCTGCTTGGCTCTTCAACAGAATAATACTAACTTGGGCCTGGGCACTTCTGAAGAGTAATTCAGAGTTCTAGACAGGAAGATGGGTCAATCCACTTGATTTGAAGCTTAAACATCTGAATGAAGCATTGCCACCACAGACATCCAGCCCAGACTTGGAATATAAAGTGGCCTCCTGAGGCCAAATGTTCAGCTGAAAAGAGCTCAGCCTTTTGAAAATCAGTGAAAAAAAAATTTCAAATGCATCTGTTGGATCCTGGCAGGAGAAAGACCCAGTGTGTCATTTCTGGAACAAAAAATGGGAAGCAGTGTCTATTTCAGTAGGATTCATTTAAAATATAGTCACAGGATCATGGAATTCCAAAATGAATTGGTTGGAAGAGACCTTAAAACTCATCTAGTTCCAACTCCTGTCATAATCAGAGACACCTTCCATTACTTCAGGTTGCTCCAAGCCTTGTCCAGCCTGGCCTTGGACATCTCCAGGGACATAGGGATTGCACACAGGTAGTTCTAGTTAATTTTTTAAGTTCAGCCGAAAGGTGGGGGGAAATTGCCATTGATTTAGACTGACTCCAGACCAATCCTGGGACATGTTGGATTGTTCCCAGGAGGAGCTGCTGTCTTTCCATGGATATTGGAATGTTTAGGTTAAGGCCATTACGCTTAAACAGCCAAAGCCAAGTAAGATCAGTCCCCCTTAAGTAATCAAATTGATCTGCTGCTGTTCTTTGGCCCAAAACACAAGTTCCATCCAGGTTTACAGATCCCAGAGGAGAAGCTGCTGGAAAGGAGTGTTCCTGAGTGTTTAGCATGTTTTAGGCACCACAGAAAACCCATCTGACTCTCACAGGGTGCCCCAGGCCAAGATAGAGACATGTTCGTTCTGTGATGATTCCATATGAAAGGATTAATTAGCTATTAACAAATGGATATTGCTCCAAATGCACCTTTCCCACAGTTCTGGGAGATGGCAATAGCCTGCTATTATCCCCTGTGCTGGAATAGGCACTTATTTCCCCCTTTACAAGAAATAAATATATTTTGAATGCATCTTGTGGGCTGACATTTCTACACATTCCTATGTCTATGTTCCTGCACATTCCATTACTGAAAGCAACTGATTTAATTGGACTTATCACTACCCATGATTCCTTCACCAATGAGGATATTTACAGCACATTGCCTGAAGAAACCACCACATTAAAGCAACTTTTTAGGGCTCAAGAAATTTCAGAACCCTGTGGAAGGTTTGGAAGAGGAGAGAGAGACAAGTCAAAGACTCTTGGTGATATCTTAACCCTTTTTTCACTGCCTTTCATAACAGGCCACAAGTTGGATGTGCTGATGGACTATTCCAAGCAGAAACATTGGCTGAAATTATGGTTTAGATCCCAGGAACCATGACTGATCAAAGGAACCATGGCCAGTCATCAGATCTTTTATTTAAGAAGTTTTACAAGCAAACAGCACCCGTAGAAACTTTCACTGCAGGTACAGAGTGTGGGTGTTGTTTGAGTTCAAAAGACTTCTCAGGGCCTTGTGACTAAGATAGAAAATGGTACCATTGCCTTGGAAGGAACCTTCAAGATCACATGGTCCCAACCTGACCCCTGTGGGCAGGGATATGTGCTAAAACCTCATAATTTATTAAAAAACAGTGCTTTTCATTTTTAATAAATTTATTATTTTTCCTCATAATTCCTCATTTTTAATCCTGAGATTTAGAATTTGGTCAATTTAGATCTCCACAAAGTTAATACTCTGCTACAATGGCAGGCATTCATCTCTTCTGGTGACCAGAGACAGGATCCAGGGAATGGCTAGAAATGTGCCAAGGAGGTTTAGGTTGGATATTAGGAAAAGTTGCTTCCCCCAGAGGGTGTGGGGCACTGGAACAGCTCCCCAGGGAATGGTGACATTCCCAAGGCTGCCAGAGCACCATGAGCATTTGGCCAATGCTCTCAGGAATGCACAGGGTGGGATTGTTGGGGTGTCCTGGGCAGGGTTAGGAGCAGGACTCAATGATCCTTGTGGGTCCCTTCCAACTCCAATTCTGTGATTCCATGAACAGTCTCATTAACTCACAGTTACTCATGTAGTCATGAAAATTGTACACACATTGTACACTGAAGGCCGGGAACTTGTGAATATTTAATTTGAAGTATTTGAAGACAGAGAAACTGAGGCACATGGAGTGTTTGACTCAAAAAAATGTCAGAGGGTACCAGGCTATGCACAGAAACCAGTCCTGGATCCTGCTGCTCCAATCCACCAGCTCCTATGAAATTGCCTCTGTCTGAAAAAAGGAACAGGTTGCCCAGAGAAGCTGTGGCTGCCCCATCTCTGGAAGTGTTCCAGGCCAGGTTGGACAGGGCTTGGAGCACCCTGGGATAGTGGAAGGTGTCCCTGCCCACAGCAGAGACAGGTGACTTTTGCTTGTAAAACCCAAACCATTCCCAGATTCCATGATTATCAAGGAGTTTCCTTTTTCAAGATTAAAATTCTCAGCCTTGTCATCTCACTCCCAATCAGGTAACCAGCAAATTCAAAACTTTACCTCTCCAACTTTCCCCCCCTGACTCCCCTCCCCACTCCTTTCCAAGGCACATTTGGTATTTGTTTTGAATCCTGGCCGATTTTCAGTGCGCAAAACCTGATGCCGAGAGTTACTTGATATTCCGAAGGCGTTATTTTAAGATGAAACAATGTAAATTCTGCCTCGGATGGCAGATGGCTGGCAGTTCACTGTTTGGCAAACCAACTGGTGGGGTATGTTGGAAAGTCGGAGCAGCAGGTAGTACAGCTCAATTTGAAACGACCACAGATGCTCAGAGAGGCGCGGGGGAAGGGCACAAGCTGGTCAGGAAATTAAGAACAGTAGTCAGAGCTCACAGGGGAAAAAAAAATTAAAAGAAAAAAAAAATGACAGTAATTAGCTGAAAGTTTTCTTCTCCCAATCAGCACTTTTTGGATGGGAGTTAGCAGAGATGAGAGCGAGCGCTGTCGCAATTCACGCAAACGCGGCGCTCCCTCGCTGAGGGCTCCTTTCTGTGCTGTGCCCTGGTGGCTTTACAGCTCTGCACCACTCACATCCCACATGAGGGCTGTGGGTTGTACAAGCCTTGTGCAAAGCTGCTCTTCCCAAAGGGATGGATGTCATCCCTGCTGTCCAAGCCGGCCAGGCGCTTGCTCCTCAGTGCAGGCCTCTGGCGCTTCCATCTGGATGGACCAAGCATGAGGCTGGACTCAATGATCCTGGAGGTCTTTTCCAACCTTAATCATTGAATTGTACAATTACAGAATAGGTTGGGCTGGAAGGGACCTTAAAGTTCACCCAATTCCACCTCCTGCCATGGGCAAGGACACCTTCCAGTATCCCAGGTTGTTCCAAGTTCCATCCAGCCTGGCCTTGGACACTTCCAGGGATCCAGGGGCCTGTGCCAGGGCCTTGAAAAATTCCTTCCTAATATCCAGACTAAACCTACTTTCAGTTTAAAACCATCACCCCTCGTCCTGTCATGACAGACCCTTGTAAATAAACTTGCTCCATCTTTCTTGTGCACTCCATTCAGGTACAGGGAGGTCATCCCAAAGCTTTCTCTTCTCCAGGATGAACAATCCCAACTCTCTCAGCCTTTCCTCACAGCAGAGCTGCTCTGATCATCCTGGTGCTTCCTTAGGACTCTCTCCAGCGTCTCCGCATCTTTCCTGAGCTGGGCTCCCAGAGCTGGAGACAACTCCGCAAGTGAGGTGGTGAAGAGGGGCAGAATCCCCTCCCTAGGATTCCATTATCTCTGCTCCCATCACTTCCCACAGAAGGAATCTGGCCTCCCCTCACCATCAGCACCCGCTCTGCCACGAGATGGGAAGGCTCTGCACCCCCTGCCTGTCTTTCCCAAATTGGTAACTAAGTGGGATGAGCCACCCTTTGGAGAGCCCAACTTTCTGCACTCCCGCAGCTTTGGGAGCTCAGAGCAGCCATCTCACTTCGTGGTAGCTAAAAGTAGCTCTGCTGGATCTCTATGCAAAGGGTGGGAGCTCTAAACCAGAACTTCACTCCAAGTGAGGAGTGAGATTTTACACCTCTACAGCTCAGCTGACCCAGTGCCAAGGGCCAGCTGGCACGGGCTGGCCGTGCCCATGATCTTCTGTGCTCCAGAGCTGGGTAGCAGCATCCAAACTGCCTTTTGGGAATGGTCTCTGGAAGGTGCCATCTCCCAAAAAGTGCCTGGGAAGGGTCTGGAAAGTTCACCAGGGCCAAAACTGTGCCAGGATCAGGCAGAAAAAGCATCCCTTGAAGTGTTTAAGGCTGGGTTGGCCAGAGCTTGGAGCAACCTGGCAGAGGGGAAGGTGTCCCTGGACAGAGCAGGGGGTGGAATGGGATGATTTTTAACATCCCTTCTAACCCAGACCATTCTATGATTCAATAATTAAGGTTGGAAAGGACCTCCAATATGATTGAGTGATTCCACCACTGCCCTGGGCAGCCTATTCCGGTGCCTGACAATGTTTTCAGTGAAGAAATTGTTCTTAATATCCAATTTAAACCTCCCACGATGCAACTGGAGGCTGTTTCATCCCATTTCTTCCCAGAGGGCAGATAATCCAGCTGTAACACAGGCTGAAGCTCTCCTGTGAAAACAACTGCAGGATCAGCCTGCTGTCAGCCTTTAGTCTTGACCTCACCTCAACCTTCCCACAACCCAGTAACACAAAGTGGTTTTGGACACACTCCTCAACTCTTAGCACCTTGCAATAAAGAAGAAGCATTAGGGAAGATAAGCTCATTACAAGGGAGCATGTTAATTAACTGATCACATGCTCAGAACTCTGGATCCTCCTTCAAGCTTTCCTGTGTGATCATTTCCAGCCTGGATGCTTCCTCCAGGTATTTTTGAACCATGCCCATGTTGCCTGCTGTGTATCGCTGGGTGCTAACGAGCTCTGAGTGGTGTTCAGTTAAAGAAATTCCACTCTGAGCCAAGTGTATGAGGAGTTTTTTTGCAATTAAGCAATCAACAAAATTAGGAAATGCCACCTGCACACTCCCCCTCTGGCCCTCAGACAGCACACATGGTTCCTTTCACCTTGGAAAGGACTTGGAGCAACCTGATCTGGTGGAAGGAGTCCCTGCCCATGGCAAGGAACTGGAACTTGATGGTCTTTACAGCCCCTTTCATCCCAAACCATTCTGTAATTCTATAATCTTCCCTAGATTTGTTCCGATCCAACTCCCCTGAAATAAATGAAGTTATTTGTAGGAGGAAAGTTTGTTTTTTAAGGTGATTCTGCTGTTTTCTGCTGTCTATAATTTCATGGACCTGCCTCCAGTGCTGGTGTATTTGTAAGGGTAGGCAGCATTCCTTCATGGATACTTACTCAGTTTAACATCACCTTAATCAACTTCAAATGATCTTTCCTCCCTCAATGGTGTGGATTTCAATATTTCAGCAAGCAGCAATCATGCAACACAAAGCTCTACAACCCCTTTCTGCCAACAATTCATGGAAATTAAGCAGTTAAGCACAAAAGCAATATACCTGTGAACACACACAAATTGCAGACTGGCAGATGAAGTAATTAGATACAGAATTAATTTATATGAAAAAACTCAGCAGAACTGAATATTTCCTCAGCTGTACATTGGTATTCTACAACATCCACATGTAGAAGATTATATAGGAGAACAGTAATACTTCGCTCATATCATGCTGGAATTTTTTTAAAAATTGTAGAAAATGTTTGTAGAGAGCACTGGATTACTTGGAAACCTGTCTGCAATCAGGAAATTAAAGATCCCGGTAAACCAAAAAGAGTCAGGGGAAGCATTAAGGCTG
The DNA here is from genome assembly GCF_035770615.1 of Melospiza melodia melodia. Lineage (NCBI taxonomy): Eukaryota > Metazoa > Chordata > Aves > Passeriformes > Passerellidae > Melospiza > Melospiza melodia. The sequence continues at coordinate 137,105,579 of NC_086196.1, forward strand.
CTTGGGAAACATGAGCCTGAAATGACTCCTGAATGTTCAGAGGTTGATATGGTTCTTGAGGGAATTTATTGAGGGAATTTCATAGGGGCTTGACACCACAAATTAGAGAGCCAGAAGAAGGGAAGATCACTGTTTCAATGCTGGGGAGAAGGAATAATTCACAGGGCCCAGGTTCAGGCAGGAGAGAACACTGACATCCTTCAATAGGCTGCAGAGAGAGGAGGCAATTCCAGGTGTCCAAGTCCCAGATCTACTCTCTCCATTAACCCCAGCAGGAACAGAGACTGCCCAGCTGGCTGAGCTACCTGCCCATGTTTGCCTCATTTTTACCCTTTTTTTAAAAGGGATTTATTGGACAATATTGACCAGTAATAAACATCACAAGCATCACTACTCCCCATTCATCTGAACCACTGAGAACCTGAGAATTATTCCTACACACCCCCTGCTTCCCACTGGCTATAAATTAAACCACTCCAGCCACTTCCCAAGTGTTGCATCACCTTTTAAAGGCCTTCTCTTAGGTCTAACACTATTAAATTTTCTTTATGGGAGCTGGAAATAAACACAAAACCACTGCTGATAACATTTGTGAATGACACAAAGTTTGACATCATAATAAGTACTAAGGAGTGTGAGGTGGCCATAAAATCAGCTCGGATTCCTTAGTACATTAGGCTCAATCAGCAAACCCATATTTTAATATATGAGTGTGTGTTCAGCTAGGAGAGCAGGAAAGCAGGAATGGAGAGAACAAAGGATTACATAATGGAAAATAGCATCTGAAAGTAATTTAGGGGTCACAGTAGCCAAAAAGCTTAGCACTAGGATCCATTAGGATGCTGTGATGAAAAGCACTAATGCAATTCACGGACATGTGCACAGCAGAGGAGGAGTGGGAGGAAAGAGTGACTTGATTTTCATTTACGGCAGCATCGAGACTAATGCTGGAATATTAAATCCACTCCTGCCAACCACGTTTTTAAAGGATCTTGAAAAATTGGGGATGCTGTCAGAAAGGCCTACAGTAGGAATGGCAGGACTGGAGAGCCTGTCTTTGGTTCCCAGGTGATTTCAAATTCTGCATGTCCAGGAAATACAAATTATTATCAAATCACAGAATGATTTAGGTTGGAGGGGACCTTAAAGTTCATCTCATTCCCTCTCTGCCACGGGCAGGGAAACCTCCCACTATCCCAGGTCACTCCAAGCCCTGTTCAGCCTGGTTCTGGACATATCTGCTGTGATAAATTTTCCTCTGGCAAAACGAAAAGTGACTGAACTGTGCACACAGGGGAATTGATGAAAATTTCTAAGATGAAAAAAATCCCAAACCCTGTTCAATTTGGTGAATGATCAGTCCCAGAGCTTGGTGCTTCATCAATATTTGACCATCAAAATTTGAGAGCAGCAGCTAATGAGGCAAATGAAAAACTTAATGTTACGTGTACAAAGACGATTAGGATCCAACTGCGGTCATCAAAAGAAACTGCCTTGGAAATGAATTCCTTAAATGTCCTGAGGAAACCAGGGAATGCTGCCCTCCACTACACTGACATATGCCTGGGACTCATGGACTGAATTCCCTTGAATGACAGATCACAGAATATATTCCTAAATAACCTGAGTGACAGCCAGGATCAGGATCAGAGCCCTGAGCTCAGGTATCCACATGGACTGGGATCAGTTACCACACATCCACACCCAGTGTCAGCCAGATGCCATCCAGAGGGACCTGGACAAGCTGGAGCAGTGGGAATCTCATGGATTTAACAAGACCAAGTGCTGCTGCTGCACCTGAGTCAGGGCAACCCCCAGGGTCAATCCAGGCTGGGCACGAGTAGATGGAGAAGCCCTCGGAGAAGGATTTGGGGGTGCTGGACATGACCCAGCCCAGAAACCCCCATGGGCAGCAGGAGAGGGGAGGATTCTGGATAGCTTCCCATTGCCAGAAGGCAGGGTTAGATGGGATATTGGAAAGGAATTCTTCCTTGTGAGGGTGGGGAGGCCCTGGCAGAGCTTGCCTGGAGAAGCTGTGTCTGCTCCACCCCTGGAAGTGAACTTGCAAAACACATTTTATAGTAACTGTATTTTTAATTAGCCCATTGCTACAATAATTCATAATGAACTCAGAAATATGGGGAACCTGAATGCTATACTAAGAAAACATTGGGGTTTTTCATCAACATCTGCCTATTTTGGGTTGCATCAGTGAGAAAGAAAATGGTTTACAAGAAAAAGAGCATCTGCTTATCTTTCTGGGACCTGCACAAATCTGTCTTTTAAAAAATCTAAATTAAAATTGTTTGTCAGAAATCAGGTTCCCCCTTTTCATGCTGTCACCTTTAGCACAGAAAACACAGCCATTAGGTTCCCTTTTTACTTTTTTATTAAGATGTTTGCATTCAAAAGTGAAGAGGAGAAAACACAGAGGATTGGATTTCCCCCACCCAATTGTGAGACCCAACAAAGCACAGCCTTTGAAGAGTGCAACTGCAATGACAGGATGACAACCTGTGACATTGGGAGTTGTTCCCAAGGGGCAAAGAAGTGAGAGAGAGGATGAAAAAATAAGGCTGGAGTGGGACTTAGCTAAAGAGGATTAAGAGAATATTTTTTTTTCATTGGGAAAGGGATAATAGAATCCCAAAATGGCCTGAGTTGGAAGCAAGCTCATCCCCCATGGGCAGGGACACCTTCCACTAGCCCAGGTTGCTCCAAATCCCATGAATTTTCTGGTGGCAGAGGATGAACACTTTGTTTTCCTCTAACATTTCTATTCCCTATTGCTTTGAGATATACACAAAAGAAAGGGCTGATCATCAGCAAAATCTCATTATTTCTTTCGACATTACTCAGGGTTCAGGGGTCTGTCCAGCTTCACTTCTATTTTAAGAGCAGGCTAAGAGGCTTCACTCCTATTTTACTGCAATCAATCTCTGCCTTTAGCACCTTCCCCTAAAAAGTATCACCCCCAAACTCATTATCCTTTTGCACTAAGGGAAGTAAAAAGAAATTGTCCTTGAGAAGGTTTTCAGAAGATAAAATGATTTTTCTCCTGATCCAAGGACAACACAAAACTCTCCTTTGGAGAGACCCAGCACAATGCCCTGTGTGACCAAAGTCCCATGTGAGTGCCCAAAATGCAGATTTCCCTCTGCTGCAGCCCCCAGTGAAGGCTCAAACCCCACTGGTGCCACAGGTGAGAACTGGTTCAGAACCACATGGGCAAGTGACACAGAAGTGATGTCCCCAGGACACAGGGCTAAGCTTCAATTTCAATTTCCAGACTCCCTGCAAACCCCAGGGAATGGATAAATTGCCTCTCCTGCTGCTACCCATGCCATGCACTTGCAAGAAATTTTTTTCCTTGATTTAGTCTATTAGAGATATACAGAGTTTAAAAGTCCAGAGTCAGCACCTGGCTCTTGCAATTGGGCATTTATAACACACAGGCAATGGCCAGAAGCTACGAATTACTGATAAAAGTGGAGCTGGTAGGAAAATTCTTTCCATTCCCCTGAAGAACTCAAATAAAATAAAATAGAAAAATCACATTTTAATCTATTCTTACCCCACTGATTTTTATAACTGTCATGAAAAAAAAAACAAAAATTCAGATAATGGCTGTTTATACAGCACACACACACACCCATATGTCAACACACATATACACAATCAACAGTCTAAAATGGATTTTTGAGAGGCTTCAGTATCCAAAGATTTTTAAAAAATCATCCCAATGAGACAATTTCCCTTAGTTAAAAACCCACATTTTTGGTCAAAAAAATATTTCTGTGCAAAAATTTCAGAGAAGTCTAATTTAAGGCTCCAATTTGCTGATGGCTGAAATCCTTTCTAGTCTCTTTTTTCCCTCGAAATCCAAGCTTCAAATGTAAAATGGATAATAAGGCTTTTCTTTTAAGGAATATGCCTGGAGCTGAGGGTTTTAAATTTAAATCTCAGGAGCTGTAACACTGCTCCATCCAAGAGGGGCTCATGGTGGATGTGGCAACCCTCACCTGGTGTTTATTCGAGTAGGATTCAGAGCAGACACCAACCCAGCATTTCTGCTGCGGCAGAGGTAGGGAGAGAAGGGGATGAAGAGAGAAAATGCTGCAATTCCAGCATGAATCCCCCCCAGCACTCTCTGGTTAAGAGGAAAGGAGAAGTGAAGGATCCAGGAAGAGCTCAGAGCCCCTTCCAGGGCCTAAAGGGGCTCCAGGAGAGCTGGAGAGGGACTGGGGACAAGGGATGGAGGGACAGGACACAGGGAATGGCTCCCACTGCCAGAGGGCAGGGATGGATGGGATATTGGGAAGGAATTCCTGCCTGTGAGGGTGTTGAGGCCCTGGCACAGGTTTCCCAGAGAAGCTGTGGCTGCCCCTGGATCCCTGGAAGTGTCCAAGGCCAGGCTGGATGGGGATTGGAGTACCCTGGGATAGTGGGAGTTGTCCCTGCCCATGACAGGGGGTGAAATGAGGTTATTTTCAGGTCCCTTCCCACCCAAACCATTCCATGATTCTCTGATTGTGCCACATGATCCCAACACAATAAAACAGCTGCAAAGAGCTGCCCAGATGTGAAGTCCAGCTCCTCCAAAAGCTGTGGGACACCAGCCTGGCTGCAGCATAAACAGAAAGGAATCTCTGTCGCTGTTCTAGAAAATGCCTGAATTATGTTTGCATAAGACTCTGACAAACAGAATTAATACACAAAAGGTGAATGAAGTCACTTATCTGCCTCTGAGTTGCAAAAGCAATCTGTTAAGAACACAAAAAGAGAGGTTTTTTCTTTTTTTTTTTTTTTTTTTTTCCCATTTGCAGCTTTTATTTTTAACCCTAGGAATGAAAACAGTTTAAATCTACTCCTGTAAGCACTGCCCAGGCACAGGAGTACTCACTCCTTCTCAAACAAGGAGTCAGTCTGCATTCTTTTTGTACTTTGTCTGTAGAAACTTCTGGGTTATTGATAACGTGAGGACAGTGTAGGCAAATAAAAGGTATTAATGCATCTCTTTGTATCTGGAAAGACACACCATGTTCCCTCTCTCCACAAAGAACCCCCCTGGAAACTTCTGGGGTTTTATCTTTCTCTATGTATGCACTCTTGAGAAATGAAGTAGAACAAATGCATTTTCAGAGACTTTTGGACTCAGTGTCATGAAATCAAAGTGAAAATTATTTCAATAACATCACCCAAAGCCTTCTCATTGTGGTGGCAGGGAACCATCCCTTGCTAAAGGACTTACAGGGAGCTGAGCACCTATTTAGACACCATTGTAAATGAAGACAATGCATTTATTTCATTGCTATGGTTACTGAATCAAGTCTGAAGTATAGAAATATGGTGCACAAGGAAAAAAAAAAAAAGGAGATGGAAAATAAATGATACACTGCTTTAGAAATGCAGAGGGAAGATCAAGCAAAACAGGCTACACAGTTTAAGAAACAATTAATTATTAGAACTTTCACAACACATTTGATACGATCTCATTGTAAGCTGATTGCAGCCATTCTTACCCCGGTGTTATCTCATCTCCTCACTTGTACCCATCTCATCTTTTGTCCTGCTGCTGGTGTGGGAAAAACTGCTGGTTTTTATCTGTGAGATGGAGAAAATAAGAGATCACTGCAAACCTAAAGCTCTGTGGGGAGGTTTCTCCTGGGATGGGCTGGGATAGACCCAGAGCCAGACCAGCTCCTCCTCTCTGGCATCTCCACAGAACCTGTTTGGCACAAATGGGCTCCTGGTGGGGCTGAAGGGCAGCACAGGCTCCCTTGAAATTCTGGGGGATTTGAACACACTCAAAGTGTTTCCTGAGGGATGGCTCAAATCACAGAATCATGGAATGGTTTGGGTGGAAAGGGACATAAAAGGGATCAAGTTTCACCCCTGGCCATGGCAGGGACACCTTCCACTATCCCAGGTTACTCCAAGCCCTGTCCAACCTGGCCTTTTCCATGAAATGGAAAGCAAATTGCAGCAACCAGCGGTCCTGGTGAATGAGGCACAATGTGTTCAGGAGCTGGGAGTTCTGCTGGGTCAGATTTTGGTGGCTTGGGAGGTTTTATATGTCTTTGTGACACTTGGGGACATGGTTTAGTGGTGAACACTTTAGTGGTGCTGGGTTAATGCTTCGACTTGGTCATCTTGGAGGTCTTCTCCAGCATTACTTCCAGGGATGGAGCAGCCACAGCTTTTCTGGAAATTCTATTCCAGGGCCTCACCATCTTCACAGCCAGGAATTCCTTCCCAATATCCCATCTATCCCTGCCCTCTGGCAGTGAGAAGCCATTCCCTGTGTCCTGTCCCTCCATTTCTTGTCCCAAGTCCCTCTCCAGCTCTCCTGGAGGTACTGAAAATGCAGAAATTCTGAAGGCCAGTGGGTCAGAGCTTTCTCTCAGTGTTATTCACAGCACCCAGAGTTCTCCATCCAGCCTGGACACATCTGACAAGGGATTCCTGCCCAGCAGGTCTGCTTTGGACATTTCCCCACCAAGAGAGCAGATCCAGGCCAGAGATGGGATCCAAAACTACCAAGATCAGACAAGTAACCAACAGAAATGGTCAACGTCACATTTTAATGCTTGGGAATGCTGCAAAGCTGCATTTTTTGTATTGTCCAATCAAGGTGTTTAAAAGGTTTTCTGAACAAAAACTTTAAAAACTACGGGCCTAAAGACTCTAAATCCCTCTCTCCTTTCTTTAATAACACACAGTCAACAATTTAATTCCCCTCACTCACCCACTGGAACACCTCTGGCTCTGGAGCTGGCAGTCAAATTCTATTTATTTCACAGGATCCTCATCAGAACAATTCCAAATTCAAGGCTAAAAAGGCTGCAGTCAAACTCCTGGGCACAGTGGGTGTGAGGCACAGGGATGACACTCTGAGACAGGATGTACAAAAACCAGGATTAATCCACCTGACACTCTGCTGCCGACTCCTCAAAGCAAATCCAAACAAATTCAGGACAGCAGTTGCAGCAACAGCCTCTCTCTTATTTAAGCAAAGCCAACCACTCAGGCCACTGTGTGCACTTGGCACGCTGAGAAATCACTTTGCCACAGCCAATTAGGAAGAGATCTGATTAATTAGGACTTCTTCATCCTTCTTTTCTGACCAACACATAGCAATGGATTATTTAGTGCATTAAATGGGGTTGTTCAGCTACGCTGCCTCAAACAAGAGCTCTTGTGGGGCCACTGAATGGAGCCAAGAAGATCCAGATGGAATTAAAGCATTCAGATGAATGCTGTTCCCACACAGCCCCGTGCAGGAGCACAGCTGTACCCCAGCCATGGCTATAAAGGAGGACAGGCTGGCTCTACCCTGTCACTTAATATCGTGCCACAGCTCCATGACATGGCACTGGCATCACTCCATGGTGCTGGCACAGCATGTGACAGTCATTGTCCCCATTAGATTCCAGAGGAACTTGTCTGAAATTCCCCCAAGTGACTGAGGAGCCTGAAATTCGCTCAGTTTATTGGGGCTGAGCCTATTCAGCCACTTCATACTCCAAAAGCTGAGAAAAGAGATGGAATCAGACTAATAACAAGGACAAGAAACTCAATAAAATTCCTTCTTTTTAATCTCTGACACAGGATGCAGTTACCAAACAGAGACCAGAAACAAGGCAAGTGCAGAGCTCTGAAAATAACCTTGTTGTATCCCTTACAGCCCCTGGGATCTCTGCTCCCAGAGATCAGCAGTTCCAAAGTCTCCCTAGGAAAGCACAAGTGAGCATCTCAGTGAAAAACAAATTGAAAACCACTTTGCTGAGGTATTTCAGTCTGATTGAGCGTTGCACCAAACCATGTAATTTCCATGAAATGGAAAATAACTGCCTGGTGAGTCGCAGTGAGGAAAAGTGTGGAGAGCAAATTGCAGGAACCAGCAGTCCTGGTGGATGAGGCACAATGTGCTCAGGAGCTGGGAGATCTGCTGGGTCAGATTACAGTGGGCTTGGGAAGTTTTATATGTCTTTGTGACATTTGGGGACATGGTTTAGTGGTGAACACAGTGGTGCTGGGTTAATGCTTGGACTTGGAGATCTTGGAGGTCTTTTCCAGCTTTAAAGACTCTGTTTATATCTGCTCAAGGAAAGGCAAGGTCAAGATCTGTGATAAACACTCAGTTCTTTTTGGATAAAATCTGTGAACTTCATTTTCATCTTTGCTAAACCTTGTTGTGAACTTGCTGCAGTTTCTCTGAGCAGAAGCCATGAAGTGAGGATAAAAAGCTCATGGAATTACAGAATCACAGAACATCCTGAAGGGACTCGCAAGGATCATCAAGTCCAACTCCTGGCCCTGCACAGACACCTCAGAAATCTCACTCTCTCCCTAAGAGCATTATCCAAATGTTTCTGGAGCTCTGGCAGCCCTGGGGTTATGACCATTCCCTGGGGAGCCTGGTCAGTGCCCCAGTACCCTCTGGGGAAAGAAACTCTTCCTAAAATCCAGCCTAACCCTTCCCTGACTCAGCTTCATGCCATTCCCTTGGTTGCAAAGAGCTTAAGTGAAGACAGGCAATAAGAAAATAATCAGAATCCAGAATTTTATTAGCATCCAAAATCCAAACTGAAACATTGAACTTGAACTGAAACATCCATGAGACTGAAGGAGGAGAAGCAACCCTACAGAGAAATTGGTGCAACTTGGAAGCAACTTTCAGTAGAAGCTGACAAAGAATCGCCTCAACCTATGGGAAAAGTTATGTGAAAAATGAGCCATTAGAGCCTGAAAGTCACCCATTATTTTGCTTAAATGTGCATGAACTTGTGTTTCTCTTCCTGGAAGTGGCCCAAAGGAGCAGCCAACAAGTGCATGGAGAGAACTCCAAAGACTCTGGCACAAAGTACTGAAAAGAGAGGTTTCTTTGGAAAGTAAACTCGCTCTCCCAAAGGGGATGAGTAAGCAGACATTTACCTTGCAGGCAAATGAAAGCTTTCAAAGATGTCATTCACAAAACCGCCCTCAAAGGGAGAGCAGAGTGACTGAATCCAGGCAGGAAATTAAGAAACGGAGCAGGGACGGTCATTTTGATGAGAAGACTCAAAGAGAACAGAAAAAAGAAACAAGGGGCTCTGTGCAGTGCTGTTATCTCCTTTGACTGGGTCCCATTAATACAAATCATTTAAGAGACTGATGAAAAGAATAGGAATCTTTAAATAAAGCACAACTCTTTCAAAGGTATAACTCTGAGTTTCTGAATTTCTCTTCCCAAATACACCCAAATACATCCCAGCAGGACAGACAAGCTTGTGCTGTATGGATTATCCAGTGACAGGGGTATTGTCATGGAAACATGAGCTTTGTTCAAAAGTGATCACTAACTCCTGCTCGCCCTTCATATCTTAATAATAGACTTTTTAAAAATTTTTTATATTATTAAATCAGTGACAGACTATGGGCCCAAATCTTCTCCTATCTCCTGTATGGATTTCTTCCTGGATTTCAGCTGGTTTTTTTCTCATTTACAGCCTGACTGTAGCAGTGGCCCATGGGCACAGCCCACAGGAAAAACTGGTCTGATTCAGGAACACCCCATCATTTTCATGGATGGACACAACTTCTTTAGTCTAAGAGCCAGTGAACACATGACAGATGTGAAGAATACAACTGTCACCTCAGGACATCTAATAAAATAAATGAAATGGGATTCTTCTCCAGAAACTTTGCACCTGGGATTTATAGGAAGAAATGCAGATATGGGCCTTGGGGACATGGCTCAGTGGTGGCCTTGGAGGTGCTGGTAGAGTGAATGGTTTTGATGATCCTGAAGGGCTTTTCCAATCTGAGTTAATCTGTTGTGAACTCACAAAATTATACAGGTTTGTGAGTGCAGTCTGGTGACTTTGGACCATCTCTTAATATGTGTGGGTTTAGAACAGGCTTTTCTCCACATTTTGGGCCCAGTCAGCCATCGCTGCAACCCCGGACAGGCATGAGGTTGGGAGAGATGAAGGCAGAGGCCACAAAAAAAAAAAAAAAAACAAACAAAAAATAAAGAAACAAAACAACAACAACAACCTCACAAAAAAAAAAAAGGCAGGAAGAAGAAAGTCTGGAGACATTTAGGTGAGAGATGTATAATGTCTGCCAGGTTGGTATCTGAAGCAAAATTCATAAAATCATGGAATGGTTTGGGTAGGAAAGGATCTTGAAGATCATCTCATTCCACTCCCTGCCATGGGGAGGGACTCCTTCCACTATTCCAGGTTAATCCAAGCCCTGTCCAACCTGACCTTGGACATTTCCAGGGATCCAGAGACAGCCACACCTTCTCTGGTCAATCTGTGCCAGGGCCTTCCCACCCTCATAGGGAAGAAGAATTATTCAGCTGAAAAACATCTTTAAGATAGAATCAAAGCCTTTAACTACAACTTACTTTTCCAAAGTTTTCTATGAAACTCTCAAAAATCCGATCCTGTTACTGAGCGGAAACATCAGTGACTTCCACCAGTGCAGGCCCAGAAAAACCGAGCTCAGATTTATTTCTCAGTTGCATCTGTGTAGCTGCACCCTCCAGATGCATTATTTTAAAATGCAGGGAAACGGTTCTGTTTAATTATTTTGCTCACAAAATAGTTGGGATGGTGGGTATTGTTACTTTAATGGCACACGAGCACCCTGAAGGCTGCTGGAATGGTCACTGACGAGCTTGGAACGGAGTTTTACAACAGTGCAACATTAAGAGCAGAGTTAATTTTTAAAAAGAGTGTGAAATCTATGTCCACCACCCTCTTCCTCCTCCCTCCACCCCAAGCCCCCCAAACCCTGGGTCTGGCTGGTTTTTCTGATCCCTGGAGCTTGATGCATGTTTGATTCACAGACTGCAGCATGTCTGCACCAGATGGCCCCGAGTTAATGAACACAAACTCATCACTTTTACTCACGAGGGAAATGTGCAGCTCAATCTGACTTGTACTCGACAACTAAAAATATTTGAGTATTTTTAGTGAGCGTTTTACTGTTACAAAATGGCATTTGAGGAAAGCAGTAAAAGAACACAGCCTCCCCAACAAATGGACTTGCACAGATGAAGAGCAGAGCTGCTGCCTTTCGCCCTCCCCATCCCAGCTAACATATTCCCAAACCTTCCAACTGGGAGCAGCACAGAAGGAAAGCTGTAAGACCTGGGCCTCCTTCAGGCACCATTTGCAGAATTTCTCCTGAGCTTGCTGAAAGCAGGATTGGGACCTGAGTTTGCTACCACAGCAGGTTGGAAAGGATATGGGCCATAATCTCAGCATAAAAGAAAGGGAATGCCTGGAAAATCCCAGAACTGTGATTTTTTTTTTTTATGCTGGTTAGTGAACTGTCTGCTCAAGGTCACTGTGACCACGAAATCCTGGAATGGTGTGGGTTGGAAAGGACCTTAAAGCTCATCCCATTCCAGCTCCCTGCCATGGGCAGGGCACTTCTCACTATCCCAAATTTCCACAGTTGTGCACAAGACACAACACTTTGAGAACATAAAACACATGCAAACCCCAGCATTACACTGCCATGATATTCAAAAGATTTTTCTCCATTTTCTCCAAGGAACCAAGAGCTGTTTGTTAAAGCATGGAACCCAAATTCCTCAGTCTACAATCCAAAAATGTATTAATTGTTTTCCTTCGACCAGCAGGCACAAAATCAGGATGGCAAACATGTGAGTGACATTCCCAGAATTTAAAGGAATATTGGTTTCACTTTTACTCAAAAAGCTGTTTGGTATGCCAACAGTTTAATTGAATTGTAGCTGGAATGTGACTTCCTGACTACTCTCAAGCATTTGATTTCACACAGAATTGTTTGGTTTGGAAAAGCCCTCAGAGATGACTGAGTCCAACCAGTCCCCAGCACTGCCAAGGCCACCACTGACCCATGTCCCCAAGTGCCTCTCCCAGGTGTTGGAACAAGATGATCTTTAGGGTCCCTTCCAACCCAAACCACTCCATGATTTCATGATTTACCAAGTTTATATTAATTTGTGGATCCCAGCTCCCACTGGCTTTGTCTCCCATGAAAAAACTTCTCTAAAATAGATTTATCTTTGCAATGGTGTGGCATAATGACATTATGGGATCACAGAATCATTAAGGTTGGAAAAGCCCTTGAAGATCAATGAGTCCAATCATTCCCAGCACTGCCAAGGCCACCACTGACCCATGTCCCCAAGTCCCACATCCACATGGCTTTTAAATCCCACCAAGGATGAGGACTCCAACACTGTCCCGGGCAGCAGTGCCAGGGCTGGACAACTTTTGGTGAATAAATTGTTCCCAATATCCAATCTCAGCCTCTCCCAGCACAACCTGAGGCCATTTCCTCTCATGCTGTCCCTTGTTCCCTGGGAGAAGAAAGTGAGGAAGTCCCACTGAGCCTCCTTTTCTCCAGGCTGAGCCCTCCCAGCTCCCTCAGCTGCTCCTCCCTAGACTTGTGTTCCCACACCATCACAAAATGCAATTCCTAAAAAAAAAAACATATGGAAAACTCTGGAAACTTGTCAGAGGCTCTGCACGTTGATGTAAATATTTCAGCAGCAGTACACAAACCCTTCAGGTGTGCAATTCCAGCTCCACAGGAGTATTCTCACAGAGTGTGTGGATTGTCTTGATGGCATTTTACTCTCTAACTACAAATATTCCCAACTAATCCCATCTCCATTGCACACTGGAGACAAATTATGAGTTATTAAAGAGCAAAGTACCAATCTAACACCAGTGTCAAGCAGGGTATTCCCAATGGTTGAGCTGATAAAAGAGAGGAAAACCAGAGGATGCTGAGAGGCCTTTGTTGTCTCCTAAGGCATGGAAGAACTATCCAAGAGAAACACCCATCAAGGTCACATTCATCACTAGGTGCTGGAGGAAATCCCAAAGCTTTGCTTCCTGCTCTTTGTGCTGCCTCAGTCAACCTTCTTCTCTTCCACAGTTCTCCAGTAAAATCCAAGGAATATTTGCTGCTTGGCATGCAGGGATCAGCTGCCATCAGGGCATTGCACCATGCCAGGACAGGAGATCCCATCTCATCAGGATCATCCAGGAATCAGTGCTGGGGTGCAATCTCACAGCCATCACAAACTGGGCAGGATGCACAAACCCTGCTTCTCTCAGGATCTCTGTTCTCTCTCTCTCACACACACAAATCAAATAATTCTAAAACTTGCTTTAATGTGAAGCAAAAGCAAGCACAGAAACCTTGACAGCCTTAATATTTTCTAAGAAACAGAATTTGTTTTCTGACATGTCCCACACAAAGTCTACAAAGCATAATAGAAATACTGGAAATAAATCTGCTTTAATCAACCAAGGGAGTCAAAATTCAATTTAGAATGGAATATTGTGACTTCACCACTCCAATACTTCCTGTTGATACACACTGTGATGCAGTGAAGCTACAAACCGGACACATTCTCTAGTTGGAATTCTTTCATTCAGACTCCTCTAAAGACTCAAATGGCTCTAGGAGGTACTTCTTTATCTCATTTATCTCTCCTCCAATGCAAACTTTCTGATGCACAAGTTGTTCACTCTCCCCATCCTCTACAATGGGGTGGAGTGGAATGGATATGGAACCTGAGAGGTCTTTAAGGGAGCAGGGACCATCTATCACCTGTGACAGGACAGAGTAATAGGACAAGGGGGAATGGTTTCAGACTAAAAGAGGAGAGATTTAGATGAGATATTGGGAAGGAATCTTTCCCTGTGAGGGTGGGCAGGCCCTGGCACAGAGTGCCCAGAGAAGCTGTGGCTGCTCCTGGATCCCTGGAAGTGTCCAAGGCCAGGCTGCAGCAACCTGGGATAGTGGAAGGTGTTCCTGCCCATGGCAGGGGTGGGAATGAGATGGTCTTTAAGGTCCTTTTCAACCCAAATAACTCCATGATTGTATAAAGTTACCAGTATTTCCTACACACTGATTTCAGCTCCTTGCAGAGCAGGATTGCTCTGCAGCGCTGGGCTGGTGTCTGCCATCAGGAAAACTCAGCACATGTTCCTAAGGCAGATTTCCCCCTTCACCTTCTCATTCTTTCCTTACTCACCCCACTTTTAAACACAAGCTGAGGCAAAAAAAAATGATATTTTAGCCTATGCCCATGCACCATTAAAAATAGGCATGCAGCACTTCCCATGCATAATTCATTCTTCCTGTATTTCCAGTCAAGACGTCTTCACTTTGCAAGTGCAAAGTGACAATTCTTGCAGATTTGGGAAATAATCCTTTACATCTGTTACAAGCTAGCAGACACCATTTGGCAAGTGTTAAAAAATACCATATAGGACCAGGACTGCGGTGTCTGTTTGGTTATGAGCACTCATGGTCTAAAGTCTGTAGGAAAAAAAAAAGAAAGAGATGGCTTGAATGTTCCTTCCTTCTAGCAGACATATTCCAGTTTTCCAGCCATTTATCTCTCTTTTTGTGTTATATCCTCCTTATTCCTCACTCTCTTTCTCATGTGTCAGAGAATCTCTTGAGTTGGAAGGGGATGATCCACAAGGATCATTGAGTCCAAATCCTGGCTCTGCACAGGACACCCCCAAGGATCCCACCATGTGCCTGACAGCATCATTTCCCTGGGTTTCCTTGTTTTGCAGATTTGGGGTTGGATTTTTATTTAATTTTTCAGTCTTTAATGCCGACCCTTCAGCCACCTTTATTATGCCAGACACAATAAGTTCCAGGTTCTGGTGCCCTGTTCACGCAGTCCAACTCCCGTGGGCCTCTCCCCATCTCCATTCCTCTCCCCATCAGCATCATTTCCCTGGGTTTCCTTGTTTTGCATAATTTTTGGGTTGGATTTTTATTCCGTTTTTCAGTCTTTAATGCTGACCCTTCAGCCACCTTTATTAAGCCAGACACAGAATAAGTTTCAGGCTCTGGTGCCCTGTTCACGCAGCCCAACTCCCGTGGGCCTCTCCCCATCTCCATTCCCCCTCTCTCTGCCTTTCCCACCAGCCCACGCTTTTCCATCAGCCCAGCCAGTCTCTACCTCTGCCTTCACTTCCCCATCTCCCTAATTTAGCTCTGCTTTTAAGTCTCATTAGCCCTGCCTCAAAGCGTGAGCAGCAGCGCTGTCACAACAAAAGGAGGGAGAGCGCTCGCAGCCCCGCTCCGGCAGGGCGAGGAGCATCTCCCTGCATACTAATGCTGCTTTAATAACGCTGCCCGAGCACCCCGAGCCTGTGCTCGCACTCTGCAGGCTCGGGAGGAGCTGGGAATGCCGGATCTGCCTGCACAGGGGGAGTTGAGATGATGGGTGAATGCACATTTCAGCCGAGTTTGCCATCACAGCAACATCCCCCAGCCCTGACTCTTCTCCCCGCGTCTCATTTGGATGTTTTCTCCTACTCTAACACCACCCTTTTTCTCCCTGCGCTTAAATTGTCTCCATTTGCATTCCAGTCCTCTGCTGGAAGCGGTAATAGCAGCGGTGCCATCCGCACAGCTAAGTAAAGCAATATATTATTTAATTAAAATGATGCTGACGCTGCAGCCGCGCTCACGCTCCGCCTCCGCTGCCGGCAAAGTCGGGTCAGCAAAAAACGTCCCCGATGCTCCGGGGACACGATCCCGCCACCTCATCTGAAACTGCAAAAGCTCCTTGAGCATCCTCCGAGGTTCCCCCTCGGAAGGAGCTCGGGACTTGCAAGCGCTGCCTCGGGCATGGCTGGAGGGAGCCCGGAGCACGCAGGGAGCGACAGAGCCTCGGCTGCGCTGCCCAAGGAGGAATTGGCTTTTATCGGTGTCGTGCCGGCAGAACAGCTGGGAAAAACACACACCCAGAGTCGCAGCCAGGCAGGTTCTAAGGAGTCACATCTAATCACGGAATCACAGGATGGTTTGGGGTTGAAAGGGATGGTAAAGATCGTCTGGTTCTAACCCTCTGCCACGGGCAGGGACACCTCCCACTAGAGAAGGTGTGAAGGGGGAGGAATAGAGTTCTAAGCTTATTTCAAGTTTCAGAGGTGAAACTCTAAAATATCTGTTGTTTTTTTTTTTTTTAAACAAGGGAGGGGGAAAAGCCACTCTTAACCTGTCCTTTTTCAGGTTGAATTTGAGGAACTTTAGACCTGCTGGATGAAACATATTGATTTTTCCATTTGTGGTTTTGATGGGAATTTAATTGCAAAGCGCTGTAAACAGCGGCTTGAAAATTGTCTGCAGTGTGTTCCACAGGAAAAATGTGGAAAAGGGGGTTAAAAAAAACCCAAACATCCAAGGATTTTTTTTCTTATCTCCCATCTCCCAGAATTTGAAATCCCAAGCACTTCACTCACTGCCTATAGAGAGACACCACATTTTGTCAGCACAGCTCATCATGAAACTTGCTGACAATTAATTTTTCATCTTTTATTTTCCTCATTTTTATGTAATTGGAAATGATCAGAAGGATTTACATCAGCAACACTTCAATAAACTGAAAAAGGAGGTAACACCCCAGCCCTCTCCTTTAGGCTTGATTTGCTTAATGTGAAACAACGGGGCAAACAAAATCCAACACTTCTGAAGTTGCTCCACAAACCCATAATGGGTTCAAATATCCTTTATTGTTTCTAGATCAAAAAAATGCCAAGGAGAAGCCTGGAGAAGGAAGGAGTGACAGGGTGGCAATGCCACATGGAGAGATCTTTTTAACAGCAAACAGGAAAGAGTGACACATCCCACAGATTTCCTCTACTTGTTTTTTAGAGAAAATTACCTGCACAAGGCTTTGGTGGTGTCACTGTAGGAACTTGCCAGCGTGTGAAATGAGCTTTTAATTTAGTTCTGGCCTGGAATGTGAGTTTTTTCCCCAAACTTCTCCCACTAGTTGCAGCCCCTGCCACAGCAAGGCTCACAATGGGAATGTGCTCTCCCAGAACTGGAGCCCAAGCTCAATTCAGGCCTGAGCTAAGGGATGACACAGCTGTCTGTTCACTTAGTGACAATTCCACATGTTTTGCTTTCTCACCTGGAAGCGTTTCATGTTTGGGATGGTAGTTAAATATTCCCTTTATCTGCAAAGCCTCAGACAAATCTGGATGTGTTTCTGTGTTACCCTGGCAATAGAATAATGGAATCATGGAATGGTTTGGGATGGAAAGCACCCTGAGCATCACCTCCTTCCACCCCCTGCCATGGTGAGGGACACCTTCCACTACCCCAGGGTGCTCCAAGCCCTGTCCAACCTGGCCTTGGACACCTCCAGGGATCCAGGAGCAGCCACAGCTTCTCTGGGAAAACATTCCAGTGCTTCCCCACCTTTGTCTGCACCAGGAGATTTCATCTTTCAGCTTCCCAAAGCCCAGGAGAAAAGGGTTGCTTTTTGTTAGATTTGAGGAGGATCTCAAGAAAATGAGGATATTTTCATCTGACAGTGATACCTTCTTTTCTCAACTTTCCAGAAAGCTCCTGGCAAACTTCTCCACGGATACAATATTAATTAAACAGATCTAGCAGTGGGATGCAGCATTTTTTCCTCTCTCTAAGCTGTGCATAAAATAATATCATGTCCCTCACAGCCTAATAGTGGCACATAGAAATGGAACAGCATTATCAGTGCAGTGTGAGGATGAGAAAGCCATCACATGGCAGGCAGTCCCAGGATGATAGTATCTGTCCCACATTGTATTATTTTGGGAATAATAAATATTATATGTAGGAAAACACGATGCCAAAAGAAGCTTGGTCATCCCACAGAGCTTGTGACAGATGGCAATTCCAGCTCTATAATCAAGGCAATAATTAACCTCCTAGGTTAAAAAAATCAAAGGGCATTTGTAATCTACTTCTCCACATCAGGGATATGCTGGAATATTCTGCAGTGTTTTAAAATACTCTGATAACCTGAATTAAATATGGTTCCTGACAGAAAAGCTCTACTCCTGCAGCAGAAACAATGCACCACCAACATCTAGGATTTACTTGATATCTTTTGGAAAAATGGAGCCTGAAATTTGAAAACAGGATCTGTTCAAAAGACCTAAATCCACTTTTGCATCCATACACAGACTATCTATCATTTTACTCCATGAATCACAGATCTTTTTACTTTATTTATTCAATGCCTGAAAAAGCTAATTTCTGTCCTTTAGCTGCTTGTGATCTGTATTCCCTCTGAATTCAGTGGTGGTAATAAATTCTGTGTCTATCATTTGCGGGTAAACTGGTTGGACTTTCTGTTTATGTTAATGTTTATAATTTCCAATAACATTTTTAAGCTGAAAATGGTAAAATTAATTTTCAAAATAAATAGGATGTGTGTGAGTTTGTATCAAATACGACCTGCTGGAGTGAATCCTTGGAGATGCTCCAAGGGCTGGAGCCCCTCTGAGCTGGAGCCAGACTGGGAGAGCTGGGAATATCCAGCCTGGAGAAGGGAAGGCTCCAGGGAGTCCTTGGAGTTCTCCCTGGTCACAGAATTTGCTGATTTTCTGTAGACCAAAATGTTTCAGTCCATCTGACTTTGCAACTTGTGGTGTTGTACAAACAGCTGGGAATAGTGGGACACACGAAACATAGGGCCCAGGAAATCGAATACTGATCTACTGGCTCCCCCAATTAATCTATAAATTCATAATGGCTGGGCACAGAATGCAGTACAATGGTTTAATGTAGTCACAGCTTTTTTTTTTTTTTTTTTTATGGGGAAAATTGAGGAGAAATAAGTTGATAAAATAGTAGCACTCTGTAGTGATGGGGCCACAAGTCTGGAAAATCTCTTCCCATGTTATCCAGCTGAGTTTCCTGCCACTGGAAGCTCACATCCCTCCTTTCATGAACTTTGCATACCCTGTGGCATAAATTGTCAGATTTCTCACCTCTTCTATTCTGTTTGGGCAGCTGTTCCTGAGCCCAGCTGCTCTAATGATTATAAAGCAACTGATTTCCAATCCTAAACATAAAGATGGGCAATTTACACCCACCTGCATTTGTGCTATCATCGTACTTCACCCTGAACAGCTTTTCCCCTTCTTCCTGAAATTTATTTTTACTATTTCTAAGGAAAAAAAACCAAAAAAAAACAAAAAACAAAAAACAAAAAACAACTCTTTGCTTGCTCAGCTTGTTTGCTAGGTAACAAATCACAGTCTCACAGTCTTTTTGTGCTCAATACTTTCATGTTCCCTGATCACCCCATTCCTCAGTTCTACAGAAAATATTTTGGCCAGCAGATCCCAGAATTACCCAGTGCCACCCAGTGCCTCACAGTGTCACCCACAAGTGTCCCCAGGTCACAGAATCACAGAATGGCTTGAGTTGGAACGGACCCTAAAAGTGCATCTGGTCCATCTCCCCTGCCATGAGCAGGGCACCTTCCACTGGACCAACCAATGGTCCTTGTCTGCTTGGATAATTGAGAATCTTCAACCAC
This sequence comes from Melospiza melodia melodia, assembly GCF_035770615.1. Lineage (NCBI taxonomy): Eukaryota > Metazoa > Chordata > Aves > Passeriformes > Passerellidae > Melospiza > Melospiza melodia. The sequence goes on from NC_086196.1 coordinate 137,124,933, forward strand.
CAGAGAAATTTTCAAATTTGATCATTGAGAATCTCCAACCACCAGAGAAATTGCCAAATATTCTATCAGTTTTCTCAGCAGGCACGATGACACCCATCTGCATGAGGTGAGTATTGCAGGAGTATTCCTTGATTTCATCGCAGTTCAAGGAACCAGTGTAAATCCTTCTCATTCCCAGAAGTAATTCTGTGGAATGACTTCATTCATCCTGGGAAATGGAGCATGCTGAGTCATCCATCAGTCCCTGTGGTCCAGAAGAGCAACTGGGCTCACATCCAAGCTGCCAGACCCTGCTGCTCCCAAGGGTCTGGTCCTGCTGGAACTGTCTCTTGGGAAATATCCCCTGACACCCTCAGACCTCTCCTGGGCTTTGGAGCTCCTAAGGCTAAAACCATGTTTGGGACCACTCCAGCAGCTGAGGATTGTGCTCAGGGCAGGGCAGCACCTGGGCCAAGCACACCATGGTCAGCCTGGATTCCACCTGGACCCATAACAGAGAATAAAACAGCCCAAACTGGGGTCCAGTAAGTGTAGCTCACCCCATGACCCAGCTCTGGATGACTCTTCTGTCGCAGACATCTTTTACAGAAAATACTTCCCTTAGGATTTTTCCTCTTGAGAAGCTGAGAGGCCTCAGGAACAAAATGTAAACAATGATTATCTGCTGCTGTGGAATGCAACAGGTGGGTCTGTGATTGGTTCATGTTGGACGTTTGTAATTAATGGCCAATCACAGTCAACTGGTTTGGACTCTCTATCCGTGATGGAAGCTTTTGTTATCATTCTTTTCTATTCTATTCTTAGCCAGCCTTCTGATGAAATATTTTCTTCTATTCTTTTAGTATAATTTTAATATAATATATATCATAAAATAATAAATCAAGCCTTCTGAAACATGGAGTCAGATCCTCGTCGCTTCCCTCATCCTAAGACCCCTGTAAACGCCGTCACACTCTTCAGCAGAGAGATCTGCTGGAAAACTTCAGATTGGATTCAGTTGCTCAAATTCGGATTTACTTTGATGTCCATCCACTGTCCCAGAAGGTCAAAGGACTTCTCCAAATCCTTTCACCCTACACAGCCCCACACAAATGGCACAGATACCCTGAAGAGTCACACATTGCACCACGTGCAATTTTTCCTCTACCAATTTTTCCTCTACTATCCCCTACAGAATTCCCAAGCCATCAGATATTTGTGTTCAAGTTTTAGAAGCTGGAGTAGCTCATCCAGGGTGGATCAGCCAGGTCAGGGCACATACGGGGCTGTTGTAGAGGAAAAAGGTTTGGGAGTTCTACATCAAGGCCCACTAACCCAAGACAAAGAGGGAAGATGGCCAGAGAAAGAAGAATGAGAACAGACATGGAGATAGAAAAAAAGCCAGCAGGGAGGTGAGGACCATGATGGAGCTGCTGGAGAAACTCCAGAGGAGGCCATGGAGATGTTCCAAGGGCTGGAGCCCCTCTGCTCTGGAGCCAGGCTGGGAGAGCTGGGGGTGCTCACATAGAGAAGAGAAGGATCCAGGGAGAGCTCAGAGCCCCTTCCAGGGCCTAAAGGGGCTCCAGGAGAGCTGGAGAGGGACTGGGGACAAGGGATGGAGGGACAGGACACAGGGAATGGCTGCACACTGCCAGAGGGCAGGGATGGATGGGATTTGGGGAAGGAATTGTTCCCTGTGAGGATGATGAGGCCCTGGCACAGGGTGCCCAGAGAAGCTGTGGCTGCCCCTGGATCCCTGGAAGTGTCCAAGACCAGGTTGGATGGGGCTTGGATCAACCTGGGATAGTGGGAGCTGTCCCTGCCCATGGCAGAGGGTGGAATGGGATGGGCTTTAATGTTCCTTCCAATCTAAACCATTCCTTGATTCTAAGATAATTAGCAACAATTAAGGCTTCACTAAAAGTGAAGTCACTGGACTTTTTCCAGTCCGTGCAGGGTTACAAAACCACACTAGAAACAAAACCTGCTGACCAAGATATACTTTGTGGTTTTTTGCTCGGAGATTGAATTATTTCATTTTTGTCTTTTCTAGCATGGGCAAATTCCAAAAGGATAAGTTGAAATGGAAAAACACTCCATGGCTTTTTTTTTTTTTTTTTTTTTTTTGCAGGCTGCAGTTTTCCATTGACCCAGCAGCATTAATAAACATTGCAGAGCTTTCTGAGGGGAAGATTTCCCATCCCCTCTGTGCTCTACCTCATTACCTTTTCATTTTGTTTTGTTTGCTTCTTCCTGTCAGGATAAACACGAGGCACTGTCAGGCAAACAGAAGGTCGGGGGATGACATTTTTTAATGTTCACAGAACAACCTGACCTCCTGCTCACAGCCACTAAAAGGGAAATAAGGAAACCCCCTGTTTTAAGTCCTAAATGCTAACGAGGTTCTCTATTTGATTTGTTTCTCCTTCCCAGCAACACTAATTTCAAATTACACCACTGACTCAATTAGCAAAATGTTGAATTTGGTGAGACTTTGTATAATAAAATGTCCCAGTAACAAAAAGGAAGCCAGCAGTGGTTTGGTGTCAGTAACTAAATCCATTTTAATGGGCTATTTTAATTAAACAAATTAAATTAATGATGGCCTCTGCACCATGATGAATTGCACAATTTAATAGATCATTGCTATTTGCTAATCCCTTTTTTAATATTATCTTCTAACACAGATCCACACATAGACACACAAGTCATAAAATAAACTCAAGCAAGAAAAACAATCAATCGGTGCAAAAGGGCCAAATAATGGAAAATGTGGGATGATCTTAGTTCAAAAAAAAAAAACCCAAACATTTTTAGTTGAGGTTATGGCAGTTATTCACCATTATGGGATAATGGAAACCAGGTGGAATCTACAGTGGCGTTCAGGTTGGATATCAGGAGGAATTTCATCATGGAAAGGGTTGTTCAACACTGGAAGGGGCTGCCCAGGGAGCCATCCTGGAGGTGTCCAGGGAAGGTCTGGATGTGACACTCAGTGCTCTGGGCTGGGTGACAAACTGGGGATCAGTCACAGCCTGGACTCAATGGCCTTGAAGGTCCTTCCCACCCTCAATGATTCTGTGAGGGGGAGGACCCTGATAATTTCATCATCTTTAATGGAGATCTAACTTTATTTTTTGGCTATGTTTAGAAGGCAATGGTAGGATTTAAAGATTGGAATTGGTGACATTGGAGGTTTTTTCTGACCTAAATGATTCTGTGATTTTGAATGTGATTTACCCAACACCTCGAGGGATTCAAGTCAGAGCTGAGCCAGTCTAGAGGCTGCGAAGCCTTTCTGCTCACAGGCAAAAAGGGGGAAAAAAGGTGTTTATAAGGACTGCTAATGACAAATAGAAATGGAATGTCCTTAGAGATGGTTGGGATTTCCATGCAGCTGGAAGAGGGTCCATAAAACACATGGGAACACGAGCAAGACTGAGGATAAAATAGGAAGAAAAGCAGCACCTTAAAGCTGACAGACAACCATAAATACTAGAGATTGTGGCAAAGGCTCCTCTTGCGCCACAGCTTTCCATAAAAAATCCAGTTTGCCATAGTTTTCCATAAAAAGTCCCATTTGGGCTATTTCAGAACTGCACCAAAGCTCCACAGACACCAGGCTCCAACTGATTTTAGAGGATTTATTTATCATGTCATTGACAACTACTGAGGCTGAGGGGATCTGAGGTCTGGCTTGCTGACAAAGACTCCAAGAAAGATTACATGGGATTAAATGGGAATAAGTGACAAATGGAGTGAAGAAAAAGATGCAAGGTGCAAACACAGCTGGATAATAAAATCATACAAAGTACAGCAGGAATGCTGAAGACGTAAAATATTCTTCACAGAAGATGAAACATTTGGATTTAGAATCTTGGAATTCCAAGGATTACAGGAAATGGAATAAAAATCGCTTTTCAATGAAAATAAATAAAAGAAGCATGGAGCTGAAAAGAACCTGTTCATGTGTCACAGAGAGAGCTCTTCAGAGTTCTCTAAAGTACATCCAGCACCAAATTCCCCTCACCCAGGCAGGACCTGTCTATCTGGAGATGTGTCAGAGATCAGGATCATCCATGTGCCCACACACGGGCACAGGAGGCACAACCTTCATCCCTGACAACCTGTCCTTTCCCAGGTGTTGGGACAAGATGATCTTTAGGGTCCCTGCCAACCCAAACCACTCCATGATTTCGTGGTTTACCAAGTTTATATTAATTTGTGGATCCCAGCTCCCGCTGGCTTTGTCTCCCATGATAAAAGTACTCTAAAATAGATTTATCTCTGCACACACAGGCACAGGAGGAACAACCTTCATCCCTGACTACCTCTCCCCTCCCAGGTGTTGGAACAAGATGATCTTTAGGGTCCCTTCCAAGCCAAACCACTCCATGATTTCATGGTTTACCAAGTTTATATTAATTTGTGGATCCCAGCTCCCGCTGGATTCATCTCCAAAGAAAACGCTGCTCTAAAATAGATTTATCTTTGTAATGGTGTGGCATAATGACATTATGGAATCACAGAATCATTAAGGGTGGAAAAGCCCTTGAAGATCACCGAGTCCAACCATTCCCATCACTGCCAAGGCCACCACTGAGCCATGTCCCCAAGTGCCACATCCACGTGGCTTTTAAATCCCTCCAGGGATGGGGGCTCCTAACACTGCCTTGAACAGCTCTGCCTGGACTGGACAACACTTCCCATGAAGGAATTGTTGCTAAAATCATTATTCTGATTCCAGTCTACAAAGAATGTTTAAAAATTAAGAAATGGGCTCTGTATTTTAGTCAACTCCCTTTTAGCTGAAGTTGAGAATCCTGGCTCAGAATCCTGGTGTTTGTACCTGAGGGGACAGAGGAGTGAAGAAGCCCCAGACAATGCGGCAGGATGCTAATTCAGGCTTCCTAATGAATTCAGAGTCAGAACAAATCAAAGAAGAACTGCATTTAAAATAATTATTAAAAAAAAAAAAGCACAGCTACAGGTGTAGATTGTGAACTGGCATTATCCTCCCTTGTTTAAAAAAATGACATGGTAATTCTAATGACAAACTCTGTTATAAATAGACACTTAATTACAATATCTTAGGTCTGGCATCTGCATTTTCACCACCTTAAAGGCAGAAGACAAGGAGGGTTCACTGCAAACTGAAGACCTGAACAAGACAAAAGGAAATGTGAAGTTCAACCAAACCCAAAATCTGCTGCTCTTCACACCCTTCATTCACTGCTGGCCTGCAGGTTCTTTTCCCAGGAGAAGGAAGGAAATCACCCTGGAATGTCCTGGATGCTGCCACCCATGGGAGCCCTTCTCTCCAAACACCCCAGCCCTCTGATCAAGGGACAATGGACATCCTGCACCTGAATTTGGCCACTTTGAGCATTTTTTCCCTCCTCTCCCTCCCAGTCCATGGGTCCAGTGGCTCCAGCAGCTGCCATAGAAACCAAAGTGCTGCTCTGCAGCACAAGGAGCAGATGTCACACACGGAGCAGCAGCAATGGGAATGTGGGGAGGGGGGTGGATGCAGGAGGAGGAGGAGGAGGGAAAGCAGCATCACACATTCAGAATGAAATGTTCCCACCAGAGGGAGTGAGTCATTCCTGAAGTAAAGTGCAAAGCTGCAGGAATTTTTTTTTCCCTGCTGCTCTCAATGCACATCTGCAAACACAGAGTACAAATCTCCACCCTGTGCTGGATGCAGGGGGAATGGAGCAGCAGAGGATGAGGAGCAGGTGGGGGGGACTTAATGTTTTCTTTGCTTCATTCTTTAACAATCAGACCAGTTGTTCTCCAGAGAGAAACAGGGAGCAGAAAGAATCCTGTAATCCAAGGCTGTTATCAACCTGCTACAAGCCCATGGGGTGGGGTGGGATCCACCCAGAGATGCTGAGGGAGCTGCCAGAAGCACTCCCTGAACCACATTCCATCATTTCCCAACATCCTGGCAAGCCAGGGTGTCGCAGACATCTTTTGTGAAAAATCCTTTTCTTTAGGATTTTTCCTTCTGAGAAGCTGAGAGGCCTCAGAAACAAAATGTAAACAATGATTATCTGCTGCTGTGGAATGCATCAGGTGGATTTTTGATTGGCCCATCTTGAATGTTTACAATTAGTGGCCAACCACAGACCAGTTACCTTGGACTCTCTGTGCGAGCCACAGATCTTTGTTATTCATTCCATTCTATGCTTAGCCAGCCTTCTGAGAGAAAAACCTTTCCTTCTATTCTTTAGTATAGTCTTAATGTAATATATATATCATAAAATAATAAATCAAGCCTTCTGAACATGGAGTCAACATTCTCGTTTCTCCCCTCATCCAAGAACCCCTGTGACCACTGTCACACCAGGGAGATTCCAATCCACTGGAAGGCAGCAAATGTGACTCCCATCACACCAGTGGACACAGAGCCATCGTTTGTGGACGGTGAATCCGTCACACAGGACAACAGGAAATGGCTTCAAGATGCACCAGGGGGGTTTAGATTGGATATTAGGAAAAATTTATTTCTCAAAAAGGTTGCCCACCCCTGGCAGAGCTGTCCAGGGCAGTGCTGGAGTCCCCATTCCTGGAGGGATTTAAAATCCACGTGGTTGTGGCACTTGGGGACATGGGTCAGTGGTGGCCTTGGCAGTGCTGGGATGGTTGGACTTGATGATCTGTGAGGGTTTTCCAACCTAAAAAATCCCATGATTTCATGATTCTAATCAATCCTGCTTTTGCCTCTTGCACAGGTGCTTGACTCCCTCGTGCTTTGCTCTCTGATGAACACTGTGATTTCCTCATGACGGAAATTAATACCTGACCTATCCCAAGTATCTCAGACAGAATTATGCTGTCATTCCCAAAATGCCCTTTAGAGCTTTTTCCCCTCCTCTCTTTCCAGGACAGTGCAGAAATACAACTTTGTATGAAGCCAACATATATTAAACGGGGATTTTAAACCAAAAAGTCACTCACTTTAGAAGAGCAGCAAGCCATAATACATTACGATATACTATACATTGGTAAATTGTTTGCTAATTCAAAATAAAAAAGAATAATAACCAGTTTGGAGTCGTGTTTGATTTCCTTTCACCTTGCTGTTCACAATTCATCTCTTTCCCTCAAAGGATGGAGGGACAGGACATAGGGAAGGGATTTCCAGTGTCAGAGCGCAGGGATGGATGGATATTGGGAAGGAATTTTTGGCTGTGAGGGTGGTGAGGCCCTGGCACAGGGTGCCCAGAGAAGCTGTGGCTGCCCCTGGATCCCTGGAAGCATCCAAGGCCAGGTTGGATGGGGCTTGGAGCAACCTGGGATAGTGGAAGGTGTCCCTGCTCATGATCCTTAAAGTCCCTTCCAACCCAAACCATTCTAGGATTCTATGATAAATCACAAATAAATGGGATGGAACAATTGCCAAGCCCTCCTTCAGCTGGAGTGTGGGATGAATTCACAATGCAACACAGCTACAACAGCAAAAAATTATAAAAACCTGATATCTGCCTCTCCAGATTGTAAATATTTCACTGACAGCCCAACATCTACAAGTGTCCTCCCCAAAACTCACTTGGGGAATGTTCATTTGGGAAATGCCCATCTCCAGCTTCCCACAGCAAAACACACAAAGCACAGAATCCTCTTTTGGTCATCATTTATAAACCCCAGCAGGATAATTCTGCTGTATCTCATCCGTGAAATGATGCTCCAGGAATCACAAAAATACGACAAATAACTGAAATTACAGAAAACCTGATGGTTTGTGTGGCACAAAGAGAAGGAGAAAGCTCCTCATTCCCTGCCCTTGCAGAGGAGCTCGAGCCCACTAGAGGGCAATGAAAGAAATCAGGATTTCTCCAGCCCTGGAAAAGCCCCCTAATTTCGCGCTGAAGGTTTTTCCTGTGATAATAGATCACGGGATAATGGGGAAATATATTTCCTAGGATTGTTGGCACATAAAATAGCAGCCACATACATATAACGGCAAAAAGAGCTGGATGAAAAATCACCACCCAGGATATAATTAGCTGATTGAGATAAAAATAAAAAATATTACAGAAAATAAAATGATGATGATGTTAAAAGTGCACATTTGTGTATGTATGTGTGTAGCAATGCTACAATGCCTCGCTGCAATTTTCCAGCTCCTCTTTTTTTTTTCCCATAATTTTATTTTGGGTGTTTTAATCTCCACAAAACTTCATTGGTTTGGGCTGAAAGTTGTCATTGCTGGAGAAAACTGATTTTTCTAAATTTCTAGGACAGCCATTTGTAGTAAATACAGCAGTGCTTATTAAATAATAACTAAATATATAAATTTAATTATTGTGCTTTCCATATTAAAAATATCTCGATTATCTAGAAATATCTGGAAAATATCTTTAAGGAGTGCAAAAACCATTACGTTTGGGTGTCCTTCAGCATGAAGCACTGGCCAATAAAGCCAAATTTGTCTAATTTTTTAGCTTTTTAAGGAAAATGTGGGTTTCACATAGTTAATAGATTATTAATATTGAAAATTTTAGAAGAGGGAATGAGCATCAGTTCCCTGAGCACTTCAAAAGGGAAAATAAGACAATACAAACAACACTGGGCCAATTTTTATGTGGGTTAAAACAAAAAAAACAAAACAAAACCAAATGAAACAAACAAAAAAAATCCAGCCACCAAAAAAAGAAATATCATTCAAATGATAGGGAATGTAATTAGCGCCAATGAATGTTTTTATAGAAAACAGGTCAAATATAAACACAACATCTGTCTTTGATGCTATTACAAGTTCAGCTGACGCAGGAAAATTTGCAGATCCAATGCACTGAACACTTTGTGTTTGATTAAGTATCATAAAATTATTTTAATTTAAAAAAGAAGTGCAAAAAAAAAAGTGCAAAAGTTAGGGGATGAAAACTGGATTAAGATGGACTTTCACCAGGATTGTTGTGAATTGCAGTGATCAAGGCCTAGAAATAATTTTAAAATTAGTGCTGGTACAACTGGGAGATCATGTGAAGGTCAGAGTTACTGTCCTGGACCACTGAGATCATTGGAATGGAGGTAAATCTCAAACTGCCTCCATGGCTTCCCTGAAAAAATCCAAAATTCCACCTTCACCCATTGTCTGGATACAGCTCTTCCTCCTGCCCTTCTCCACCACCTCACAAAGGGTCTTGATGTGTAAAAGAGTTTTCTTCTTCTGTGAACACCTTAAATACAACTCCTTCAAAACTTGAAAGAGACCTGGTTTAACCGAGCCAACTAAAAATAACCAAAGCTCAGGAGAAAGGAGAAGCCACGATGGAAGTACATTAACCCCAAAAATCCATAGGAGGCTGCTTGCTCAGGGAAAGGTCAGGATTAAAAACTGGATTTAATACTGGGGCTTGAAGCAGGGATTCACTGAAAGTGATTTCTCACTCTTTGATGACTCTTCCTGCACAAAATTCCATGGCCCTGCCCTAGAAGGTAGCTTGGGATGCTCTGGGCAGCAGGAAGAGAAAACATATTTTGTCCACTTTATGTTGGGTAGTCGGATTCATTTTCAGGTTCAGTGAGCAAATGACACCTAGTAAGTGTCAGCTGGAAAAAATACAAGTTTATCTTGTCTGCAAGGACTAAAAAAAGGGAAGGATTTTCAGAAAAACAGGCTTGAGGGAAAAAAGTGGAAAATCAGAGGACTGGGGAAAATGTGGGAGAAAAGGATGAGGGACAACATCCAATGACAGAAGATTCTGCCCTGTGAGGGTGGTGAGGCCCTGGCACAGGGTGCCCAGAGAAGCTGTGGCTGCCCCTGGATCCCTGGAATTGTCCAAGACCAGGCTGGATGGGGCTTGGAGCAACCTGGAATGGTGGGAGCTGTCCCTGCCCATGGCAGGGGTGGGAATGGGATGGGCTTTAAGGTCCATTCCAAGCCAAACCATTCTGGGATTCTGTGTTTCCATGATAAAACAAAAGGGAAGACCAGTCTACAGGGGATCTGTGAAAGTTAATAAAGGAGGAAAAAAATTAGATCAAACCAGACACGACAATGTTGCTGGCTCAAGCATCCTCTGATTTCTCCTTCCAGGAAGCATTGACTTATTTTCCCCAAAGCTGAAAGTTCTCTTTGATGCACACTTCATAAAGAAAATAAAACACACAATCCTGTGACAGCTCTTTAGGCAACAAAAATACTGAGAGGCACAAAACTCCAGGGCCAGATTTTTATCTCAATTGCATTACTGGGAATCCAAAGTAATTCCATGGATTCCAATGGGTGTTGCTCTGGATTTGCAGCTTATGGATGATCTGCACTGGGTCCTCTGAGGGAATCTTGAGACATCAGCTGGAAAACAACTTCAGCAGACATGAATTGTCAACAGAATTGGCTATCAACCATCTGGTTATCAAATCATGGGCACCTGAGTGTTTAAGTAGACCCTCCTCTGTCCATGTTCAGAGGCCTGAGCAGGATAACTTATAAATGTTGAGTATGTGCCATTTCCACATGAGAGCTTTGTGGAACTCAGAACTTCCCTGAAGTGTCATCATGCTCAGATACATTTTTTCCTTTCAGAGTGTTTCAGAGTTGGGTAAACAGTGGGGAAAGTGTTCCATGAGCATTCATTTGAATCCTGGTTCAGGCACACTTCTGTCCCTGAGAAAATGAGGTTTGAGGAGTGTTCTTGGATGCCACAGCTCAGCACCAGGGGTAAACAAACTGTTAGGAGAGCAGAAATAATGCTCCCATGCTCATTAGAAATGTCAATTTAAAAAAGGCTTTTTCCTGAATTTTTTAATGTGTATGGAAACCTCAAACCAGGCCAATCTCTCTGCCCCTCTCAGTCCATGCAGAGATCCCCACTTCAAATCTTATCCTTCACCTGGACATGGATGATCCAAAGGGAAGAGCAGAATTAAGACACAACATTTTCATACATGATGAGACTGAACAGATCTGCAGATGATTCCTCAGGTTTATTTCCTGGAAATTTTTTCCTTAGGTCAGTTTTAAGGGCTGTGTTTAACCCAGAGAGACCAAGAACAGCACCAGCTAATGACCATCATGTTCCTTTTACTTTGACTTTTTTCCATTTTATCCTGTCCTCGTCCTAACTAATCTCTCAGTTAAACTAAACTCCTTGAGAGCTTCCTGAAGAGAAAGAAATTCCATCCTATTCCCTGTAAATCCCGTGTTCACTTAAACCACCATTACTGAGGTCATCATCACATTTATGCACCTGACATTTAATGTGCTTGTGACACCTTCAGAATGCTGTAACAGATGCATAATCAAGACCTAGAAATTAGAAAGTCTGGACTAGAAGCTCTTCAGAAGCACCCCAGATACCACTGAATTATGTTAGAGAACATTTCCAGGCTGATGGGAACGGATTTAACCTCTGTGTTGGTATCAGTGCACATTCCAATACTTTTCCAACTGGAGGCCAGGTCACACAGGGTAGGACCCCTCAAACAACAGCTCAGCCCTTTAAAATCTTCATTTTCTGAAGCAACAAGAGGATCTGCCCTGGAGATTGAGAATTTATATGCCTAAGGACATGAAAATGGGATGTCTACACAAATCCAGTGTGTTTTTACATTAATGGCAGGCTGAACAGGGCAAGCCACACAAAGCAGGAAATGTTTTATTTACAACCCACTCCTGAAGTCAAATCCATTTGATATTTACATTAGTTTATTACAGGGCAATTTCTAGCATTAGTTTAAATGTCCAATATAAACTTCACATTCCCAGTGCAATAAAGCAAATGGCTCCTTCAGTGACCCCCATGACCTCCCAGATGAAAAAATGATTGCAAAATGCAAAGTCTGGTTTCATCCTGCTCTTCCTGGTTCTAAATCCAAATACAGCATCAGCTGCATTTGCAACAGTCAAAGGGCCAAATGAAATGCCTGGCCTTTATCAAGTGAAGACAATAAATGCAGAATTGAAAGCTATATATATAAAAAAAATCTTGCTTTTCTCAGCATTAATAAAAACAAGCACCATGTGCTGCATTCCTGGGGAACAGGAAGAGTAGCAGGATGCACTCAGCATGGGATGGTGGCAATTTTCTGCCTCAGGGAATGCCCCTGGATCCCTGGAAGTGTCCAAGGCTAGGCTGGACAGGCCTGGAGCAACCTGGGATTGTGGGAGGTGTCCCTGCCCATGGCAGGGGGTGGAATGAAATGGGTTTTAAGGAATCCACCTCCCTGGGCAGCCCCTTCCAACATCTAATCACCTTTTTCATTAAGAAATTCTTCCTGATATCCAAACTAAACCTCCCCTGGCACAGCTTGAGGCCGTTTCCTCTTGTCCTGTCCCTGTTCCCTGGGAGCAGAGCCTGACACCCCCTGGCTGTCCCCTCCTGTCAGGGAGTTGTGCAGAGCCACAAGGTCCCCCTGAGCCTCCTTTTCTCCAGGCTGAGCCCCTTTCCCAGCTCCCTCAGCCCCTCTTGGTGCTCCAGCCCCTTCCCCAGCTCCGTTCCCTTCCCTGGAGATGCTCCAGCCCTTCAATGTCCTTCTTGTCCCAGAGCTGTCCCCAGCACTGGAGGTGCCCCAGCAGTGCCAGCACAGGGGACAGCACTGCCCTGGCCCTGCTGCCACCCCAGAGCTGCCACTTTGGCCTCTTGCCCACCTGGGCACACCTGGCTAATATCAGCAGCACCCCCAGGGCCCTTACCAGCCCCTCTACCCCATCCTGGAGCTGCAGGGGCTGTTGTCACCAAGTGCAGCATCATTCCCCAGCTCTCCCTGTGCCCAGCCATCACCAGTCCTTACTCCAGCCCATAAAGAACCTGCCCAGGCCATGGCTGCTGGATTTTCCAGGAATAAGCCATGGGAGATGCTGCCAAAGGCTTTGCTGTAGTCCAGGTAGACACATCCACAAGTTCATCCTAAGTTCATGCCATTAATGCTTTTATCTTGCTGCCACTGTCTTCAAGAAATGGATTAGGATTAGTTTTGAGAGATTTCCCCAATGTGAGGTGCCTGAATTTTATCAGAGTGGCAAAGTCAAATTTTCCGCAGTTTCAGTAACATGAAAAGAGTTCACAAGTGCTCACACAAAAACTCCTCATGCATAGCCAAATGCAGCTTTCTCCAAGAGGCATGAACATACAAAGGGTCTCTCTGCAGCACAGAAAAGTGATTACAACCCAAAGAATGGCTCAGCTTATCAGATCAGCTTTGCTTGTCTCCACAAGAGCCACCACTATCAATCAGGAATCAAGTCCTTGCCATTCACAGCAGAGTGAAGCAGAGATAATTTGACACATAAAGCTCTGAATTAGACATAATTTGAAGAGGAGTAAGCAGGTGTTATTTTTTTATTGACTATTGTATTGCTTTAATAAAAACAATCTCATTTTAAAAGAGCTGTTTAACTTCTCCCAGCCAAAAATCACATGAAAAACGATCTCCCAGGCAAAGCCTGCTCTGATTTCACACAGCAGTCAGATAAAACACAGACGAAGGTTGTGAATTCCCAGTGCCAGCCATTCCTTCATGGAATTAACCACTCAGAACTGCAGATCCCAGAGGTCTGTAAACAGCCCTGCCTCCAGCTTTGACAAATACAATCCTGAGCACTTCACCTCCTCCAGGTTGCTGCTCTGTTGCAGACATCTTTTATGAAAAATCCTTTCTTCAGGATTTTTCCTCCTGAGAAGCTGAGAGGCCTCAAGAACAAAATGTAAACATTGATTATCTGCTGCTGTGGAATGCAACAGTGGATCTGTGATTGGTCCATGTTGGATATTTCTAATTGATGGCCAATCACAGCCCAGCTGGCTTGGACAGAGAGTCCGAGCCACAAACCTTTGTTATCATTCCTTCTTTTTCTATTCTTCAGCCTTCTGAAGAAATCCTTTCTTCTATTCTTTTAGTATAGTTTTAATGTTATATATATATAATAAAATAATAAATGAAGCTTTCTGAAACATGGAGTCAGGTCCTCATCTCTTCCCTCAACCTGAGACCCCTGTGAACATGGTTAAACTGCTCCAAAGCTCATTGCTTTTGGAATGCTTTAGGAAACTCCAGCTTTTCAATCTCTTTCCTTGATAACAAATGTAAAGGCCTTATTTTTGCACCTGAGGGTTTTGCTGGTTTGCTCTCACATCATGTCTCAGAAAGCTGATGGAAGATTCCCAGTGTCTGCTGGGCTGCTGCATCTTTTGCTAATTCCTTGTGTTCCTGATTCCATGGAATGCATCCACCTAGAATGTCTGTCCAAAGGCTGGGAGAGCTGGGGGTGCTCACCTGAAGAAAGAAGAGAAGGATCCAGGGAGAGCTCAGAGCCCCTTCCAGGGCCTAAAGGGGCTCCAGGAGAGCTGGAGAGGGACTGGGGACAAGGCATGGAGGGACAGGACACAGGGAATGGCTTCCCACTGTCACAGGGCAGGGATGGATGGGATATTGGGAAGGAATTGTTCCCTCTGACAGTGGGGAAGCCCTGGCACAGGGTGCCCAGAGAAGCTGTGGCTGCCCCTGGACCCCTGGAAGTGTCCAAGGTTAGGCTGGACAGGGCTTGGAGCAACCTGGGATGGTGGGAAAATGTCCCTGATCATGGCTCATGGATGATTTTTAAGGTCCCTTCTAACCCAAACCATTCTGTGATTCCATGAAGGCGAGGCACTCAGTATATTGTCAGAGCCTTACAACCCAGTGCTAGTGCTTGACAAAACAACTGCAAGGTCTGACTCTGAAAAAAAGAAAAGAATACAAACTTCTTCCCACCCTGATTTCATTCTCTGGATTACAATTGCCTCGATAATTCATTTGAAAACTAAACCCAGCTGAGCAACTGTCTTGAAAATTGAGTAACCTCAGGTTCACCTGTATTAAAAAACCTCAGCTTCAGGCAAAGCTGCTCATTCACAGTGATTTCACCAAGGCCTGGCCCTCATTTGATGTTTTTCTGATTACAGTTCCATTGTGTCACGGTTTAGCAGCAGCACTATTGTATTACAGTCTGTCACCAGCAGCTGAGTGTGACTCCTGCTCTCAGCTCCCTCAGCAGCTCCAGCCCCATGGCTGGATGTGAATTCAGTGCTCTGCTGCCACTTGCCAGCTCTCAAAGCAGATGCAGGAATCAGCGACAAGTTCCACAACTCAAAATAGATGTGACCTTGCAGGATACTTGGGCTCAGGGTATACCCCGAGGGTCTCACTCACACCCAGGTAATAAATCTGGTTATTGTCACTTAAAATTGAATCCCAGCATCGCTGAGGTTGGAAAAGCACTCTGAGATCATCAAATCCAAGCACCTCCTAACACTGCAAAGGCCACCACTGATCCATGTCCCCAAGTGCCACATCCACAGCTTTTAAATCCCTGTAGGAATGGGGAATCCACTACTGACTTTGGAAACCCCTTCCAATGCTTGCTCACCCTTTCTGTGAAGAATTTTTCCCTAATATCCAATCTAGACCCCACCTTGGCACAGTCTGAGGCCATTTCCCCTTGTCCTGTCCCTGTTCCCTGGGAGCAGAGCCCAAATCCCCCTGGCTGTCCCCTCCTGTCAGGGAGTTGTGCAGAGCCACAAGGTCCCCCCTGAGCCTCCTTTTCTCCAGGCTGAGCCCCTTTCCAGCTCCCTCAGCCCCTCCTGGTGCTCCAGCCCCTTCCCCGGACACCAGGAGCCAGTTAGGAAAAAAACCCAAACCTCATCTAGCAAACCCATCATTTTCTGGTTCAAGGCCATTTTTAGGGCTCTTTCAGGCCCTCAGCTCAAACCACATCTAAGAGCACATGCACAATTATTCAGTGAACAAAAAAATAAATGACATTTTGATTTTATTTTTCTTCCTTTTCAGTGCCAAAAAATGCTGGAGTCACCCATGCACACTGCTGTTATTGTAATATTTGTTAGTCCTTCCTCCCTTGCTGCAGGCAGCACTGCTTATCACGGAAAAAAAATTGTGCCATTCCCACATTTTTATCCATGATTATCTGGCATGTGTCACTGCCAGAAAAAGCTTGATATTTATTTTAAATTGCTGCAATAATAAGGAAAGTGGCTGTATTACATTTACATTAAAATAATGGAATGCACAGCATTTAATATGAAAAGGGATTCCTGAACAAATTGTTTGCTCAGTGTGTTTCCCACACAGCCATTCCACCGCTCCTGCAATACCCCAGTAGATAATACTGGAGATATTGTTGTTAATAATACATGGGAAACACACATCCCTGAGGAATTTCAGTGCATATTTGCTGGGTTTCCTTAGCTGGCAACACCGTCCCTTCCTTCCCCACTTCAGTGCAAAAACAAACTCTACATGTGCTCACTTACAGTTGTGCCTAATTATATAAATGTACTAATTACACACACTTTTCAAAGTAGGTAAATTTTAAATGGTGCCATTAAGGAAATCTATTTGATGATGGAAATTTCTGTAATATCATATTGCAATCTCACACATGGCAATTTTGCTCTCATGTCAGTATTTATTTAATGACAAATAACAGCAGAGGATAATAGAGTTGGGAAAGCAAATTAAAGCTGTAAGATTTGTAGGGTGATGTTGGTCAGCAGATGCTAAAGGAAAGGAATAAAAGGAATTTGGAAAAGCAGTGGATCTGAGGTAAATAATGAGTAAAAAGAACTTTTGAATGATAAATGTCTTCCAAAACCACCAGATAAACACCTGCAAGAGTGACTTACCCCTATCAGAAACAAATAGAAGTCATTGAGCACTTCATTTACACACACAGTTATCAGATCTGGAAATCACTTACCTGCAGTCCTGAGCACCTCTTTGCACTCAAAATAATTCCAATTTCAAATAGGAACCAGTCCTAGGAGCTCACCCAGTCATACCCACACTGGTAAAAAACAATCTGCTGCCTTTTGGGGCCTTCTGGCTGATATAAAAAGTGCTTTTTACTTTTCACATCAAATATTCACCCAAATTCCTGGTTCTTTAACATAACACCTGTGAGGTGATTGTATAATTAAATATAATGAACACTGGTTGTCTTTTGGTACCATTAAAGTTTACTGCCCTGATGTCCCAGGTGAGTGGAGGTTTTTTTCATATAAATTAGAATAATTTAATATTTTTCTGCTGCAGAATCTGGGTTTTGCAGAGCACTGGGCAGCACCACAGTGCAACAGCACTGCAGGATGCTAATCCCTCTGCCTTTACTTAAATAACAAAGTGGCAGGGAAGAGACAGAATCCATTCTCCCCAAAAAAGGGGAAAACTCAGTGTAAGAAAGGGAATTGGTGGATGTTCCCTCACACAAATCCTTGTGTCACAACAAACACTCTCAATAAGTCACAGGCTGTCACACCTCACCCAAGACATTTATGGAAAGGCTTGATAGAAGCATCTTATAAGCATCAGGTGGGTGATCCTGAGTTATCCAGCTCAGTGATTGATCAGCAATGTTCAGGAACTCTTGGATCTGGGATTTTGGGTTCACCCTTCAGGGTTTGGGGTCCAGAGAAGTTTGAATAGCTTTAAGTTCACAGATTTCTATTCTGGTGAACCCACATTAAATAAATCTGTAGAAGAGACTCAAAATATCTCTGCACAAGGAGCTATTTCTCTTTCTGCATGGTTATAAAATTACTCACACCATAAAAAATTCCTAAAAGTTTGAATTTAAAGCAACTATGATGTAAGTTGGGCATTGGACTGAGGAGCTGCAACAGCAGCACGGAGAGTGCAACACACAGCGAGTGATTTTGTGTTAATTGGTGCCATCTGTGACCTTGTGCTCACAGCTGAAGCCATTCCACCCTCTGCCCAGTGTTACCTTCTGATATTCTTCCTTGGATCTCAGGGCAGCTGCCATCTGTTCCTGGGAATAGGTGTAGATGGCCGAGCGGTACTGAGTGCCGACGTCGTTCCCCTGCCGCATCCCTGGGGGGACACAAGGCAGGGGGATCAGCTTCCCTCCTTCCCTGAGGGCTGGGAGAAGTCCAGAACCTCCCCAACCCACAGAATCCCAGCATGGGTTGGGTTGGGCTGGATTGGGCTGGATTGGATTGAGTTGGCTTGGGTTGAGTTGGATTGGATTGGATTGGATTGGATTGGATTGGATTGGATTGGATTGGATTGGATTGGGTTGGGCTGGGTTGAGTTGAGTTGGGCTGGCCTGGGTAGGGTTGGGTTGGGTTGGCTGGGTTGGATTGGGTTGGCTTGGGTTGAGTTGGATTGGATTGAATTCGATTGGATTGGATTGGATTGGATTGGATTGGATTGGATTGGATTGGATTGGATTGGGCTGGGTTGGGTTGGGTTGGGTTGGGTTGGGTTGGGTTGGGTTGGGTTGGGTTGGGTTGGGTTGGATTGGGTTGGGTTGGGTTGAGAGAGACCTTTAAATTCATCTCATTCCAACCCCCTGCCATGGGACACCTCCCAGTAAATTCAGCACAGTTTCTGCCATACACACTCAGCAGGGAGATTTAGGGAGTCCAAGTCTTTGGTTAAAGAGTCCTAAAGGGATTCAATGCTGATATCTCCTTTTACATGTCATGGAAATGAAATATGAGCATTTTATGATTTTGTTCCATCACACAATAGTCAAATACAGATGTCAAACCTTAAATAATTAATCTGTAATCATGGTGCTCTTAAAAAACTCTGATTTTGGACCATGCAAATGGTTACCCAGAAAAATGTTGATTTTATCAAGTGCTTATAATCTTTCTTGTGCTGTGGGAATACAACTTAGTGGGAGAGAGGTACAACATACTTTTGGAGAAAAATACTTATTTTTGGGACAGAGAGTTTGTGGACTTCCCATCCCTGAAGGAGTTCAAGACCAGGCTGGATGGGCAATTTTGGCACCAGGATTATGTGATATTTCTGCTGATATGTGTAACCCCTTCAAAAGGCCCGATGGATGAAGTCGTTCATGTACAAATTTGCAAAATATGGGATGGATTTTCCCTGAAAAGCTACAAAACACTGGGTCAAAGCAGAGAGGTCACAACTGTCCCCTCAGGTGACCAGCCCAGATCTGGTTTGGCACTGCAGTCCTGAGAAGCCACTGCTCTTTCCCATTCCCATTCCCATTCCCATTCCCATTCCCATTCCCATTCCCATTCCCATTCCCATTCTCTCCAGCCAGCTTTGCTGTGGATCATTCCCTAAACTCAAACAGCCTCAGAGCAGCTTTAGCATCAAGAATTCTCTGGACATGCGCTTCTGCAGCTGCATTGGCAGCTTTGTTATCACTGCCTTTCTCCCCTTCTTCCCAATTTTGTGTTCAGGAACCCGACTTTATGCTTTGCTGGAACAAAATGTGTTAATTTTGACTTTGCTTAAGAAACTCCAACTTTTTCACTTTCCAATGTGAGGAAGGTGAAGGGAGACGACCACATCCGATTGACGAACATTGATCTCCGATTTATTGATCCAGCTTACACACTTTTATAGTAGTGTTAATTAAGCAAATCGCAAAACCCGAGCTCATCATTGGTTACAGATTACATGCCAACCCCTCCTTTGTTGTTAATACCTGTGGTTTCTTGTTGAGGCTAATACTCGTTTTTCTCATCCTGCTGTTGACTTGCTATTGAGCACCCTTCAAGGACTCCATGTTTTCCACCATGTTTTTCTCATCACTTAGCCAAGGACACGGTGTTTATTGTTTAAGGAAAAAGCCTGAGAACTTGCTGCTTACAGCTGCCTTTTACTTTTTAACCAGCTGTATATGATCATGGCCTTTTTCTATAAGCCATGTCTGAACAAAACTCTCCAACACCCATGTCCATCCACACCAGCACACAGAGTCCTCCCAAAAAGCTGCAATCCAAGAAAAATTGGAAATCATCAGGATTGGTGTTAGGATTGCCACCAGGCTGCAGAAGCCCCTCTGAGGATTCCCATCAAGTGTCAGAATTGTGGAGATGAAATGGAAAAGGAAATGGATGTCCTGATACCCCCCTGGCAAAGGACAGAGGGTAGAGAAAGAGTCTGGGGTACTGGAGGGAAAAAATGCCATCAACTCACTACTCCTCATTAAATCATGGATTTATCCCTCTTGGACTCCCCAGGGCAAGAAAAAAATGATTTAAAGGGAAGTACAATAAACAAACAAAAACTGCCTGAAATATTAATGAAAAACAAGACACAAAAATATTTTAAAATATGTATAAGGACAAAAATTCCATTCAATGACCAACAGTTACATGAAAGAATCTAATTCCAAAACATGTTCTGGAGTTTTCTGATGGATTATTTTTTAGCTGTTAAAATGTATTATTACAATAAAAACAATAACAATGGTCTTCATCAATACTTAATAGTGGCAAGTGCCACCAGAGGATATATTTTGCTCATTCCTTTGGAAGTTGTTCCAGGGTGACAGGGAGCTCTGGTAAAGCCAATTTGGGATAAAATGAGGACAGGCCAGGAAAGCTTTAATTTTGCCAGAATATGTTAATGCTGATTGATGCTTGAGCTTAAGCATTAACATTCTGCAAATCTATTTATTGCTTAACAAACTGTTTAACAACCAACTAGGGAGGAGATTACAAAAATCTCTCTAAATGGAGGATCACTACAGAGGGTGCTGGTTTCCAGCATGAATTTAGGAGTGCAAGTTTGGTATGAGCTCAAGTGCACATGCTCTGAGTGAAAAAATCAGATTATTCAATATCTGCATGTGCCACCATGACATAATATCTGAGAGCCAGTCAGCTTAATTAATTTATTGAAGAGAAGGTTAAGAGGAGAACTGACTCTAAATTAAAAATACATTTCTAGAGGAGAAAAAAAAAACAGAGAAATGAGGCTCTTCAGTCTTGCCAAAGTTATTTAACTTGGAAGGGCAATTGAAAGTCAAAGTATCCAAAATCCAGGTGGGAAATAAGACAACATCCAAGCAATAAAGAGCATTTATCTCTTGAACAATGCACCTAAAGCCACATTCCACTCCTAAGAGCTCCACTTACAGGAAATACATTTCCATAGAATCATGAAACAGTTTGGGTTAGGAAGGACCCTAAAGATCACCCAGTGCCATCCCCTGCCATGAGCAAAACCTGCCAGTTTAGGGATAGGTTTTAGGGTAGCTCCAGGAGATCAATCTTTTCCTCAGGGATAGTAAAGAAATCTTTCAGTAGGACCTGAACCTTCCTTTCATTCAGGACTGAGATGAAAAACAGATTCCTTCTTAAGGTTGGTAAGAAAAATTATTAACCCTGAGGAATCAGAGAATCGCTGAGGGTGGAAATGGCCTCAGAGATCACCAAGTCCAACCATCCCCCAGCACTGCCAAGGCCACCACTGATCCATGTCCCCAAGTGCCACATCTACATGGATTTTAAATTCCTCCAGGAAAGGGGACACCACCCCTACCCTTGGCAGCTGTACCAGGGCTGGACAACCCTTTCCATGAAGGAATTGTTCTCATCCAAATCTCCTTTAGTAATATCAGTGGGGCGAGACAGAGACGGGAAAAGGCAAATCCTGTGTCCCTGACCAGGTGATCAGGAACACATCCAGCACGAAAAGGGACAAACAGACCTCTGAGGAAATAGCCTGGCAGTCACTGGTGAGGCCTGGAACAAAGAAAATCAGCTGATGTGCCAGGAACAGCCAGAAATCCTCTTGTCAAAGAGGTGCTTTGACAGAGAGGCTGATTTTAGAACAGAGAGAAAAGCAGAGAATTTGCACCTCTCTGGCAAAAGACAAAAACAATGTGGGGTTTGGATATGGTTGTGTGGTGCCAAAGTATGAAAAAGTCCAAAATCCAACAGCCCAGATCCTGTGTGAGCATTGAGTTGTCGTTGTAAATTCTTCTCTCTGGAGAATCAGAGTAGATGAGGGCATCTGCAGCTCCAAACATGGTCAGATGTTGGGCATGGATCATATTCAGGAATTTCCCTCTGGCTGACCAAAGTGTCTCAGCAGAGCTCGGCCCTGACCACTCTGGAGAACATAAAATGTCCTCACTGTGCCAGCAGAGCCCAGGGCACCAATTAACCACAAAAAGCCCCCAAGAGCTGAGCTCTGATGTATATGAAATGGAAATTTGTGTGAGGATGGTGGCTGGAGAGAAGAAGGCTGTGATGAGCTCCCAGATCCTATCAAAGGAACAGTTCCCAGGTTGAGACTGCCATGGAATACAAACACACTGCCACTGGGAAAGCTGATATTTGCCCAAGTGTAGATAATAGGCAAAGAAATGGCTCTAAAAATCCCTTTCTTACCAACACTTTGGTATCTTCTGATACACCTGGATAGGAATTATTTAGTTTTGGTCTTTTTCACGTTCTTTGGCATCAGAGCAATAAATTCTGGCTCTCCTTTGGTTTGAATGACTGGAATATGGACTGGAATATGGAATCCCCATCCCTGGAAGTGCCCAAAGCTAGACTGGACAAGACTTGGAGCAACCAGGGATAGTGGAAGGTGTCTCTGCTCAAGGGCAGGGGGTGGAATGGGATGATGTTTAAGTTCCCTTCCAACCCAAACCATTCTGTGATTCTCTGATTAATAAAAAAACATATTTCCCAGTACTATTATTTTTTTCTTCAGAAACTGCAAACAAGCAGATTTGTTTCCAAAAAGCCAGTGTTTAATACATTACCTACAGAAAGCTAAAGCAAAAGACACTTTATTTCATTGGCTAAATCAAGGAATTCTTTCAAAGACTCAACCCTCTAATGACTTGAAAGTAACACTTATACACCACTCCTTATCTTGCCTCCATTTAAAAATAATAAAAAAAAGGTAATGGCATCATCCGTCAACTTTGCTATTCTCGGAGGATCCCAGGCATAATGGAGATAAATGGCTGAGGTCTCTTCGACTCTTCTCTGCCATCCAGTGAAATTTTAAAGGGCAGTTCATAGCTCTTATTTTTATCATAATTTTTCCCTGTGATTTATAGACTTTTCTGCAGCTGTCACTTATTTTCTTATACCTGCAGCAACCTGAGATAGGATTGGTCATTTTCTTCTCCCCAATCAATCCTTGCTGAGTTAAGACTAATAAAACTCCTTCTTCCAGCTCATCATATCATTATTTAGTAAAAATCAATGGCACCATGTCAGCCTGGCTTGATGTCATCACTCACTCTAATGATTACATCCATACAGCTTAAAAGTTGCCAGGGGAAAGTAAAACTCTTTATGGCACATGATTAAAGGAGAAAAATGTTAATAGGAAAGAATTTCGTTACAGTAC